>NC_059201.1:7929367-8270201 GCF_020615455.1 Coregonus clupeaformis
ATCTAGGTTATATTTCTATGTTTGGCCGGGTGTGATTCCCAATCAGAGACAGCTGTCGCTCGTTGTCTCTGATTGGGGATCATACTTAGGTAGCCTGGTTGCCTACCTTATTTGTGGGATCTTGTTCCGTTTAGGCTTGTATGTGTATAGCCTAAGGACTTCACGTTACGTTGTTTCTTGTTTTGTTTTATGTTTATTGAGTTAATAAACATGTACGCTTTTCACGCTGCACCTTGGTCCAACCCGTCTCTCAACGATCGTGACACTAGCCCTAGACAAACAATAGCTGACCCCTGATTAAGATTTCTCGGAGTGGCATGGAGATTTTTTTTTTGTTGTTGCTATTATCAGTAACTTAACTTTAACTGCAAGTCCACTCGAGAGATCTTAAACCAAACGGGCTAAAAGAAAATGGAGGAGAATGGCTGTGCGTGTGAGAGGGCGCTGGCGTATCTAATGTTGAAAGGTGCTTATGTTTACCGTTATGGAGGGGTCGGGTTGTCGAGGGCGTCAAATGTTTCGCTCCGAGATGCCATTCATCTTGCTGGCAGTTTATGAGAGGTAGAGCCTGGTGACAAGGGGCCTACTCCAATTGATGAGAAAAACATTTTAATCAAGGGGGCATTCCATTTGAATCAATGTGTAATTAAATTAAGTGTTAACCCCATGGGGTGGTGTCTAAGGGACTAGCGCCCTCTTCCTTGAAAGCATAACCTGTGAAGTGATGTCCTCAAGGGGTCAAAATCTCTCTGACCTTTCTACAGTTGAAGTCGGAAGTTTACATACACCTTAGCCAAATACATTTAAACTCAGTTTTTTCACAATTCTGGACATTTAATCCTAGTAAACATTCCCTGTCTTAGGTCAGTTAGGATCACCACTTTATTTTAAGAATGTGAAAAATCTGAATAATAAATGTTTTACATTTTAGCAGACGCTCTTATCCAGAGTGAATGCATACATATTTTTTTCATTCTGGCCCCCCGTGGGAATCGAACCCACAACCCTGGCGCTGCAAACGCCATGCTCTACCAACTGAGGTACACGGAGCTAATAGTAGAGATAATGATTTATTTCAGCTTTTATTTCTTTCATCACATTCCCAGTGGGTCAGAAGTTTACATACACTCAATTAGTATTTGGTAGCATTGCCTTTAAATTGTTTAACTTGGGTCAAACGTTTCGGGTAGCCTTCCACAAGCTTCCCACAATAAGTTGGGTGAATTTTGGCCCATTCCTCCTGACAGAGCTGGTGTAACTGAGTCAGGTTTGTAGGCCTCCTTGCTCGCACACGATTTTTCAGTTGTGCCCACACATTTTCTATAGGACTGAGGTCAGGGCTTTGTGATGGCCACTCCAATAACTTGACTTTGTTGTCCTTAAGCCATTTTGCCACAACTTTGGAAGTATGCTTGGGGTCATTATCCATTTGGAAGACCCATTTGCGACCAAGCTTTAACTTCCTGACTGATGTTTTGAGATGTTGCTTCAATATATCCACATAATTTTCCTCCCTCATGACGCCATCTATATTGTGAAGTGCACCAGTCCCTCCTGCAGCAAAGCACCCCCACAGCATGATGCTGCCACCCACGTGCTTCACGGTTGGGATGGTGTTCTTCGGCTTGCAAGCAACCCACTTTTTCCTCCAAACATAACGATGGTCATTATGGCCAAACAGTTCTATTTTTGTTTCATCAGACCAGAGTACATTTCTCCAAGAAGTACAATCTTTGTCCCCATGTGCAGTTGCAAACCGTAGTCTTGATTTTTTATGGCGGTTTTGGAGCAGTGGCTTCTTCCTTGCTGAGCGGCCTTTCAGGTTATGTCGACATAGGACTCGTTTTACTGTGGATATAGATACTTTTGTACCTGTTTCCTCCAGCATCTTCATAAGGTCTTTTGCTGTTGTTGTGGGATTGATTTGCACTTTTCGCACCAAAATACGTTCATCTCTAGGAGACAGAACGCGTCTCCTTCCTGAGCGGTATGACGGCTGTGTGGTCCCATGGTGTTTATACTTGCATACTATTGTTTGTAGAGATGAACGTGGTACCTTCAAGCGTTTGGAAATTGAACCAGACTTGTGGAGGTCTACCATTTTTTTCTGAGGTCTTGGCTTATTTCTTTTGATTTTCCCATGATGTCAAGCAAACAGGCACTGAGTTTGAAGGTAGGCCTTGAAATACATCCACAGGTACACCTCCCATTGACTCAAATGATGTTAATTAGCCTATCAGAAGCTTCTAAAGCCATGACATCATTTTCTGGAATTGTCCAAGCTGTTTAAAGGCACAGTCAACTTAGTGTAACTTCTGACCCACTGGAATTGTGATATAGTGAATTATAAGTGAAATAATCTGTCTGTAAACAATTGTTGGAAAAATTACTTGTGTCATGCACAAAGTAGATGTCCTAACCGTCTTGCCAAAATTATAGTTTGTTAACAAGAAATTTGTGGAGTGGTTGAAAAACGAGTTTTAATGACTCAACCTAAGTGTATGTAAACTTCCGACGTCAACTGTAGATGCAAGGCACCAATACGCAGCCAAATTCTGCAAACAAATATAGCACATTGTAAAATGTTTATATAACACACTCAAAGTGTGGGTAGAGTACCACCAATATTTTTGGATAGCAAATATATGAATTTGAAAAACTTTTTTCCCCTGCAAGCAACAGTTTTTAAATGAAAAGGATGTTTCAACTAAATGGACATGACATGATAAATATCATTTTATTGTTCTTGACTGTACTGGCTGTGAATCAGCATTATATCATGTCATATTATGTGACATTACAGATGTAGGATCTTAATTTGATCACTCTTTTGTTGCTGAGAACTTTCCTGCACCACAGGATATGCAGATGAGCTTCGTGATTTACATAAATTCACTAAAAACCTACACTAACACACAGTTATATTAACAGTATTGCACTTTTCATGTAGCCTACTTTTGGCCTAACCACTGATCAAGCAACATTATGGATTAAATGTTCAAATCCTGTTGCTGCAGCATTATTTTGCTGTGACAATATAGGTCATATTAAGCCAGCAGCATACCAACCTGCATCCCACTGCTGGCTTGCCTCTGAAACTAAGCAGGGTTGGTCCTTGTTGGTCCCTGGATGGGAGACCAGATGCTGCTGGCTAAATTCCCAATCTGACCATCATGGCCACCTAATCATCCCTAGCTTCCAATTGGTTCATTCCTCCCCCTGTAACTATTGCCCAGGTTGTTGTGGTGAATGGGTTTTCAGTCAACTTACCTGGTAAAATAAGGGTACAATAAATGAAAAACAAACTAAGATCCTGCACGTTTGTTTCCCATGGCCCCAGTCCTTACTGACAGAGTAAATACGCCATCAGCACTGCTTCTGTCTGTCATTGTTAATCTCATGTCTACTATAAAGCAGTGACTGTCACTGTAATGCATCTAGTACAGGTTCAGTCACTGTAATGCATCTAGTACAGGTTCACAGTCACTGTAATGCATCTAGTACAGGTTCACAGTCACTGTAATGCATCTAGTACAGGTTCACAGTCACTGTAATGCATCTAGTACAGGTTCACAGTCACTGTAATGAATCTAGTACAGGTTCACAGTCACTGTAATGCATCTAGTACAGGTTCACAGTCACTGTAATGCATCTAGTACAGGTTCACAGTCACTGTAATGCATCTAGTACAGGTTCACAGTCACAGTAATGCATCTAGTACAGGTTCAGTCACAGTAATGCATCTAGTACAGGTTCACAGTCACTGTAATGCATCTAGTACAGGTTCACAGTCACTGTAATGCATCTAGTACAGGTTCACAGTCACAGTAATGCATCTAGTACAGGTTCAGTCACTGTAATGCATCTAGTACAGGTTCAGTCAATGTAATGCATCTAGTACAGGTTCACAGTCACAGTAATGCATCTAGTACAGGTTCAGTCACTGTAATGCATCTAGTACAGGTTCAGTCACTGTAATGCATCTAGGACAGGTTCACAGTCACAGTAATGCATCTAGTACAGGTTCAGTCACTGTAATGCATCTAGTACAGGTTCAGTCACTGTAATGCATCTAGTACAGGTTCAGTCACTGTAATGCATCTAGTACAGGTTCAGTCACTGTAATGCATCTAGTACAGGTTCACAGTCACAGTAATGCATCTAGTACAGGTTCAGTCACTGTAATGCATCTAGTACAGGTTCAGTCACTGTAATGCATCTAGTACAGGTTCAGTCACTGTAATGCATCTAGTACAGGTTCAGTCACTGTAATGCATCTAGTACAGGTTCACAGTCACTGGAATGCATCTAGTACAGGTTCACAGTCACTGGAATGCATTAGGTACAGGGTCACAATCACACAGTGATGCTGACTGATACTGAACAATCATCTGAGATGCTCTCAGTACCTAGTTATCAAGGACAATTCATAGCGGCCATGAGGCCTGTAAAGAATGCCATACTGTTCTGGATAATGATTTTAAAAAGTACCAGATTCATGAGAAATGCACAGATGATTTATGAAGCATCTACAAAGCATAATATGACTTCATACTAGCAGTTGTTCCATAATTTATGATGTGTATACGTTTGAGTTCCCATGTACAGTATTTCTCATTTGTCATAAGTCATTTTACAGTGTGTTTCCCCCGCAGCAAGCAAGGTTTTGTATGGAATGTATCACAAATCTTTATCACGGGCCTGCTCAGACCGTTTCAAAATGGCTTCATGAGGACACATTAAAGTCAAAGTGATTTTGTTGTGGTTTGATCCATAGAACGTTAGAATGATTGACGAGACAATCCAAAACACAATCTTATGTGGTGCAAAATAACAGTGCAGCTGTCTCATTGATTGCTGGAGAACTGTTGCACATTAATACACAGCCGGGCGCGAGTGTGTCATTTAATGGTCTGGTATATTTAATTGTTTTTAAATGTCAGCAGATTTCCAGTGTGTAATTTTGACCAGTACAATTATCACTAGACCCAGCAACAGAAACTCAATTAAGCCTTGGTTCAGGGTCTTTACAGTAGATGATTGCATGTTGCTGTAATTATGTTTTATTTCATGGATGTTATTCTGGAAATGTCCTACAATTAACAGTATGACCTTCTAAGCAAAGAACAACAACAAAAAACATTTATTTAACCTTCATCTTATCAGGCAAATGACTTACTAGTAACAGTCATTTGCCTGTTTTTTGATGATTACTCTGTAATGATAAGGAATAAGGCCAGTGATGTGGTGGAGGGTAACCTTGAACATAAAGGGATAGATCACCATAATTACAATGACTTTTTAGCATTTGTGTCCAAAAACCAAGTCAAGCCTGTATTAGCAATTTTATGTTTAATATCCAAATCATCCCAACGTCTTCACCTTTTAATTTAATAATATATACCTATTGTGCCAGAGAACTGCCAGAGAACTGTCATTGCCGGAGGAGAGGAGTGAGGGGCAAACTGTTCCTGATGGCTATGCCTTAGCTAGCAGCGCTACTAATCCCGCCAGTTCAGCATCACCACCAGAACCTCCACTAGCTAGTAGGCCTACTAGCGAGTCAGACTCAGCGGGAGACGGGGAGCTGGTGGGGGAGGGGGACAGTGCATGTACCGACGAAGTGCTCGAAGCAGGTGCAATTTGCAGTTACATTTTCATTTTCATTTTCGTCATTTAGCAGACGCTCTTATCCAGAGCGACTTACAAATTGGTGCATTCACATTTTGATAGCCAGTGGGACAACCACTTTACAATACATAAAAACATGTTTTATTTTATTTTTATTCTTTTTTGTGGGAAATGCGATTCGCCACCTGGTTATCAGAAGGGGGAAAGGAGAAGATTAATTGTGTGTCATCTACGTAGCAATGATAGGAGAGACCATGTGAGGATATGACAGAGCCAAGTGACTTGGTCTATAGAGAGAATAGGAGAGGCCACGCCACCTGGTAGGAGCGACCTGTGAGGTAGGACGCAATCCAAGAGTGAGCCGCGCCGGAGATGCCCAACTCGGAGAGGGTGGAGAGGAGGATCTGATGGTTCAAAGTATCAAAGGCAGCAGATAGGTCTAGAAGGATGAGAGCAGAGGAGAGAGAGTTAGCTTTAGCAGTGCGGAGAGCCTCCGTGACACAGAGAAGAGCAGTCTCAGTTGAATGACCAGTCTTGAAACCTGACTGGTTTGGATCAAGAATGTCATTCTGAGAGAGATAACAAGAAAGTTGGCTAAAGAGAGAAAAGAAAGAAGGGATACTGGTCTGTAGTTGTTGACATCGGAGGGATCGAGTGTAGGTTTTTTGAGAAGGGGTGCAACTCTCGCTCTCTTGAAGACGGAAGGGACATAGCCAGTGGTCAAGGATGAGTTGATGAGCAAGGTGAGGTAAGGGAGAAGGTCTCCGGAAATGGTCTGGAGAAGAGAGGAGGGGATAGGGTCAAGCGGGCAGGTTGTTGGGCGACCGGCCGTCACAAGTCGCAAGATTTCATCTGGAGAGAGAGGGGAGAAAGAAGTCAAAGCATAGGGTAGGGCAGTGTGAGCAGGACCAGCGGTGTCATTTGACTTAATAAATGAGGATCGGATGTCGTCAACCTTCTTTTCAAAATGGTTGACGAAGTCATCCACAGAGAGGGAGGAGGGAGGGGGGAGGAGGAGGAGGATTAAGCAGGGAGGAGAAGGTGGCAAAGAGCTTCCCTAGGGGTTAGAGGCAGAGGCTTGAAATTTAGAGTGGTAGAAAGTGGCTTTAGCAGCAGAAACAGAGGAAGAAAATGTAGAGAGGAGGGAGTGAAAAGATGACAGGTCGGCAGGGAGTCTAGTTTTCCTCCATTTCCGCTCGGCTGCCCGGAGCCCTGTTCTGTGAGCTCGCAATGAGTCGTCAAGCCACGGAGCAGGAGTGGAGGACCGAGTCGGCCGGGAGGATAGGGGACATAGAGAGTCAAAAGATGCAGAAAGGGAGGAGAGGAGAGGAGGGTTGAGGAGGCAGAATCAGGAGTGGAGGGAGAAGGATTGAGCAGAGGGAAGAGATGATAGGATGGAAGAGGAGAGAGTAGCGGGAGAGAGAGAGCGAAGGTCGCGACGGCGCATTACCATCTGAGTAGGGGCAGAGTGAGTAGTGTTGGATGAGAGCGAGAGAGAAAAGGATACAAAGTAGTGGTCGGAGACATGGAGGGGAGTTGCAGTGAGATTAGTAGAAGAACAGCATCTAGTAAAGATGAGGTCAAGCGTATTGCCTACCTTGTGAGTAGGGGGAGACGGTGAGAGGGTGAGGTCAAAAGAGGAGAGGAGTGGAAAGAAGGAGGCAGAGAGAAATTAGTCAAAGGTAGATGTAGGGAGGTTAAAGTCACCCAGAACTTCAAGAACAAGCAAACGTATAACCCATGGCTTGTCATGCAGAATTAAAAGTTGGGCTGTACAACATGCAAAAAGGTAGGGAGCTTGGGTCTAGAAATGACTGGAGGGATTAAACTAGCTAAAGAGTGGGTGGAATGTACAGTAAATGAACATCCCATGCCTCAGACGTAAACAAAAAAAACCCCACAAAATAACAAAGAGCCCTCAGAAAAAAGGTTTTTGAACATGCCAGAACCAAGGCGCATTTGGTGGCAGCAAGCCTTGTATACAAGGCTAGAGAGGACACCCAGGTTATAGTTAACACACAAAATGAAAAAATACACTACAGCTAGTCTTCAGAACAGCCTTAGAAGGAGGCTAAACGTCACAGCCACAGGCCCGCTCATGGCTTTGAGCAAGAAATGGACACTCAGGAGTTAAATGGACTTGACATGGGGAGAGTCATTGTTGGAGGTTTTGAAAACTTTTTTTTTCCTTTACAAACTCGTTCGGTACTGTGAAGGTAATCTGAATATGTGCTTCATATTATCACATAGGCAGGAGGCCTATATATTCTCATATCTGTGTTCTGCTGTAGCCTACATTGATTTATTTTATTTGAAGTTATATTCTGAAATTGTGATATTTGTTCTACTGCTACATTGATGTCTTGGAAATTGTATGAAATTATTGTAACAGCTGAGTATGTGTGCATATGCATATGGCGGGTGTTCTGCAGTGTCGTCTAAAAATGTTGCTCTACATTGATGTCTAGAAAATTAGGCTATAAGAAATTCAGACTTGTGTAAGCCCCGCAGCTATACTCAAGTATGTGGGCATACTGCAGTAACTTCTAAAATGCTTTGAATTAATCAGCACCTTGGAGAGTGCTGTCCGTTTCACCACCATAGACAGTAGGCTCCTTGGAGAGTGCTGTCCGTTTCACCACCATAGACAGTAGGCTCCTTGGAGAGTGCTGTCCGTTTCACCACCATAGACAGTAGGCTCCTTGACTGTTTACTCTGTCTGCTGTGCTGCTACGATGTGTTTGACACTTTTTTTTCTCAATGTGTTCCAGTACCTCAGAGTCCTCCGGTTAACCCCGCTTTTAGCTCTCACATGTGTTCCAGAACCTCCCGATTTACAAATTAAGCACTGGCTTAGATCAACAGTTGCATCCCATCAAACCCCCCCAAAAAGCTTGTTTTACTCCTTTGTTGGTAAACAATGTCAATGTAAACAAACACTGTATGGCCCCAAAACATACTGTAGCTAAAACTTTATTTTAATATCATGGATGGTCAGTCCTTGTATCTATAGCTCTGTCTATGAGTTTGAGAGCGGTTATACTGTATTTCTCCAGCCCCATCCCTCAGCTGTTTACCAAATCAGTGGCAGGGTGGCCTCTGTTGTTTGAACTGCATATTAATAATTTAACCATAACCCTAACAGGTCCAATCAGGTCCACTCCCCCTCTAAATGGTTGTATGTTACATTTATAAAGAACAATGACATTTAAGGGGGGGTGTGGTATATGGTCAATATACCACGGCTAAGGGCTGTTCTTAGGCACGATGCAACGCGGAGTGGATACAGTCCTTAGCCATGGTATATTGGCCATATGCCACAAACTGTTTTGTCATACCTGTGGTATACGGTCTGATATACCACGGCTGTCAGCCAATCAGCATTCAGGGCTCGAACCACCCAGTTTATAATGAATAATAGATCATGACTGTAGCAGTAGAATGTTGGATGGGATGGACAGATGTGTTGGCCAGGGGGAGGTGGGAAGCCATGTTGTGTGCTTTTATTTGAGAATGTCAGATTTCGTGCTGTCCTCATTACATTCTCTCTTGTCAACAATCACCAGCTAGCCCTCACCACAACCCAGATCATCATAGTGAGACAACCCATCCACTGAGCGAGCTGACAATGGCTATCCCCATCGTTGGGCTCCTGTAACAATGCTCGCTGACAGAACGCATATGTGCACACGTATCCTTTTTAGAGAGGTGATGCAAGAATGAGGGAGTGTCCCTTAAAATCCCTTTCACGCTTGGCCTGACAATGACAGACCATATGCGTGGCATCAGCGGTGCTCCAGTTTAGAGTTCAAGGGTGGGAATCTGGTAGTTCACACCAGTGATAATTAGTGTTCTGATTTCTGGTGGGAAACATATTTAGTCCTGGCTGGCTACTGTTGGGGAGAGAGCTGGGAGGTGGAGCTGGAGGCTGGGAGGTGGAGCTGGAAGCTGGGAGGTGGAGGTGGAGCTTGGAGGTGGAGCTGGAGGCTGGGAGTGTCCTGTAGGCTGCAGCAGTACATAGCGGACTCACAACAGATCTCAGAGAGTCAGAGAGCCTTGTTCATCATCATGATACTGTGTTGATCCCTCCTAGTAGCAGCCAAGTCACGGCTCTGCTATCTTTCACCTTTTCAATTGTATGTGTCTTGTATTAGCACTGGATTGAGTGGCATTAATTGGACACATGTCACCAGTAAATATATATTAGGGAGGTCAAGTCAACTGGTGAGTGCCGTGTTTGCAATATTCCAACTAAAGCTTCCCGTCATTCACAAACAACAGGTGGTCCCTTTATGAGTGCACTGGGAGCTATATGACAGGGACAGACTCAGAGTTTATCACTCTGGTCAGGGAAAGAGAGGGTGAGGGGAACAGGGATTTAATGTCAGGGGATGAGCCACTGAAGTGTAATGGCTAGAGGTGTGGGTAATAGGGAGAAGCATTGAGAAAAAAACTAAAAAAAACATCGCACCAGATGGGGAGTGGGGCTGTTAGGGTACTGCCTTCTCTTATTGCAGGATGATGACTAAAAATGAAACAGATCGTCCCATGGCTGAAAATAGAGACATCTCAGTTATCCCCTCCCCAGCCTCCCCACTCTCCCTCCCCTCCCCTCCCCTCCCCTCCCCTCCCCTCCCCTCCCCTCCCTCCACACCCTGACCACATGATTCAGAGAAAATACCAGGGAGGCCACCCCCCCTGACTAACCCAAAGGCTGCTGCTCATGACTCCAGCTGGGGAGAGGACCCCAAAGAATCTAGACTCAATAACGGTTCAAGAGCACGAGGCTTACTATGAACCGATTCGTCACTAAATCAGTATTGCAGCCTCTGACTCTTTCAGATAGCACATGATTCCAAAGAGCAACAGCCTCAAGACCCTCAACAGCCTCACAGCTCCGTGATGTGCTTAGCAGGGCCTTATGTTTCCATCTCATTAATCCACAAAAACAAGAGGATCATTCAACATAAAAACACCATGTATAGGACAGGAAGAGTTACTAATGCAAGTTTTCACTCAGCCTTGAAACTGAACTTGAAAACTGTTTGATAAATGATAGAATAACACAACATCAACGATGTAGTGCAGACACAGCAGGATTATCTAGAAAGGGTTGCTAAGGCATCTCATGAACATAGTTTTGAACATTTTGTTATTTTGGCCCATTGTTCAGCTAAGGGATCTGTGTTAGGACAAATTATATAACCTATGATCACTGTTAAACATATAATTACCCCACATATAATTGTTTATCTTACTGTATTTGGAAACTGGATAAAAAGCTGTGTTTAACCACTTTCAGCCCCTTGTGCCATAATAAGTCGTTTACATCAACTCCCCCAAATAATGGTAGTGGCAGATTGCCAAACAGTGGAACATTTTGCGCTAAATTCTTGATTAACATGTTTGTAGTTGGTATCATCCTGCTCCCTCTGTTACCACACATGCTTTTACATCAACTGCTAAACTGCTACATGCCAGAGCGAGATACTGCATGATTATTTATAGACATGAGCGCCGCATCAAAATCTACATCTTCTTATTTGGAATTGAATTTATCTGTATAGTAGTACGTGACATGGACAGCATACCGTGCAAACAACAATGGTTGGTCACCAAACAGTCTAATGACTATGGTGACAAGAAGAGATGTTTAGATACATTGGGATGGTATATGTATTTGTTGTGTAATTGATTGTGTATGAAATAGTTTTAGTTTTTATGGAGAATAACAAACTCAGTGATCTGACACAGTACATGAACAGTACATCAGTGGAGGCTGCTGAAGGGAGGACGGCTCATAGTAATGGCTGGAACGGCGCAAATGGAATGGCATCAAACACATGGAGACCCTGTGATGTATTTGATACCATTCCACCTATTCCGCTCCAGCCATTACCACAAGCCCGTCCTCCCCAATTAAGGTGCTGCCAACCTCCTGTGATGTATATTGAGCTAAGAGACAGCTGTAGGCCTACTGTTTGTGAACTTTACAGAGTACATTGCAGTAAAAACAATATATATATATATATATATTGCCTTTTGTCTATTCCATTGTTCATATTTTTTATTTGCAATGATTGTGCAGTGAGTCCTTATTGGTAGAGCTGCTGAGAAACCAATGTAATATAGTCTGTAACTAAACAATGGAACGAATCAAATCAAATCAAATCACATTTTATTTGTCACATGCGCTGAATACAACAGGTGTAGACCTTACAGTGAAATGCTTTCTTACAAGCCCTTGACCAACAATACAGTCAAAAGTAGCACAATAAAATACCAATAATGAGGCTATATACAGGGGGTACCGGTACCGAGTCAATGTGCGGGGGTACAGGTTAGTCGAGGTCATTTGTAGATGTAGGTACGGGCAAAGTGACTATGCATAGATAAGAGTATCAGTAATGTCTCCGGATTTTGCCACTTCTTTTGCAGCCAAATGTCTCATAACGATCAAATAGCTTTGTAAATTGGCAAAATTGGAATCTTTAATACAACTTCCTAACTGGATCAACAACCAAACCTCAAGTTGAAATAGGACTATGGGTGCATTCTGTAAAGGCCTATTAAAAGTTTTCTGTTTCTACAGAACTGAATTTGGGAATCTTCCATCGTTTATACGGCAATCATGTACGTTGGGCGCAAAAGCATTGCCGAGCAACTCTTCCAACCTTTCATAACCTCCCTACAACCAGTTCTTTAACGACCATGGGGCTCAAAAATATCCTCTGATTTAAATGCTGTCCAGGATTGTATTTTGAGCAGGTTGTTTCAGCATAGCGACCCTGACAGAGTTGTAAATCAGGCCCACGGGTGTGAGGGAGCCAGTGACCTCATGAATACATGCCCTTTATAAGGACTGGGAACATTTGCTTCCTGATCACAGCATGACATTCCCAACAATCCTAAAATCTGAAACATGGTTGACTCATTCTTCCAGCTCACAGCACCATTCAGTCTTGAATGAACTGTTACTGTCAGCGTAAAAATGACTGCAAAGCCTTCTAAATCCACTTAGCAGCTCCAAGGAAGGGATATACTTTGGCCTATGATGGTGTGAGACTAGTGGTGTAGCACAGTTTCGCAAGGTTCGAGCAAGCCCCTCCAACCCCCGCACAAAAAATACCAAAGTATTAGCTATCACCATGTGAAGGAACAACCTCCTATATAATATAACATCATAAAATGCAACTATCTGGATTCATGTCAACTCCGTTAGACACCATCAAAGGCAATTCATTTGTAAAATTTGTAAGTGTTTAAAGGCCTTAATAGTTGAATTATAACGTTAGATTATTCCAATATATAATACAAATGTCCAAACATATTTTTGTTTTGTTTTATATCACTATTAAATGCTCCAGGACAAATTTCGTGAACATTTTGGCATATCTTTCAGGATTTAGAACATAAATTAACATTCATGAAGCAAACATTATCCCTTAGGTCTAGCACAGCAAATACTTGTTTAAGCATACAGTGCATTCGGAAAGTATTCAGACCCCTTGACTTTTTCCACATTTTGTTTCGTTACAGCCTTATTCTAAAATTGATTAAAATCTTTTTTTCCTCATCAATCTACACACAATACCCCATACTGACAAAGCGTAAACAGGTTTTTAGAAATGTTTGCAGATTTACTAAAAATAAAAAACAGAAATACCATATTTACATAAGTATTCAGACCCTTTGCTATGAGACTCAAAATTGAGCTCAAGTCCACCCTGTTTTCCATTGATCATCCTTGAGATGTTTCTACAACTTGATTGGAGTCCACCTGTGGTAAATTCAATTGATTGGACATTATTTGAAAAGGCACACACCTGTCTATATAAGGTCCCACAGTTGACAGTGCATGTCAGAGCAAAAACCAAGCCATGAGGTCGAACGAATTGTCTGTAGAGCTCCGAGACAGGATTATGTCGAGGCACAGATCTGGGGAAAGGTACCAAAAAAATGTCTGCAGCATTGAAGGTCCCCAAGAACACAGTGGCCTCCATCATTCTTTAACGGAAAACATTTGAAACCACCAAGACTCTTCCTAAACTGAGCAATCGGGGGAGAAGGGCCTTGGTCATGGAGTGACCAAGAACCCGATGGTCACTCTGACAGAGCTCCAGAGTTCCTCTGTGGAGATGGGCGAATCTTCCAGAAGGACAACCATCTCTGCAGCACTCCACCAATCAGGCATTTATGGTAGTGTGGCCAGATGGAAGCCACTCCTCAGAAAAAGGCACATGACAGCCCGCTTGGAGTTTATCAAAAGGCACCTAAAGACTCTCAGACCATGAGAAACAGATTCTCTGGTCTGAGGAAACTAAGATTGAACTCTTTGGCCTGAATGCCAAGCGTCACTTCTGGAGGAAACCTGGCACCTTCCCTACGGTGAAGCATGGTGGTGGTAGCGTCATGCTGTGGGGATGTTTTTCAGCGGCAGGGACTGGGAGACTAGTCAGGATAAAGGGAAAGATGAACAGAGCAAAGTACAGAGAGATCTTTGATGAAAACCTGCTCCAGAGCGCTCAGGACCTCAGACTGGGGCCAAGGTTCACCTTCCAACAGAACAACAACCCAAAGCACACAGCCAAGACAACGCAGGAGTGGCTTCGGGACAAGTCTCTAAATGTCCTTGAGTGGCCTAGCCAGAGCCCGGACTTGAACCCGATCGAACATCTCTGAAGAGACCTGAAAATAGCTGTGCAGCGATGCTCCCCATCCAACCTGACAGAGCTTGAGAGGATCTGCAGAAAAGAATTGTAGAAACTCCCAAAATACAGGTCTGCCAACCTTGTAGCATCATACCCAAGAAGACTTGAGGCTGTACTCGCTGCCAAAGGTGCTTCAACAAAGTACTGAGTAAAGGGTCTGAATACTTATGTAAATGTGATATTTCAGTTAAAATATATATACATTTGCTAAAATGTAAAAAAAAAAAAAAAATGGCTTTGTCGTTATGGGGAATTTTGTGTAGATTGATGAGAAAAAATAACAATTTAATCAATTTTAGAATAAGGCTGTAATGTAACAAAATGTAGAAAAAGTCAAGGGTTCTGAAAACCTTCAGAATAATAAATAATCTGCCATTTAGCAGACGCTTTTATCCAAAGTGACTTACAGTCATGCGTGCATACATTTTTGTGTATGGGTGGTCCCAGGGGATCGAACCCACTACCCTGGCGTTACAAGCGCCGTGCTTTACCAGCTGAGCTACAGAGGACCACCAGAACAGTGATTACAATATTTTTTCAGAAAATCTATTAAGGGGGTTAGCCTTCAGTGACGGAGTTGACAACCCACTGATGAAGTTGGCAGATGCTCAAAACAGACATATTTTTGCCTCTAAAAATACAAGTTCAATGACATTTTCAATTGTCAAATGATTCATTTAAAAATCCAGCACTCTGAAACATGTCAATGTTTTACGGAGTTGACAAAAATTGCATTTTTCTTCTTCATTGAAGTGGTATACTCATTAGCAATTGAGTATTTCCTCAGTTGCTTTATGACTCCAAAACCTAATTAAATATTTGAAGCAGGATTCATATTCTATTTTAATCTATCAGGCAGATGCGTTGACAGGTTCTGGTTGTGACCATTGTGATTCCACTATTGTTTGTTTAAATAGAGAATTTTACAGACCATGAGTGGTCTTGTTGCAATACATGTAATGAGGACATGAATAAGGGGTCCTTATGGTGTAGCTGACTCTCCAAAAATAAATAAATAATAATGGGGGTGGGGGTTGAGGCCCCCCAAAGCTCGTGCCCCCCCCATCATGCAGTGGCTGTGGGGCTGTGTGCTACGCCAGTGTGTGAGACAAGTTGTGCTGGTTTCAGTCCACTCACAACATTGATTACATACAGTGCCTTGCAAAAGTAGTCATCCCACTTGCCGTTTTTCCTATTTTGTTGCATTACAACCTGTAATTTAAATGGATTTTTATTTTGATTTCATGTAATGGACATAAACAAAATAGTCCAAATTGGTGAAGTGAAACGAAAAAAATACCACTAAGCAAGGAGCTCCCCAAAGAGGTCAGGGACAAAGTTGTGGAGAAGTACAGATCAGGGTTGGGTTATAAAAAAATATCAGAAACTTTGAACATCCCACGGAGCACCATTAAATCCATTACTAAAACATTTAAAGAATATGGCACCACAACAAACCTGCCAAGAGAGGGCCGCCCACCAAAACTCGTGGACCAGGCAAGGAGGGCATTAATCAGAAAGCCAACAAAGAGACCAAAGATAACCCTGAAGGAGCTACAAAGCTCCACAGCGGAGATTGAAGTATCTGTCCATAGGACCACTTTAAGCCGTACACTCCACAGAGCTGGACTTTACGGAAGAGTGGCCAGAAAAAAGCCATTGCTTAAAGAAAATAATAAGCAAACACATTTGGTGTTCGCCAAAAGGCATGTGGGAGACTCCCCAAACATATGGAAGAAGGTACTCTGGTCAGATGAGAATAAAATTGAGCTTTTTGGCCATCAAGGAAAACGCTATGTCTGGTGCTAACCCAACACCTCTCATCACCCGAGAACACCATCCCCACAGTGAAGCATGGTGGTGGCAGCATCATGCTGTGGGGATGTTTTTCCATCGGCAGGGACTGGGAAACTGGTCAGAATTGAAGGAATGATGGATGGCGCTAAATACAGGGAAATTCTTGAGGGAAACCTGTTTCAGTCTTCCAGAGATTTGAGACTGGGATGGAGGTTCACCTTCCAGTATGACAATGACCCTAAGCATACTGCTAAAGCAACACCTGAGTGGTTTAAGGGGAAACATTTAAATGTCTTGGAATGGCCTAGTCAAAGCCCAGACCTCAATCCAATTGAGAATCTGTGGTATGACTTAAAGATTGATGTACACAAGTGGAACCCATCCAACTTGAAGGAGCTGGAGCTGTTTTGCCTTGAAGAATGGGCAGAAATCCCTGTGGCTAGATATGCCGAGCTTATGGAGACATACCCCAAGAGACTTGCAGCTGTAATTGCTGCAAAAGGTGGCTCTACAAAGTATTGACTTTGGGGGGGGTGAAATATTTTGTATCTTCAAAGTGGTAGGCATGTTGTGTAAATCAAATGATACAAACCCCCCAAAAATCAATTTTAATTCCAGGTTGTAAGGCAACAAAATAGGAAAAATGCCAAGGGGGGAGAATAGTTTCGCAAACCACTGTATATTATCATTCCTCCTGACACCATACTACAGATCCCCAGATGAAGCAATCTCAATTGCACTCCACTCTGCCCTCTCCCACCTAGAAAAGAGGAATACCTATGTGCTGTTCAATGACTACAGCTCAGCGTTCAACACCCTCTGCAACTGGATCCTGGACTTCCTGACTGGCCGACCTCAGTTGGTAAAAGTAGGCAACAACATCTCCGCTACGGTGACCCAGAACACGGGGGCCCCCCAGCGGTGTTTGCTTAGCCTCCTCCTGTACTCACTGTTCACCCACGACTCAAATTCCATCATCAAGACTGCCGACGACGCAACGGTGGTAGGCCTGATCACCAACGGCGATGAGACATCCTACAAAGAGGACATCAGAGACCTGGCAGTGTGGTGCCAGGACAACAATCTCTCCCTCAACGTCATCAAGACCAAGGAGCTGATCGTGGACTTCAGGAGACACACCCCCATCCACATCGCTGTTGTCGCAGTGGAGAGGGTCAAAAGCTTCAAGTTCCTCTGTGTCCACATCCCTGAGGACTCATCGTGGTCCTCTCACACCAGCACAGTTGTGAAGAAGGCACGGCAGTGCCTCTTCTCCCTCAGGGGGCTGAAACGATTTGGCATGGCCCCTCAGATCCTTAAAAACTTTTACAACTGCTCCATCAAGAGCATCCTGATTGGTTGTATCACCATCTGGTATGGCAACTGCACCACCCTCGACCGGAAGGCCCTACAGAGTGATGCAGACGGCCCAGCGCATCACTGGGGATGAGCTCCCAGCCATTCAGGACGTACATGCCAGGCGGTGTCTGAGAAAAGCCTGAAAAATTGCCAAAGACTCCAGCCACCCAAGACATGGACTGTTTTCCATGCTCCCGTCCGGAAGACGATACCGGTACATCAAGGCTCAGACCAACAGAGTCCTAAGAAGCCATAAGACTGTTAAATGGCTAACAACTATTGCTTCCCCTCACACCTACAGTCGTGGTCAAACGTTTTGAGAATGACACAAGTATTGGTCTTCACAAAGTTTGCTGCTTCATTGTTTTTAGATATTTTTGTCAGATGTTACTTTGGTATACTGAAGTATAATTATAAGCATTCCATAAGTGTCAAAGGCTTTTATTGACAATTACATTAAGTTTATGCAAAGAGTCAATATTTGCAGTGTTGACCCTTCTTTTTCAAGACCTCTGCAATCCGCCCTGGCATGCTGTCAATTAACTTCTGGGCCACAACCTGACTGATGGCAGCCAATTCTTGCATAATCAATGCTTGGAGTTTGTTCAGAATTTGTGGGTTTTTGTTTGTCCACCCTCCTCTTGAGGATTGACCACAAGTTCTCAATTGGATTAAGGTTTGGGGAGTTTCCTGGCCATGGACCCAAAATGTTGATGGTTTGTTCCCCGAGTCACTTAGTTATCACTTATGCCTTATGGCAAGGTGCTCCATCATGCTGGAAAAGGCATTGGTCATCACCAAACTGTTCTTGGATGGTTGGGAGAAGTTGCTCTCAGAGGATGTGTTGGTACCATTCTTTATTCATGGCTGTGTTCTTAGGCAAAATTGTGAGTGAGCTCACTCCATTGGCTGAGAAGCAACCCCACACATGAATGGTCTCAGGATGCTTTACTGTTGGCATGACACAGGACTGACGGTAGCGCTCACCTTGTCTTCTCCGCAAAAGGTGTTTTCCGGATGCCCCAAACAATCGGAAAGGGGATTCATCAGAGAAAATGACTTTACCCCAGTCCTCAGCAGTCCAATCCCTGTACCTTTTGCAGAATATCAGTCTGTCACTGATGTTTTTCCTGGAGAGAAGTTGCTTCCTCGCTGCCCTTCTTGACACAAGGCCATCCTCCAAAAGTATTCGCCTCACTTTGCGTGCAGATGCACTCACACCTGCCTGCTGCCATTCCTGAGCAAGCTCTGCACTGGTGGTGCCCCGATCCCGTAGCTGAATCAACTTTAGGAGACGGTCCTGGCTCTTGCTGGACTCTTTTGGGTGCCCTGAAGCCTTCTTCACAACAATTGAACCTCTCTCCTTGAAGTTCTTGATGATCCAATAAATTGTTGATTTAGGTGCAATCTCACTAGCAGCAATATCCTTGCCTGTGAAGGCCTTTTTGTGCAAAGCAATGATGATGGCACGTGTTTCCTTGCAGGTAACCATGGTTAACAGAGGAAGAACAATGATTTCAAGCACCACCCTCCTTTTAAAGCTTCCAGTCTGTTATTCTAAATCAATCAGCATGAAAGAGTGATCTCCAGCCTTGT
This sequence comes from Coregonus clupeaformis, assembly GCF_020615455.1. Classification (NCBI taxonomy): domain Eukaryota; kingdom Metazoa; phylum Chordata; class Actinopteri; order Salmoniformes; family Salmonidae; genus Coregonus; species Coregonus clupeaformis. The sequence continues at coordinate 7,948,462 of NC_059201.1, forward strand.
CAGCTGGTCCTTTTGTGGCAAAGAGGGACTTTGCAATTAATTGCAATTCATCTGATCACTCTTCATAACATTCTGGAGTATATGCAAATTGCCATCATAAAAACTGAGGCAGCACTTTGTGAAAATTAATATTTGTGTCATTCTCAAAACTTTTGACCACGACTGTACACTGCTGCTAAAATTTATATTGATTCGATTTAGTACTACCACTATGCTACTGTTAATTTATTATTGATTGCCATTACCATTATCTATTTATCCTGCAACAGCTGACTATTACTCCTATATATTAGCAGAGTCGTCATGCCCATAGGGGGCACAGGGGCACATGCCCCCTCAGATTTGTCCTGTTTAAAAATATACTGTATATATATACAGTATACAGTATATTTGATTCATTAAAAACATTTTGTTTGTTTGTTTTTTCTCTGAAATACTACTTGCCACTTTTATGAAGTTAGCTTTAGCTAGCCCAGATAGGTTCCCCATCTCCTAACCTCAAAACTAGTTATAGTAGCTAGCTTGTCTAACTATCTTACCTGGCATGCATGCTGGCAAGGTTGGTAGACTTTAGAAATGCAAGCAATAACTAAAATTTACTGAATAAGACTCACATTCCTTTCAATCTTTTAACCAGATTTTAGCAGAGATGCAGAGAAGCATATTTAGTTTCTTTAAAAAAATAACCACCAGTCAGGAGGATACAGACAGCTCAAGATGTATGCTTAGATATGCAGAAAAATATAAATATTTTTCACATAGAATTAAACACAATTACTATGGCTCTAGATTGCAGAAAAAAGCAGTTTCTGGTGTTTGAAAAATGCTTAATTCTTCAGCTGATGGCATAGCCCCCCTCCAGACCACCTTCCGGACCACCCCCCAGCCATCCTCATGTACTTTGTACCCTCTATATTAGTATCTACAGTGCATTTGGAAAGTATTCAGACCCCTAGACTTTTTACACATTTTGTTAAGCCCTGTCGGTGGGGGAGAATGCTCTCATTGGAGTCTGTTTTCTGTCACTAACGATGAACTGGATATCCTAAAATTGATTAAATAACTTTTTTCCCCTCATCAATCTACACACAATACCCCGCAATGACAAAGCAAAAACAGATGTTTGTTATTTTTTTTGCACATTTACTAACAATATCACATTTACAAAAGTATTCAGATCCTTTACTTAGTACTTTGTTGAAGCACCTTTGGCAGCGATTACAGTCTCGAGTCATCTTGTGTTTGTCGCTTCAAGCTTGGCACAACTGTATTTGGGGAGCTTCTCCCATTCTTCTCTACAGATCCTCTCAAGCTCAGTCAGAATGGATGGGAGCGTACAAACCTGTTTTTGCTTTGTCATTATGGGGTGTTGTGTGTTGACTAACTAAGATATATATTTTTTAAATCCATTTTAGATTAAGGCTGTAATGTAACCAAATGTTGAAAAAGTCAAGGGGTCTGAATTCTTTCCGAATGCACTGTTTCTATTTATCATGCTTCCGGTTGCTATTACTCCTGTTCACATGTATATATTATTATTATTATTATTATTATTATTATTATTATTATTATTATTATTATTATTATTATTATTATTATTTATCCCTCTACCAGTCACTTTCTTCTAATCCCCGACTACATGTATGTATCTGCTACAAATACTCCGGTATCACTGCACATTGTACATTTGATATTGGCACTTACCATGTACATAGCTTCCTCTTTAATTTCTTATTTCTCCTGTTTTCCTTTTTTATATACAGTACCAGTCAAAAGTTTGGACACACCTACTCATTCCAGGGTTTTACTTTATTTTTTTACTATTTTCTACATTGTAGAATAACTATGAAATAACACATATGGAATCAAGTAGTAACGAAAAAAGTGTTAAACAAATCAAAACATATTTTATTTCTGAGATTCTTCAAAGTAGCCACCATTTGCCTTGAATACAGCTTTGCACACTCTTGGCATTCTCTCAACCAGCTTCATGAGGTAGCCATTTCAATTAACAGGTGTGCCTTGTTAAAAGTTAATTTGCATTTGAGCCAATCAGTTGTGTTGTGACAAGGTAGGGTTGGTATACAGAAGATAGCCCTATTTGGTAAAAGACCAAGTCCATATTATGGCAAGAACAGCTCAAATAAGCAAAGAGAAACGACAGTCCATCATTACTTTAAGACATGAAGGTCAGTCAATGTGGAACATTTCAAGAACTTTGAATGTTTCTTCAAGTTCAGTCTCAAAAACCATCAAGCGCTATGATGGAACTGGCTCTCATGAGGACCACCACAGGAAAGGAAAACCCAGAGTTACCTCTGCTGCAGAGGACAAGTTCGTTAGAGTTAACTGCACCACAGATTGCAGCCCAAATAAATGCTTCACAGAGTTCAAGTAACAGACACTTCTCAACATCAACTTTTCAGAGGAGACTGCGTGAATCAGGCCTTCATGGTCGAATTGCTGGAAAGAAACCACTACTAAAGGACACCAATAATAAGAAGAGATTTGCTTGGGCCAAGAAACACGAGCAATGGACTTTAGACCAGTTGAAATCTGTCCTTTGGTCTGATGAGTCCAAATTTGAGATTTTTGGTTCCAACCGCCGTGTCTTTGTGAGACGCAGAGTAGGTGAACGGATTATCTCCGCATGTGTGGTTCCCACCGTGAAGCATGGAGGAGGAGGTGTGATGGTTTGGGGGTGCTTTGCTGGTGACGCTGTCTGTGATTTATTTAGAATTCAAGGCACACAACCAGCATGGCTACCACAGCAATACGCCATCCCATCTGATTTGCACGTATTTATTTTTTAATTTGACCTTTATTTAACTAGGCAAGTCAGTTAAGAACAAATTCTTATTTACAATGACGGCCTACACCGGCCAAACCCGGACGACGCTTGGCCAATTGCACGCCGCCCTATGGGACTCCCAATCACGGCCGGTAGTGATACAGCCTGGAATCGAACCAGGGGGTCTGTAGTGACGCCTGAAGCACTGAGATGCAGTGCCTTAGACCACTGCGCCACTCGGGAGCCCAATATTTTGCGCTTAGTGGGACTATAATTTATTTTCCAACAGGACAATGACCCAAAACACACCTCCAGGCTGTGTATGGGCTAATTGATCAAGGAGAGTGATGGAGTGCTGCATCAGATGACCTGGCCTCCACAATTACAAGACCTCAACCCAATGAAATGGTTTGAGTTGAGTTGGACCGCAGAGTGAAGGAAAATCAGCCAACAAGTGCTCAGCATATGTGGGAACTCCTTCAAGACTGTTGGAAAAGCATTCCTCATGAAGCTGGTTGAGAGAATACCAAGAGTGTGCAAAGCTGTCATCAAGGCAAAGGGTGGCAATTTAAAGAATCTCAAATATAAAATATATTTGATTTGTTTAACACTTTTTTGGTTACTACATGATTCCATATGTGTTATTTCATAGTTTTTATGTCTTCACTATTATTCTACAATGTAGAAAATAGTCAAAATAAAGAAAAACCCTGGAATGAGTAGGTGTGTCCAAACCTTTGACTGGTACTGAATGGTGTACAACCTCTGATACGGTATGGTGTACAACCTCTGATACGGTATGGTGTACAACCTCTGATATGGTTGCAATAAAAGGGGGAGGGTGGGGTATCAACAAATGGCCAGACACAGAGGGCAAACAAAGTGGCAGACAGGGTGTCGAAAGGGAGCCAGAAGAGGGTGTAAATTATGAGGCAGAGCATTCGAAACAGATGGAGGCAGTTATAAGAAGCGAGTTGTGGGAACTCTGGTCATGGAATTTGAGGAAAACTGAGACATCATTGTCTGTGCCTGAGTCATATGAGATGACTGCGGAAACAAGACGGTTGAGAAAACAGAAATGTCTTTCCCCTACGTGAAGTCAGAGAACAAATCACAAAACGGAAACTTCAAGAGCATCTTACAAGTTAAGGTGAAGGTTGATGGACTCGGAATCAATATTCCAAGATGATGATGATGATGATGGGGATACTCTCAGGAACATCTTGATCAAGACATGCTGTATTTTGGCCCTGAATCCAGAATCAAACATATGTAGGACCTGACATTTGATTCTACCGTGAGACTGTATTGAGAGCATCCATCATATGAGAGTAAATGAAACTGGCAGACTATTTGCTGCCCAATCACCAAATATCTTGGAGTACATTAGCAAAGCAAATGTCTCAAGAGGTAAGACAGCTGTTTCTCCCATTGAGTATACTATAAATGTTTTCCCCCCACATTGCATACACACTCTATATTTTAGTAATTTAGAGAATTATGTGTAATAACTTTTTAATTACAGTTTATTTAATATATTTTTTCTTTTAGAAAATGACATAATAATTGCTTTTTGGTTTCTTTCGGATTTCTTGGCAATCATTAAAATAATTTGGACCAGGTAGTAACCAACTGAAGTACCAAAGAGTACTCATTGTTAGAACAAACTTGACAAATTAACTAAAATATGTTCAGCTGGATTCAGCAGTATATTTTCAGGAGACAAAAAAACATTTCCCGGGAGAAAAAGTAAATTTGTGACAATGTAACGGACCCGACAGCTTATTTAGAGGGTTTGGTGCTGAAGTTGAAATTGGAGCTACAGACTGAGTAAAATGTCACAAATATAAATGTATTATTTGAAATCAAATGTAAAAAAATAAAAATACATACAACATGCAAATTTATATATATTTCCAAATCAACATGTATGGTGAGACAACAGCTACATATAATCAGATAAGGGGGTTGGCCATACCAAAACAAACAAATGGCAGGGAATAACACGATTGCTCAACATATGACGTCTTCTTAGTATGGAAAAGCCTATTATGTTGATATTTGTCACTATGGTTACATACTAACCGTAGTACATACTTTCGGTAAGCAATATTATTATTGTATACATTGTATGGTCAATTTGAATATTGCTATATGGAGAAAAATACAAAATATATCCATTAACTTGTTAATTAGTTAGGCCACCCTGGTAACTATTATCATTGAAATTTAATTTGAGTCCTTCTGAATTATAAATAAAAACAACAACATGTGAGAAAGTAGGATGTAATGTACATCTTCTCTGTGTAAGGATTACGTGTAAAGCCACTCCAACACAGTGGTGACCGTGGACATGGCATCAACAGAGAAGAGATGCCCTAAGGAGGTGCTGTGATCCAGCATAGACAGTATTCTTACATGTCATCCTTGTCCACATGTTACGACTAATATAATTACAGTTATTTACTGGCTAGGGGCTCGATTCAATCCATAGAGCTGAAGATCATCATTGTAGCACGATTTACGTTTTTAAAGGCAATGTTCCCACGTTAATGGAGACTGCATTTACAGTAAATGCTCAATCGGAAATTACCTTTTAAGTTTCAAGCGAGCCACAGCGCTAAACTTCTGCGATATGGATTGAATCGAGCCCTGTAAACCTTACAACATATTATTAAGTCCAGGCAGTTGCTATATTTGACCAAAAACCATTTGTTTCACATAATAATGTACATATTTTGTAAATTACACACTGTCTAGTTATCCCATTATCACAACGAGAGAATTATCACTATACGAGATGAGGTTTTCGAGAGAATGGAAATTTGATACCCACAGAAAATAATTATGTTAATATAGCAGATTTATGTCACCTCTTGCCACTAATGGCAAAGTTCAATAGTTTTACTGCAAGGGCCAGGCAGGGTGAGCACAGGAAGATTGGCTTGAAACGAACAGCTCAGGGAAGGAAACAAGCTTGGGCATTTCAAGGTCCTCAGATCTCATTTTGTTCTCTGTTAATGAGTGTGTTGGTAGGTTTTGCCAAAGGTAATAAAATATATAAGGTAATTTAATATTTACAGCTAATGCAGGTGCATTCTCTGCAAGTAGACAGTTATTAATACGAACTCATAAACCAAGTCCGTAACATTGGACAGTACTACTAAGCATTATTGGGGCAAGACTTGGAATTTGACCGTAAAGCTATTTATCATCTAACTTAGCTTAAAAAGGATAATGTAACTTCACTTTTCATTACATATTCAGTGTACTGTATCATTGCTAGGAAAGGTTTCTGAGATTTGAGATATAAATAAATGAATAAATAAATAAATAGTGTATGCTTTGTATGTGGTGTGGTGGTGGTTATGGTCATGGTATTGATTTGTAATGGGACAAGAACAGCTGTATGTCCTGCTTGACACTGACAGGATGAGATGACTTTTCAGACATCTTGCTGTGAATTTCCTATGTCAGGGGTCAAGGGCAATAGTTAACTTTTATTTATGTCCTAAAATATATAGCTACCCTATTAACTTAAACAACTCACAGTTGGCACAACTTAGACCCTCTTTTAAAACACTATGCCAAATGTCAACCAGCGCCTAAATAAACATCTTCCTTACACCCGTATACTCAGTATAAGCACATACTGAAATAAACCAACTGTAACTTTACTCATAAGATCATATTGCTTTAAATAATTGTAACAGCTGCATTTAACATCCTCCATCGGAATGATATACCATTGTGACAAAAAAATGGAAGGAACGTTTACAAAGGCTGTGATGATAAAATGTACATTTGATATCAATTATCATTTCAGGTCCATCTAATGGATAATTTATTGGATAACGGAATAACATGGCCCCTGGAGAAGAGCTTCATCCATAAAGTGCTACAGTACATTCCCAAACATTTACATTGCATTCATCTTAAGATAGCTAGGTGAGACAACCACATATCACAGTTGTATTTAAGCCAGACTCACTAAGTCCCAAATAAAATATAAAATATTATTTTCTTGCTTAACATACTTCGAAATGGATAAATGAAAGCTTAATTTGCCATTTGCCGTCTTCATCGGCCTGGCCAAGGCTTTTGACTCTGTCAATCACCGCATTCTTATTGGCAGACTAAATAGCCTTGGTTTCTCAAAAGACTGCCTCACCTGGTTCAACAACTACTTCTCAGATAGAGTTCAATGTGTCAAATCGGAGGGCCTGTTGTCTGGACCTCTGGCAGTCTCTATGGGGGTGCCACAGGGTTCAATTCTCAGGCCGACTCTATTCTCTGTGTATATCAATGATCTCGCTCTTGCTGCTGGTGACTCTCAGATCCACCTCTACGCAGATGACACCATTTTGTATACATCTGGCCCTTCATTGGACACTGTGTTAACAAACCTCCAAACGAGCTTCAATACCATACAACACTCCTTCCGTGGCCTCCAACTGCTCTTAAACGCTAGTAAAATGAAATGCATGCTCTTCAATCGAACGCTGCTTGCACCCGCCCGCCCGACTAGAATCACTACTCTCGGCGGGTCTGACTTAGAATATGTGGACAACTACAAATACCTAGGTGTCTGGTTATACCATAAACTCTCCTTCCAGACTCACATTAAGCATCTCCAATCCAAAGTTAAATCTAGAATCGGCTTCCTATTTCGCAACAAAGCCTCTTTCACTCATGCTGCTAAACATGCCCTCGTAAAACTGACTATCCTACCGATCCTTGACTTTGGCGATGTCATTTACAAAATAGCTTCCAACACTCTACTTAGCAAATTGGATGTAGTCTATCACAGTGCCATCCGTTTTGTCACCAAAGCCGCATATACTACCCACCATTGTGACCTGTATGCTCTCGTTGGCTGGCCCTCACTACATATTCGTCGCCAAACCCACTTGCTCCAGGTCATCTATAAATCACTTCTAGGCAAATTCCCACCTTATCTTAGCTCATTGGTCACCATAGCAACACCCACCCGTAGTATGCGTTCCAGCAGGTATATCTCACTGGTCATCCCCAAAGCCAACACCTCCTTTGGCTGCCATTCCTTCCAGTTCTCTGCTGCAAATGACTGGAACGAACTGCAAAAGTCTCTGAAGCTGGAGACACTTATCTCCCTCACTAACTTTAAGCATCAGTTGTCAGAGCACCTTACCGATCACTGTACCTGTACACAGCCCATCTGTAATTAGCCCACCCAACTACCTCATCCCCATATTGATATTTATTTTGCTCATTTGCACCCCAGTATCTCTATTTGCACATCATGTTCTACACATCTATCACTCCAGTGTTAATACTAAATTGTAATTATTTTGCACTATGGTCTATTTATTGCCTTACCTCCATAACTTACTACATTTGCACACACTGTATATATATTTTCTAATGTGTTATTGACTGTACGTTTTGTTTATTCCATATGTAATTCTGTGTTGTTGTTGTTTTTATCACAATGTTTTGCTTTATCTTGGCCAGGTCGCAGTTGTAAATGAGAACTGGCTTACCTGGTTAAATAAAGGTTAAATAAATAAAATTTGGGTCACTTCAAAGTGATACGAAATACATTTGAATGAGTTAAAAGTACAGCAGCTTTGTTTACACATTGCAGGTCAGATTTCTCCAGGTAAAAATAAAAATAATGCATAGGCACGCATAGGCCTGTTGACCATTTTTGTCACGCACGTTCTATCTGTTGCTCTGATGTTGCTAGCTTGATTTTCTGAATAAAACTGGAAACTGGAATTGTGGGCAATTTTAATTCAGCAAGACAGGGATTCCTCATTGACGAGTGCCAGTATCACGCTGCTATGGACAGTGCCAATGATAATCACAAAAGCCTGAGCTAGCTGTCTACTGGTAAGTTAAACTACAGTACAGTAGTTAAACAGCAAGCTAGCGAGCTAATTTAGCTGCCTAGCAAAGAGCTGTCGATATATTATTCAAGCATTGCTAAATGTGCAAACCGGTGGTGTAGCCTACTATAGTAAAACAAAATGTTTGTGCACTTGCAAACTTTTCTGGAGTTGTTAGCTGGCTAATTGTTTTCCTCTTGGATGTTTTGTTTACTATTGCAACCTTTTGAATAGCGAATTTATTTTATAACTCAACATAGGCTAGCTAGTTGCTAAGGTTAGACTTTTCCAGACAAGTGTTTGCACTGCAAGACTGAGATCAAGCAGCTAACGGCACTATAGTTGCCCCACAGTGTATTGTTGTCTAGCAAAGTAAATTAGAATTACATTTTATATCTTACGTTCATAGTTGACTTTTAGAACACAGCAGCCTACATGCTTTAACTTGATTAGACCTAGTGGTTGATATGGATCAAAGGATGGCTGGCCCAGCAGCTGCTTGACAACTCTCAGGTAGCCTAGACTCTACAGTCGTGGTCCAAAGTTTTGATAATGACACAAGTATTTGGTCTTCACAAAGTTCGCTGCTTCAGTGTTATGAGATATTTTTGTCAGATGTTACTATGGTATACTGAAGTATAATTACAAGCATTCCATAAGTGTATGCAAAGAGTCAATATTTGCAGTGTTGACCCTTCTTTTTCAAGACCTCTGCAATCCGCCCTGGCATGCTGTCAATTAACTTCTGGGCCACATCCTGACTGATGGCAGCCCATTCTTGCATAATCAATGCTTGGAGTTTGTCAGAATTTGTGGGGTTTTGTTTGTCCACCCGCCTTTTGAGGATCGACCTCAAGTTCTCAATGGGATTAAGGTCTGGGGAGTTGCCTAGCCATGGACCCAAAATTTGTTTTCTTCCCCGAGCCACTTAGTTATCACTTTTGCCTTATGGCAAGGTGCTCCATCATGCTGGAAAAGGCATTGGTCATCACCAAACTGTTCTTGGATGGTTGGGAGAAGTTGCTCTCAGAGGATGTGTTGGTACCATTCTTTATTCATGGCTATGTTCTTAGGCAAAAATGTGAGTGAGCTCACTCCTTGGCTGAGAAGCAACCCCACACATGAATGGTTTCAGGATGCTTTACTGTTGGCTTGACACAGGACTGACGGTAGCGCTCGCCTTGTCTTCAAGGTGTTTTCCGGATGCCCCAAACAATCGGAAAGGGGATTCATCAGAGAAAATGACTTTACCCCAGTCCTCAGCAGTCCAATCCCTGTACCTTTTGCAGAATATCAGTCTGTCCCTGATGTTTTTCCTGGAGAGAAGTTGCTTCCTCGCTGCCCTTCTTGACACCAGGCCATCCTCCAAAAGTCTTCGCCTCACTGTGCGTGCAGATGCACTCACACCTGCCTGCTGCCATTCCTGAGCAAGCTCTGCACTGGTGGTGCCCCGATCCCGCAGCTGAATCAACTTTAGTAGATGGTCCTGGCGCTTGCTGGACTTTCTTGGGTGCCCTGACGCCTTCTTCACAACAATTGAACCTCTCTCCTTGAAGTTCTTGATGATCCGATAAACGGTTGATTTAGGTGCAATTTTACTATCAGCAATATCCTTGCCTGTGAAGCCCTTTTTGTGCAAAGCAATGATGACGGTACGTGTTTCCTTGCAGGTAACCATGGTTAACAGAGGAAGAACAATGATTTCAAGCACCACCCTCCTTTTAAAGCTTCCAGTCTGTTATTCTAACTCAATCAGCATGATGGAGTGCTCTCCAGCCTTGTCCTCGTCAACACTCTCACCTGTGTTAATAAGAGAATCACTGACATGATGGCAGCTGGTCCTTTTGTGGCAGGGCTGAAATGCAGTTGAAATGTTTTTTTTTTTGGCAAAGAGGGAATTTGCAATTAATTGGAATTCATATGATCACTCTTCATGACATTCTGGAGTATATGCAAATTGTCATCATCAAAACTGAGGCAGCAGACTTTGTGAAAATTAGTATTTGTGTCATTCTCAAAACTTTTGACCACGACTGTACAGCATGTCATGACGTCTTGCCTGTGTTTGTTTTGTTGACAAAACAAAATATAAAATGTAAACAAAATAACGAAACTGACACTTACTGAGTCTGGCTTTAAGTACATTTTTCCTCAATAAAGATGTTATCAGCAAAGGCAGTGCTAGTAGAAAAAGAGAAGTGCACGTTTATTTTCTTTTTTTCTTAAAATTTTTTGTTATGGGGGAATACAATCTCTCACAACATTTAAGAAGAAAAAAAACATTGACCATTATGGTTACTGTAACCATAGAAAGCACAGTGAAATGAATTACAGTAAGTGAGACAGTAATTAATACTACCATGCCCCTCATACTTGCAGGAAAATAACAGCCAAGTTACGTTCCACGCTAAATTTAATGGGGCAAAGTCAAATCTTAAGATTTACGCTTCCAAAGAACCTTTCCAACACCACAGAAGAGCATACAAATATTAACCACTGAGCCAAAATAAAAAATCACTGGTCATTTTCAGTAATAAATGTTTGTATTTAAAAATATACATTGATGCATTTATTTCATTTATTTCCTGCCCTGACCTGTGTGGTTTACAGTCAACATAAAAGTGTTTCTTAATCGCAAATTGGTTGTATCATTGCTAGGAAAGGTTTCTGAGATTTGAGATATAAATAAATGAATAAATAAATAAATAGTGTATGCTTTGTATGTGGTGTGGTGGTGGTTATGGTCATGGTATTGATTTGTAATGGGACAAGAACAGCTGTATGTCCTGCTTGACACTGACAGGATGAGATGACTTTTCAGACATCTTGCTGTGAATTTCCTATGTCAGGGGTCAAGGGCAATAGTTAACTTTTATTTATGTCCTAAAATATATAGCTACCCTATTAACTTAAACAACTCACAGTTGGCACAACTTAGACCCTCTTTTAAAACACTATGCCAAATGTCAACCAGCGCCTAAATAAACATCTTCCTTACACCCGTATACTCAGTATAAGCACATACTGAAATAAACCAACTGTAACTTTACTCATAAGATCATATTGCTTTAAATAATTGTAACAGCTGCATTTAACATCCTCCATCGGAATGATATACCATTGTGACAAAAAAATGGAAGGAACGTTTACAAAGGCTGTGATGATAAAATGTACATTTGATATCAATTATCATTTCAGGTCCATCTAATGGATAATTTATTGGATAACGGAATAACATGGCCCCTGGAGAAGAGCTTCATCCATAAAGTGCTACAGTACATTCCCAAACATTTACATTGCATTCATCTTAAGATAGCTAGGTGAGACAACCACATATCACAGTTGTATTTAAGCCAGACTCACTAAGTCCCAAATAAAATATAAAATATTATTTTCTTGCTTAACATACTTCGAAATGGATAAATGAAAGCTTAATTTGCCATTTGCCGTCTTCATCGACCTGGCCAAGGCTTTTGACTCTGTCAATCACCGCATTCTTATTGGCAGACTAAATAGCCTTGGTTTCTCAAAAGACTGCCTCACCTGGTTCAACAACTACTTCTCAGATAGAGTTCAATGTGTCAAATCGGAGGGCCTGTTGTCTGGACCTCTGGCAGTCTCTATGGGGGTGCCACAGGGTTCAATTCTCAGGCCGACTCTATTCTCTGTGTATATCAATGATCTCGCTCTTGCTGCTGGTGACTCTCAGATCCACCTCTACGCAGATGACACCATTTTGTATACATCTGGCCCTTCATTGGACACTGTGTTAACAAACCTCCAAACGAGCTTCAATACCATACAACACTCCTTCCGTGGCCTCCAACTGCTCTTAAACGCTAGTAAAATGAAATGCATGCTCTTCAATCGAACGCTGCTTGCACCCGCCCGCCCGACTAGAATCACTACTCTCGGCGGGTCTGACTTAGAATATGTGGACAACTACAAATACCTAGGTGTCTGGTTATACCATAAACTCTCCTTCCAGACTCACATTAAGCATCTCCAATCCAAAGTTAAATCTAGAATCGGCTTCCTATTTCGCAACAAAGCCTCTTTCACTCATGCTGCTAAACATGCCCTCGTAAAACTGACTATCCTACCGATCCTTGACTTTGGCGATGTCATTTACAAAATAGCTTCCAACACTCTACTTAGCAAATTGGATGTAGTCTATCACAGTGCCATCCGTTTTGTCACCAAAGCCGCATATACTACCCACCATTGTGACCTGTATGCTCTCGTTGGCTGGCCCTCACTACATATTCGTCGCCAAACCCACTTGCTCCAGGTCATCTATAAATCACTTCTAGGCAAATTCCCACCTTATCTTAGCTCATTGGTCACCATAGCAACACCCACCCGTAGTATGCGTTCCAGCAGGTATATCTCACTGGTCATCCCCAAAGCCAACACCTCCTTTGGCCGCCATTCCTTCCAGTTCTCTGCTGCAAATGACTGGAACGAACTGCAAAAGTCTCTGAAGCTGGAGACACTTATCTCCCTCACTAACTTTAAGCATCAGTTGTCAGAGCACCTTACCGATCACTGTACCTGTACACAGCCCATCTGTAATTAGCCCACCCAACTACCTCATCCCCATATTGATATTTATTTTGCTCATTTGCACCCCAGTATCTCTATTTGCACATCATGTTCTACACATCTATCACTCCAGTGTTAATACTAAATTGTAATTATTTTGCACTATGGTCTATTTATTGCCTTACCTCCATAACTTACTACATTTGCACACACTGTATATATATTTTCTAATGTGTTATTGACTGTACGTTTTGTTTATTCCATATGTAATTCTGTGTTGTTGTTGTTTTTATCACACTGTTTTGCTTTATCTTGGCCAGGTCGCAGTTGTAAATGAGAACTGGCTTACCTGGTTAAATAAAGGTTAAATAAATAAAATTTGGGTCACTTCAAAGTGATACGAAATACATTTGAATGAGTTAAAAGTACAGCAGCTTTGTTTACACATTGCAGGTCAGATTTCTCCAGGTAAAAATAAAAATAATGCATAGGCACGCATAGGCCTGTTGACCATTTTTGTCACGCACGTTCTATCTGTTGCTCTGATGTTGCTAGCTTGATTTTCTGAATAAAACTGGAAACTGGAATTGTGGGCAATTTTAATTCAGCAAGACAGGGATTCCTCATTGACGAGTGCCAGTATCACGCTGCTATGGACAGTGCCAATGATAATCACAAAAGCCTGAGCTAGCTGTCTACTGGTAAGTTAAACTACAGTACAGTAGTTAAACAGCAAGCTAGCGAGCTAATTTAGCTGCCTAGCAAAGAGCTGTCGATATATTATTCAAGCATTGCTAAATGTGCAAACCGGTGGTGTAGCCTACTATAGTAAAACAAAATGTTTGTGCACTTGCAAACTTTTCTGGAGTTGTTAGCTGGCTAATTGTTTTCCTCTTGGATGTTTTGTTTACTATTGCAACCTTTTGAATAGCGAATTTATTTTATAACTCAACATAGGCTAGCTAGTTGCTAAGGTTAGACTTTTCCAGACAAGTGTTTGCACTGCAAGACTGAGATCAAGCAGCTAACGGCACTATAGTTGCCCCACAGTGTATTGTTGTCTAGCAAAGTAAATTAGAATTACATTTTATATCTTACGTTCATAGTTGACTTTTAGAACACAGCAGCCTACATGCTTTAACTTGATTAGACCTAGTGGTTGATATGGATCAAAGGATGGCTGGCCCAGCAGCTGCTTGACAACTCTCAGGTAGCCTAGACTCTACAGTCGTGGTCCAAAGTTTTGATAATGACACAAGTATTTGGTCTTCACAAAGTTCGCTGCTTCAGTGTTATGAGATATTTTTGTCAGATGTTACTATGGTATACTGAAGTATAATTACAAGCATTCCATAAGTGTATGCAAAGAGTCAATATTTGCAGTGTTGACCCTTCTTTTTCAAGACCTCTGCAATCCGCCCTGGCATGCTGTCAATTAACTTCTGGGCCACATCCTGACTGATGGCAGCCCATTCTTGCATAATCAATGCTTGGAGTTTGTCAGAATTTGTGGGGTTTTGTTTGTCCACCCGCCTTTTGAGGATCGACCTCAAGTTCTCAATGGGATTAAGGTCTGGGGAGTTGCCTAGCCATGGACCCAAAATTTGTTTTCTTCCCCGAGCCACTTAGTTATCACTTTTGCCTTATGGCAAGGTGCTCCATCATGCTGGAAAAGGCATTGGTCATCACCAAACTGTTCTTGGATGGTTGGGAGAAGTTGCTCTCAGAGGATGTGTTGGTACCATTCTTTATTCATGGCTATGTTCTTAGGCAAAAATGTGAGTGAGCTCACTCCCTTGGCTGAGAAGCAACCCCACACATGAATGGTTTCAGGATGCTTTACTGTTGGCTTGACACAGGACTGACGGTAGCGCTCGCCTTGTCTTCAAGGTGTTTTCCGGATGCCCCAAACAATCGGAAAGGGGATTCATCAGAGAAAATGACTTTACCCCAGTCCTCAGCAGTCCAATCCCTGTACCTTTGCAGAATATCAGTCTGTCCCTGATGTTTTTCCTGGAGAGAAGTTGCTTCCTCGCTGCCCTTCTTGACACCAGGCCATCCTCCAAAAGTCTTCGCCTCACTGTGCGTGCAGATGCACTCACACCTGCCTGCTGCCATTCCTGAGCAAGCTCTGCACTGGTGGTGCCCCGATCCCGCAGCTGAATCAACTTTAGTAGATGGTCCTGGCGCTTGCTGGACTTTCTTGGGTGCCCTGACGCCTTCTTCACAACAATTGAACCTCTCTCCTTGAAGTTCTTGATGATCCGATAAACGGTTGATTTAGGTGCAATTTTACTATCAGCAATATCCTTGCCTGTGAAGCCCTTTTTGTGCAAAGCAATGATGACGGTACGTGTTTCCTTGCAGGTAACCATGGTTAACAGAGGAAGAACAATGATTTCAAGCACCACCCTCCTTTTAAAGCTTCCAGTCTGTTATTCTAACTCAATCAGCATGATGGAGTGCTCTCCAGCCTTGTCCTCGTCAACACTCTCACCTGTGTTAATAAGAGAATCACTGACATGATGGCAGCTGGTCCTTTTGTGGCAGGGCTGAAATGCAGTTGAAATGTTTTTTTTTTGGCAAAGAGGGAATTTGCAATTAATTGGAATTCATATGATCACTCTTCATGACATTCTGGAGTATATGCAAATTGTCATCATCAAAACTGAGGCAGCAGACTTTGTGAAAATTAGTATTTGTGTCATTCTCAAAACTTTTGACCACGACTGTACAGCATGTCATGACGTCTTGCCTGTGTTTGTTTTGTTGACAAAACAAAATATAAAATGTAAACAAAATAACGAAACTGACACTTACTGAGTCTGGCTTTAAGTACATTTTTCCTCAATAAAGATGTTATCAGCAAAGGCAGTGCTAGTAGAAAAAGAGAAGTGCACGTTTATTTTCTTTTTTTCTTAAAATTTTTGTTATGGGGGAATACAATCTCTCACAACATTTAAGAAGAAAAAAAACATTGACCATTATGGTTACTGTAACCATAGAAAGCACAGTGAAATGAATTACAGTAAGTGAGACAGTAATTAATACTACCATGCCCCTCATACTTGCAGGAAAATAACAGCCAAGTTACGTTCCACGCTAAATTTAATGGGGCAAAGTCAAATCTTAAGATTTACGCTTCCAAAGAACCTTTCCAACACCACAGAAGAGCATACAAATATTAACCACTGAGCCAAAATAAAAAATCACTGGTCATTTTCAGTAATAAATGTTTGTATTTAAAAATATACATTGATGCATTTATTTCATTTATTTCCTGCCCTGACCTGTGTGGTTTACAGTCAACATAAAAGTGTTTCTTAATCGCAAATTGGTTGTATCATTGCTAGGAAAGGTTTCTGAGATTTGAGATATAAATAAATGAATAAATAAATAAATAGTGTATGCTTTGTATGTGGTGTGGTGGTGGTTATGGTCATGGTATTGATTTGTAATGGGACAAGAACAGCTGTATGTCCTGCTTGACACTGACAGGATGAGATGACTTTTCAGACATCTTGCTGTGAATTTCCTATGTCAGGGGTCAAGGGCAATAGTTAACTTTTATTTATGTCCTAAAATATATAGCTACCCTATTAACTTAAACAACTCACAGTTGGCACAACTTAGACCCTCTTTTAAAACACTATGCCAAATGTCAACCAGCGCCTAAATAAACATCTTCCTTACACCCGTATACTCAGTATAAGCACATACTGAAATAAACCAACTGTAACTTTACTCATAAGATCATATTGCTTTAAATAATTGTAACAGCTGCATTTAACATCCTCCATCGGAATGATATACCATTGTGACAAAAAAATGGAAGGAACGTTTACAAAGGCTGTGATGATAAAATGTACATTTGATATCAATTATCATTTCAGGTCCATCTAATGGATAATTTATTGGATAACGGAATAACATGGCCCCTGGAGAAGAGCTTCATCCATAAAGTGCTACAGTACATTCCCAAACATTTACATTGCATTCATCTTAAGATAGCTAGGTGAGACAACCACATATCACAGTTGTATTTAAGCCAGACTCACTAAGTCCCAAATAAAATATAAAATATTATTTTCTTGCTTAACATACTTCGAAATGGATAAATGAAAGCTTAATTTGCCATTTGCCGTCTTCATCGACCTGGCCAAGGCTTTTGACTCTGTCAATCACCGCATTCTTATTGGCAGACTAAATAGCCTTGGTTTCTCAAAAGACTGCCTCACCTGGTTCAACAACTACTTCTCAGATAGAGTTCAATGTGTCAAATCGGAGGGCCTGTTGTCTGGACCTCTGGCAGTCTCTATGGGGGTGCCACAGGGTTCAATTCTCAGGCCGACTCTATTCTCTGTGTATATCAATGATCTCGCTCTTGCTGCTGGTGACTCTCAGATCCACCTCTACGCAGATGACACCATTTTGTATACATCTGGCCCTTCATTGGACACTGTGTTAACAAACCTCCAAACGAGCTTCAATACCATACAACACTCCTTCCGTGGCCTCCAACTGCTCTTAAACGCTAGTAAAATGAAATGCATGCTCTTCAATCGAACGCTGCTTGCACCCGCCCGCCCGACTAGAATCACTACTCTCGGCGGGTCTGACTTAGAATATGTGGACAACTACAAATACCTAGGTGTCTGGTTATACCATAAACTCTCCTTCCAGACTCACATTAAGCATCTCCAATCCAAAGTTAAATCTAGAATCGGCTTCCTATTTCGCAACAAAGCCTCTTTCACTCATGCTGCTAAACATGCCCTCGTAAACTGACTATCCTACCGATCCTTGACTTTGGCGATGTCATTTACAAAATAGCTTCCAACACTCTACTTAGCAAATTGGATGTAGTCTATCACAGTGCCATCCGTTTTGTCACCAAAGCCGCATATACTACCCACCATTGTGACCTGTATGCTCTCGTTGGCTGGCCCTCACTACATATTCGTCGCCAAACCCACTTGCTCCAGGTCATCTATAAATCACTTCTAGGCAAATTCCCACCTTATCTTAGCTCATTGGTCACCATAGCAACACCCACCCGTAGTATGCGTTCCAGCAGGTATATCTCACTGGTCATCCCCAAAGCCAACACCTCCTTTGGCCGCCATTCCTTCCAGTTCTCTGCTGCAAATGACTGGAACGAACTGCAAAAGTCTCTGAAGCTGGAGACACTTATCTCCCTCACTAACTTTAAGCATCAGTTGTCAGAGCACCTTACCGATCACTGTACCTGTACACAGCCCATCTGTAATTAGCCCACCCAACTACCTCATCCCCATATTGATATTTATTTTGCTCATTTGCACCCCAGTATCTCTATTTGCACATCATGTTCTACACATCTATCACTCCAGTGTTAATACTAAATTGTAATTATTTTGCACTATGGTCTATTTATTGCCTTACCTCCATAACTTACTACATTTGCACACACTGTATATATATTTTCTAATGTGTTATTGACTGTACGTTTTGTTTATTCCATATGTAATTCTGTGTTGTTGTTGTTTTTATCACACTGTTTTGCTTTATCTTGGCCAGGTCGCAGTTGTAAATGAGAACTGGCTTACCTGGTTAAATAAAGGTTAAATAAATAAAATTTGGGTCACTTCAAAGTGATACGAAATACATTTGAATGAGTTAAAAGTACAGCAGCTTTGTTTACACATTGCAGGTCAGATTTCTCCAGGTAAAAATAAAAATAATGCATAGGCACGCATAGGCCTGTTGACCATTTTTGTCACGCACGTTCTATCTGTTGCTCTGATGTTGCTAGCTTGATTTTCTGAATAAAACTGGAAACTGGAATTGTGGGCAATTTTAATTCAGCAAGACAGGGATTCCTCATTGACGAGTGCCAGTATCACGCTGCTATGGACAGTGCCAATGATAATCACAAAAGCCTGAGCTAGCTGTCTACTGGTAAGTTAAACTACAGTACAGTAGTTAAACAGCAAGCTAGCGAGCTAATTTAGCTGCCTAGCAAAGAGCTGTCGATATATTATTCAAGCATTGCTAAATGTGCAAACCGGGTGGTGTAGCCTACTATAGTAAAACAAAATGTTTGTGCACTTGCAAACTTTTCTGGAGTTGTTAGCTGGCTAATTGTTTTCCTCTTGGATGTTTTGTTTACTATTGCAACCTTTTGAATAGCGAATTTATTTTATAACTCAACATAGGCTAGCTAGTTGCTAAGGTTAGACTTTTCCAGACAAGTGTTTGCACTGCAAGACTGAGATCAAGCAGCTAACGGCACTATAGTTGCCCCACAGTGTATTGTTGTCTAGCAAAGTAAATTAGAATTACATTTTATATCTTACGTTCATAGTTGACTTTTAGAACACAGCAGCCTACATGCTTTAACTTGATTAGACCTAGTGGTTGATATGGATCAAAGGATGGCTGGCCCAGCAGCTGCTTGACAACTCTCAGGTAGCCTAGACTCTACAGTCGTGGTCCAAAGTTTTGATAATGACACAAGTATTTGGTCTTCACAAAGTTCGCTGCTTCAGTGTTATGAGATATTTTTGTCAGATGTTACTATGGTATACTGAAGTATAATTACAAGCATTCCATAAGTGTATGCAAAGAGTCAATATTTGCAGTGTTGACCCTTCTTTTTCAAGACCTCTGCAATCCGCCCTGGCATGCTGTCAATTAACTTCTGGGCCACATCCTGACTGATGGCAGCCCATTCTTGCATAATCAATGCTTGGAGTTTGTCAGAATTTGTGGGGTTTTGTTTGTCCACCCGCCTTTTGAGGATCGACCTCAAGTTCTCAATGGGATTAAGGTCTGGGGAGTTGCCTAGCCATGGACCCAAAATTTGTTTTCTTCCCGAGCCACTTAGTTATCACTTTTGCCTTATGGCAAGGTGCTCCATCATGCTGGAAAAGGCATTGGTCATCACCAAACTGTTCTTGGATGGTTGGGAGAAGTTGCTCTCAGAGGATGTGTTGGTACCATTCTTTATTCATGGCTATGTTCTTAGGCAAAAATGTGAGTGAGCTCACTCCCTTGGCTGAGAAGCAACCCCACACATGAATGGTTTCAGGATGCTTTACTGTTGGCTTGACACAGGACTGACGGTAGCGCTCGCCTTGTCTTCAAGGTGTTTTCCGGATGCCCCAAACAATCGGAAAGGGGATTCATCAGAGAAAATGACTTTACCCCAGTCCTCAGCAGTCCAATCCCTGTACCTTTTGCAGAATATCAGTCTGTCCCTGATGTTTTTCCTGGAGAGAAGTTGCTTCCTCGCTGCCCTTCTTGACACCAGGCCATCCTCCAAAAGTCTTCGCCTCACTGTGCGTGCAGATGCACTCACACCTGCCTGCTGCCATTCCTGAGCAAGCTCTGCACTGGTGGTGCCCCGATCCCGCAGCTGAATCAACTTTAGTAGATGGTCCTGGCGCTTGCTGGACTTTCTTGGGTGCCCTGACGCCTTCTTCACAACAATTGAACCTCTCTCCTTGAAGTTCTTGATGATCCGATAAACGGTTGATTTAGGTGCAATTTTACTATCAGCAATATCCTTGCCTGTGAAGCCCTTTTTGTGCAAAGCAATGATGACGGTACGTGTTTCCTTGCAGGTAACCATGGTTAACAGAGGAAGAACAATGATTTCAAGCACCACCCTCCTTTTAAAGCTTCCAGTCTGTTATTCTAACTCAATCAGCATGATGGAGTGCTCTCCAGCCTTGTCCTCGTCAACACTCTCACCTGTGTTAATAAGAGAATCACTGACATGATGGCAGCTGGTCCTTTTGTGGCAGGGCTGAAATGCAGTTGAAATGTTTTTTTTTGGCAAAGAGGGAATTTGCAATTAATTGGAATTCAT
The DNA here is from genome assembly GCF_020615455.1 of Coregonus clupeaformis. NCBI lineage: Eukaryota > Metazoa > Chordata > Actinopteri > Salmoniformes > Salmonidae > Coregonus > Coregonus clupeaformis. The sequence goes on from NC_059201.1 coordinate 7,969,523, forward strand.
ATGATCACTCTTCATGACATTCTGGAGTATATGCAAATTGTCATCATCAAAACTGAGGCAGCAGACTTTGTGAAAATTAGTATTTGTGTCATTCTCAAAACTTTTGACCACGACTGTACAGCATGTCATGACGTCTTGCCTGTGTTTGTTTTGTTGACAAAACAAAATATAAAATGTAAACAAAATAACGAAACTGACACTTACTGAGTCTGGCTTTAAGTACATTTTTCCTCAATAAAGATGTTATCAGCAAAGGCAGTGCTAGTAGAAAAAGAGAAGTGCACGTTTATTTTCTTTTTTTCTTAAAATTTTTTGTTATGGGGGAATACAATCTCTCACAACATTTAAGAAGAAAAAAACATTGACCATTATGGTTACTGTAACCATAGAAAGCACAGTGAAATGAATTACAGTAAGTGAGACAGTAATTAATACTACCATGCCCCTCATACTTGCAGGAAAATAACAGCCAAGTTACGTTCCACGCTAAATTTAATGGGGCAAAGTCAAATCTTAAGATTTACGCTTCCAAAGAACCTTTCCAACACCACAGAAGAGCATACAAATATTAACCACTGAGCCAAAATAAAAAATCACTGGTCATTTTCAGTAATAAATGTTTGTATTTAAAAATATACATTGATGCATTTATTTCATTTATTTCCTGCCCTGACCTGTGTGGTTTACAGTCAACATAAAAGTGTTTCTTAATCGCAAATTGGTTTGAGGATGACGAGATGTAACTCAGAAGGTAAATAAAGCTGATGTAGTCTATCGTGTTGTTATTTCTTAATGTAAAATGTTAATGTGACATGACATAGCAGTCTTTCTGATATATTGATTAATCTTTGAAATTAAAACATTAACCACTGTATTTTCTTTTACATTTTGTTGACTGCTTTATTGAAAGGAACAATTGACATCTTACTACAATTTATTCACACACAAAATACTACATTTATTAGTCAAATGCAACTGTAATAAACACAGACCTTCTTATTCTAGTAATGAATGACACTCAAATGTATAGTGGAAAATAACCATAATGGGTCCAGACAAGCTTGCAGTGTTAAATCCACTGGATATACACCAAGAACATTTCATATTATTTCTCTAACATGATTTTAAGTGAAGGTGTGATTATGGGAACCAGTTAATAAGCATTATGAGGGTACCACTGTAAAGGAAGTATTAGTTAGACCCTCTCTCTACTGACCCACCCTCAGTGGTGCCCCCCTCTTCACTTCCCACCCAACCAAACGTCTTTGGTGCAATTCCTCAACACAAATACAAAAAGACAACTCGTTTTGGCAGTCGCTGAGTCTGGACACCAGAGGCCCTCAGGCAGAGACACACACGTTGCGCAAAGGATTTATTACCTAGCACAACTTGGAGCAGGCACTCAAATATCAGAGTAGCCACAGTGTTGCTTGAAAGGAGCACAGCTGAGAGCGCTGAGGACTGTGAGCAGGTAGGTCGTTCTTCCCTCTCTCTGGCAGAATGCGGGGGTCGGACGAGATGGACCAGCATGGAGGAAAAAAACAAACCGGGCTTGTACCTTTTTAAAATTGTGCCAGTAATGTTATTCTATTATGTGACTTGAGGAAAGGTCAACATTCCATAATGTACAGAAAGTAGTATTAATAGTGTTTAGGTGTTCTGGGAAATATAGTGATAATGCTATTCTGCAAATTAGTATGTAAGCAGGTGCTTGTATGACCACATGGATTTTCAGTTGATATTGAAAGATTAGGGTGTAAAATAACTTCAGCAGGGCTGAATACCTTTAAAAAGGTACATAAAAGACAAAGGTGGAAGGGTACTAAATGTCGCAACTGTTTACTTTGTGGTCTTTAAGTTTTTAATGCCCTCTAATTTCAGTTACTCAAGTTACTGAATACCTCATTAAGTTTGTTATGGACTTGCACTTACTTATGTGTCTGACATACTCTACTGTACATTTGAATGGGATTCCATATGAAGAGGCACATCTGACTTGGTGGTGGTGCATAATATCTTTTTAGTTGGGCATGTGTGTTCTGCAGTTTGAATTTCACAGTTGTGGAATTTGTGGAGCTGGATCATAGCCGTGAGGTCATAGCCGTGAGGTCATAGCCGTTAGGTCATAGCCGTGAGGTTGCCGGGTGACGGCTAACTATAGGCGGAGGTGTCAAATAAAAATGCAGTCCAATATATATATATATATATATATATATATATATATATATATATATATATGAGACGCCATAGCTAGAGTGGGCTGGTTTTAAAGTCAAACGGCAAAAGGTATTCTGAAATCAGTGCAATTTAGACAATACATATACTGTATATATATATTTATATATATATATATATATATATATATATATATATATATATATATATATATATATATATATATATAGGCTATATAGGCTATAGCCTATTTATTGCCTTATTGCCTTACCTCCATAACTTGCTACATTTGCATACACTGTATATAAATTTTCTGTTGTATTTTTTGACTTTATGTTTTGTTTTACCCCATATGTAACTCTGTGTTGTTGTTTTTATCGCACTGCTTTGCTTTATCTTGGCCAGGTCGCAGTTGTAAATGAGAACTTGTTCTCAACTGGCTTACCTGGTTAAATAAAGGTGAAATAAAAAAAATAAAAAACTATTAAAAAACTATAATGTATATATATATATATATATATATATATATATATATATATATATATATATATATACACACACACACACACTGAGTATACGAAACATTAGGAACACCTTCCTAATATTGATTTGCACCCCCTTTTGCCCTCAGAACAGCCTCAATTCGCCGGGGCATGGACTCTACAAGGTGTCGAAAGTGTTCCACAGGGATGCTGGCCCATGTTGACTCCAGTGCTTCCCACAGTTGTGTCAAGTTGGCTGGATGTCCTTTGGGTGGTGGACCACTCTTGTTATAAACGGGAAACTGTTGAGCGTGAAAAACCCAGCAGCGTTGCAGTTCTTAACACACTCAAACCGGTATGCCTGGCACCTACTACCATACCCTGTTCAAAGGCACTTAAATATTTTGGCTTGCCCGTTCACCCTCTGAATGGCACACATACACAATCCATATCTCAATTGTCTCAGGGCTTAAAAAATCCTTCTTTAACCTGTCTCTTCCCCTTCATCTACACTGATTGAAGTGGATTTAACAAGTGACATCAATAAGGCATCACAGCTTTCACCTGGATTCACCTGGTCAGTCTATGTCATGGAAAGAGCAGGTGTTCCTAATGTTTTATACACTCAGTGTGTACCTTGTGTGTGTGTGCAGACATTTAGACTAACGGTTAAGAAAATACGAATGACTTGTATCTACATTAACTTTTGTTGTGTCATTTAACAGAAACAGAAAGAAATTAGAAGATACATGATTGTATTTGGAAACAATGCAGTTGAACAAAAGGAACATAACATTAGCTAAATGCCCTGTGCGTTACAATGGTGAAGCATGTGCCAAACATACCTTGCAGTCTCTATTGTGTCATTTATGCATGAACTTGGCAGCTCCCTTAATTGAAAATAATTGAGAAAACCATTTGCCAATTCAAAAAAATGCTACTCTTCAGATACAGCACTCGTTTGTCGCCAAAACCCCCTTGTCATCAAGGAACAGTTTTGTGTGAGTTATACAGCTGAAGTCAGAATCTGGGTTAGACACTCTCAGCTGTGGTCAGGGTATGTGTGAAAAATCGCCGGGAGAGACACTTGAGAACCTCTCAGATGCCAGTTCAAGTGCGCGGTCAACAGTGCAGTCAATGGTGGAAGACAGAGTTACTCAGACTTGTCTCGCACCATTTTAGTAATAGGTACGCGGGTCATTCCACGAAATGGGTGCCTTTTGCGTCCCATTGTTTTTTAAAGTACAAATGTTCCACCAATATTGAATTTTAAAAGTCCATCTTAATATAGACCACATGGATAATTCAATAAATCAGTTTTTTTTAAATCTGAATAAAGGCTTGTTACTGTGTCAAAATTCAGCATTCCCTCCGTCAACACTCTGTCACTTCTAGGAAGATTTCAACCCACTTAATCCAAACATTTCTCCAATTTTCACCATCATTGTAAAGGCCTAGTTATTTAGCAGCTTTAACAAAGTCAGTTCTGAAGATTATTATTTATATGCATGTGATTAGTGATGCATTTACATCTGTCTCTAATTTTAAAGTTAAACCCTGTTATGCAAACAATTTGCCCCTTTAAAATAATGTACCATTCCACCAAGTTAAATGATTCACAGCCGTTGACATCCTTTGGGTCTTCTGAACAGCATGGTAGAAAGGGAAATGTCTTCTATCTCTTTTCGTGGTTCGTAGATTTACATATTGACCGTTCATTGGTCCTTTTATTTCGTTAGTTGTAAGAATAGGCGGGGATTAAAAGCTGAAGTTGCCCCTGGGTGTTGATCTAAGGTCAGTTTGGAATTTTCGTGAAGATTTGGGGATGGTAACCTCAACAAGATTCTTAATTCTAGATCAGTTTCTACTTACATATTCGCAGAGCCAGAGAGTATACATTTACATTTTAGTCATTTAGCAGATGCTCTTATCCAGAGTGACTTACAGTTAGTGAGTGCATACATTTTTTCATACTGGCCCCCCGTGGGAAACGAACCCACGCGTTGCAAGCGCCATGCTCTACCAACTGAGCTACACGGGGCTGTGTGTATAGGCACAGAGGGTTACTTAAAAGTATCTTTGGTATAGGCAGTGGGGAAAAAAGTACCCAATTGTCATACTTGAGTAAAAGTAAAGATATCTATATAGAACATGACTCAAGTAAAAGTGAAAGTCAACCAGTAAAATACTACTTGAGTAAAAGTCTAAAAGTATTTGTTTTTAAATATACTTAAGTACCAAAAGTAAATGTAATTGCTAAAATATACTTAAGTATCAAAAGTGTTCTTTATATTAAGCACAATTTTATTGTTTTTAATTTATTTACGGATAGCCAGGGGCACACTCCAACACTCACACATAATTTACAAACTAAGCATTTGTGTTTAGTGAGTCAACCAGATCACAGGCAGTAGGGATGGCCAGGGATGTTCTCTTTATAAGTGCTTGAATTTGACAATTTTCCTGTCCTGCTAAGCATTAAAAATGTAACGAGTACTTTTGGGTGTCAGGGAAAATGTATGGAGTAAAAACTACATATTTTCTTTAGGAATGCAGTGAAGTAAAAGTAAAAGTTGTCAAAAATAACAAAGTACTGAACCCCCCCCCCCCCCTCAAAAAATAAATAAATAACGATTTAAGTAGTACTTTAAAGTATTTTTACTTCAGTACTTTACACCACTGTTGTTGGTCTATTTATAATTGTTTAATCATGAGATGGTCTAGCTCAACACATCAACCCTGTTAGCTCAGTTAATCTTAAGGAAACTTGAATTTGATTAAACTTTCATAATCTGTGGAACATACTGTATGTATAATTTCAAATTTCATGAACACCATGTGGTACCATGCTCTTCACCACATGAGGAGTATGGCTGATCGTCACCTAAAACCTCAACCCTGTTAGAGGCCCAACGGTAACTTTATCAGTTTGATATTATATGAGAACATGTTGGATTTATCTCCAACATGCTTTTAAATAATAGTTAGGAAGTTACATAAGTGTCTTTAACAGGGTTGACACATAGTGTGTTAAAAGCGCTGATAAAATGCTCTTTTTTTTATCTTTAGGATGTTAATGCTTGAGATGGGAAAAGTGTTTTTCCATAGGCTAAACATATCCTCTATGCAATTGAACATTGAAAGAAGAGATATTTTAAAGTTCATTTCTTAAAAGTTTGCATGTCCAAAAGGCACCCATTTCGTGGAATGACCAACATGTGTTTGTTTGCTGTTCAGCCCCTGATGAGATCATTCTCACGGCTCACTGTAGGTTCAGCACACTGTCAAGCTGGTTGATTCATAATGTAGCTATATCCTGCCCCTAAATTAATGGCCTTGGTGCTGTAGTGTTACATAGCAAGAACCCACAGGTCTTTGTCAATCTTCCCTCAGAGGTGAAATTGACACAGGTTTACATGCACACTATTACAATACTTTCTTGTGTTAGGACAGTGTGTGAATGTTTGCTACCAAGTGGATAAAGTTAAACATTAAATCACAAAAAAACAAGGTGTAGTTTATATTAACACATTTACCAGTGAACAGGACATGTTAAATGGAGTCACGAAGGTCATGAGGTTGAAGGTGCTCCATCAAACCTGGACACTTTATTTAGAGTGTTGCGAGTGGCGCAGTGGTCTAAGGCACTGCATCGCAGTGCTAGCTGTGCCACTAGAGATCCTGGTTCGAATCCAGGCTCTGCTGTAGCCGGCCGCAACCGGGAGACCAATGGGGCGGCGCACAATTGGCCCAGCGTCGTCCAGGGTAGGGGAGGGAATGGCCGGCAGGAAGGTAGCTCAGTTGGTAGAGCATGGCGTTTGCAACGCCAGGGTTGTGGGTTCGTTTCCCACGGGGGGCCAGTATGAAAAAAAAAAAAAAGAATAATGTAAGTCGCTCTGGATAAGAGCGTCTGCTAAATGACGTAAATGTAATGTAAATGTAATGTAAATGTAATGTAAATGTTTATTAATTCAGTTTCATGACTGCACGTTGGAAGTCACGGCAGGGCTGCATCTGTGTTGTCTATCACTCTGTAATACAACACCTTTATGAGTTCATGTGAAACACCATGTGGAATATTTGCAAGATGAAGGAGCTACAAGACAAAACTGCATCACTGATCCAATATCAACACTTTTTCATATAATTTAGTTATGAAGTAGTCTAAGTAAGCACTTGTGTGATAATTACATAACAAAGTACAAAACTAGTAACAAACATATGCCACAACATGAATAATACGTCACGTAAACATATACATACAAATAGACATACATTATCAATAAAGAGGACTCTTCTTTCCATCAACAGTAGCAGCACATTTCAAGACAGCCTACCTCCAGTGTGGTGAATTACTTATGCTGCCAGTCGTGGCATATGGCCCACATACTCATGGCATGTAATTATGTTATAAAGCATGGCTCCTATTTCTCACTGCACAGCCACTTATCAGAGAAACAGGTGAAGATCAGCGTGATAGCACACGGGCACGGCGTAGCCTGGATCTATTGACAGTTAATTTACTCTGCAGGAGGTTGCATATACTGTCTAATACAGATAGAAATGGTAGAAAACATCAAACTGAATGTGATGTAACACTTGATGAAGCGGCCTAATAACTTAGCCATCTAAAGTGTATTAGGAGGATGAGAAGGGTAGCAGGTTTCCTGTAACCTGAAGGACCTTTTGCTCCTGCCCAGATATCTCCTAGGGCAGGTTGCTTTGCTCTTTGGTGTTCATTTTCAAGCCCCCGGCAAGAGTCAAGACCACTGCTGGAGTCCAGCTCTGCTTTGGACAGACACTTGGGAGTGTGTAATGAACTAAAAATAAAGCTCTCAATTTGAGTAATGGCACAGCTCGTGTGTTTATTAAGATAGCCTGAGGTTCAGGGATGGAATTTAATCTAGCCCGCTAGCCTGAAGTGATACTTTTCAGACCGGCCTAATAGAAAATGTGCCCAAGTATCCCACCGGCAAGAGAAACTTTGTATTTTCAAATATCACATGACACAGATTTTGGTCTACTAGCCTGGCTGTCCAGTGGCGAAAATCCTTAAATTCCATCCCTGTGGAGGCTGCTCGAAGACTTAAGGACAGATTCTATCAAACCTGTTCAGCGCTTTTATTATTCAGATAGAATGCTTGAGATAACAAAATCTGCTCTAGCTTATTTTTTACAACTAGAATCAACCTGGTTATTTACTATTAGGTGGTAAGTAACTAGTAGCTTGTAACAATGGATACCAACTGGAACTTAATTAGTTAATAATTTGTACCAAATGGTACACATCGTTGCATGCATCAATGGAATTCCAAAACAATCAAATGTATATATTAAGTAATTATTAGGTAACCAGAACGCTAAGACCAGTTAAAGATAACACGAGTTAAATACAAACAGTAAAATAAGTAGTTAATACTAGGTAAATACAAACAGTAAAATAAGTAATAATATATAATAATATAATATGCCATTTAGCAGACGCTTTTATCCAAAGCGACTTACAGTCATGTGTGCATACATTTTTACATATGGGTGGTCCCGGGGATCGAACCCACTACCCTGGCGTTACAAGCGCCGTGCTCTACCAGCTGAGCTACAGCTGGTAGAGCAAGTAGGTAATACCAGGTAAATACAAACAGTAAAATAAGTAGTTAACACCAGGTAAATACAAACAGTAAAATAAGTAGTTAACACCAGGTAAATACAAACAGTAAAATAAGTAGTTAACACCAGGTAAACACAAACAGTAAAATAAGTAGTTAACACCAGGTAAACACAAACAGTAAAATAAGTAGTTAACACCAGGTAAACACAAACAGTAAAATAAGTAGTTAACACCAGGTAAATACAAACAGTAAAATAAGTAGTTAATACCAGGTAAATACAAACAGTAAAATAAGTAGTGAACACCAGGTAAACACAAACAGTAAAATAAGTAGTGAACACCAGGTAAACACAAACAGTAAAATAAGTAGTTAACACCAGGTAAACACAAACAGTAAAATAAGTAGTTAACACCAGGTAAACACAAACAGTAAAATAAGTAGTTAATACCAGGTAAATACAAACAGTAAAATAAGTAGTTAATACCAGGTAAACACAAACAGTAAAATAAGTAGTTAATACCAGGTAAATACAAACAGTAAAATAAGTAGTTAATACCAGGTAAACACAAACAGTAAAATAAGGTATAAACTCTCATGTGATATTCACTCGTTATCAGTGGATGTCGAGTCAGGCAGGTTTGGTGGCATTGAGTTCTCAAGCATCCCCAATGTTAGTAAATACCACTTTAGCCTACTTGTATATCACATAATGAGAGAGATTTCTCATGATGCATGTTTGTAGCTTATTGTACACTACAATATCTGTTTTCACAATTAATTAATTATACCCATCTGGTCCTTATAGGGTACTATATATGTGAAGACACATACTGTGTGTTGCTATGTCGCTAATATGTTGCTGTGACGCTAATAAGTTGCTACGTCGCTAATAAGTTGCTACGACGCTAATATGTTGTTGATGCATTTAAAACATCCAACAGATGGGTGGGGTTATGGCACCATGCAAATCATGTGAACACATAATGTTCACGGTTTCAAATGCAAAGCTGAGTCATCTGCACCACGTGCTAAATCAAAGTACAGGCAAGTGCTGGTAAGATGCTAATCCAAAGTACAGGCAAGTGCTGGTAAGATGCTAATCCAAAGTACAGATATAATAGTAGAATATAAGGTAAAACAATGCATGCAACCATACAGTCCTAGTTTAGAAACAAAATGTAGTTATTACATGATTTCAAGGTAATTCAGCTTTAATGCTGTATACCTAAGTTCTTATCATAAATAACTTATCTTCTCATACGTTAACTCAAGTTATCCTTAAGTATCACTTCAATGATACGGAAATACGAAACCTAAATATTAATAATTAGATAAGACCTGAAGCGGTAGAACTCACCTTACTGTTTTCTTCCTTAACTGTATTTTCTAAGAATCTATGGCGAGATGTAAAAATATGAGTTAACTTACCCTTCATAACTCCCCCCTCTTCAACCCCTAACCAATGAGCATTTTAAGGCTTGATGAGCAGAACATCCATTAGGTCAAATTTTACTACTACAACAAAAAAAGGAACGATAGAGACCTATCACGTGTAGACCAATGATACTGATACGTCTCCAAAAGTGCTGTCAGTCTGTATCTTGAGATCCCTAGCATTTCAGGTCTTTACAATCTGTGTCTGAGGACACCTGATGTACATTATAAATCAAAATCCTAATTTATCTTGGACATGTGAAAAGCCAAACAACATATGCTATAAGACCAGGCAGGCAAGGATAGTATTGCTTTAAGAAAAATTGTGTGATTCAGGTATTGTGTGACCACAATTCAATATTAAATCGTCAACATAAAACTGTTAGAAGGAATTCTCTAAATGTAGGATCAACTCTTAATCCTGTAGATTCATATTGACAAGTCATCTGTAATCAGCAGAGAGCAGAGATCTTCGTTAGCTATGTTCCCCATTTACCATCTACAAATACCTTGATATGTATAGTGCCCTCAGTGCCTCTGTTGCTACCCCACTGCCTCGGAATATCCTCCCATTGGTTTGGTTTAGTAGAGATCTCAACAAGTGCAGGGCTCAATCAAAACATGTCAGCATCACATTCCTAGGATAGACATACATCCAGTGGTTGGACACAAGGCCAATAGACAGACATGTTGCATGCTGCCTCTTACTGATTGGGTAGAATAACGACACCATTTAATCAAGATTTATCCTCCTGTTTCTAGCAGCTGCTTCTTACTGTATCATCTGGGAGGAGTTGGAATGTACAACTACCCTGATGAAGCAATTTTAGGGTTTCTTAGATACGCAACCCTTTAATGAGATTAGAAATGGTGCAAACTAACACTAAACCCAAGTTCCAAGTGGCACCTGCTGGTAATTAGCTGAAGAGGAGAGAATGTCACTCATGTAAATGATCTCTTCTGAAACCCCTTTTTTTTCTCCTTGTGTCTTTTTATTTTGTCTCGTACCTAGTGGGCATCTCAACGACTGTAAATCAGTGGTAGTGACGTTCCATTCAACTTAACAGTTTTAACTTACATTCCTTTTCTCTGTGTGAGTGTCTGTTACAGAGACTTCTGAGTTAAGAGAGCTCCAAAAGATACCAAGATGAAGTTAATGAAGGCGAAAGTGACAGATCAATCTGCCGAAGGGCAGAAGGGTAAGTGCAATATGATGGATTTCTCCTCAGATCAGTCGAATCAAGACAGACAACCACCCAATGCAGTCACACACATGCAAGGGGTAAATAACACAAATGGCAGGAATCATAGCCCATTATTGATTGCCAAGATACAGTTGCAGGCACTAAAATGTTAGGTTGTGCTGTATTGGCAGAACAATTGTTAAACATGGTGCAACATGGTCCTCCAGCGTCTTCTACCGATGGTTTGCCAGTAAATCGATGTATGTAAAGTGTTTCAATTAGACCTTCCAATAAACAACAGAGTGAAGAGAAGATAGAAGAAGATATATATTTTCAAGTACAGATGACATTTAGGTAAATGCCAAGCTTCGTCAAGAACATCACCTAACAATGTCTTCTGCTCTTGTGCCATCGAGAGGATGTTGAAGAGATCCTTCACTCCAAATATTTGTGCACAATCATCTGAGCTTCTAGAATCATGCAGGAGCACTCTGATTAAATATGAACAACACCTACTACAGTGTCAATTATACTTGGAATGAAGATATTGCAGAAAAGGACCATTCTCCAGACCAGCACACAAAGAAATACAAGCTGCTTCAGTCAATTTACAAGGTGAGGTAGCAGTCAAATCACCATGTCAACACTTCTAGTGAACCAATCATGTCAAACACTTCTCTGTCAACGCCATCATAAGGCAATGTCACCAGCCAGTCAGTGGGTGATATTGGAAAGGGAATGGGCATGAAGATATTGCTATGATTCAGCAGAAGAAAGAAAAATAAGAAGTTTACTTTGATTATGAAGAGTGAAGAATGAAAGGTGCTGTGAATTGTTTTATTTACGTGTAGTTTACAAAAAAATCATCACAAACCTGTAAGACAACACACTTATGCTGGAAAAACTCAACTGAAGAACTGATTTGACATCAAGAGAAATCGGTCAAACCTGTGCTGACTACTGGACAACATATCTACTCAGTCATCAAATCTAAACAGAAGATTACGTTTGAGATCATATTTGACCAGTAAACTGAAGCGTTTTAAGAGTTTTCACTGTGGGGAAGATTGAAATGGGAAGACTGGACTCAAAAGATGGATGTCTGACAAGAAACTGTTTGGTAGCAGATATAATCTGATATCTCATCTTCCTCAGCTGTTTTCCAAATCAATTTACAGCCAACTATTAATATGCACTGTAACTGGCACAGAAAAGGATTCCCAACAGCCCAACCCTATGGACAACCACAACACATTCAATGGGACCTTATTGGATGCCAATGAGGACTGGCATATCTGAAATCTGATACACCAAAGTTGGTCAGCAGATTTAGTATAATTTAACACCATTAGTTCTTAGTTAGTATTAATAGGCCGTCGTCATAGAGAAAACATAACCTTGTATGCTAAAAACAGGATATTTTTTAAGAATAAAAAAATATATAACTAAGACTAAGACAAGCAGCATGAGGACTTAGGAAACAATATAATTGCTGTTAAAGCCATGATTTGATATACTCAGAAATGTGTAATGGTTACTCATTTATATATACAATTAATCTTCCATACTCTTTCTTTCAAACATTTGTTCCAACAAATAATCTTCTGAAACCTTAGGAGGTTTGTTCTCTCCAAGTTGTGTTTGTTGGATATTTCCCCTGTCCTTGTGTTTAATGTTAATTGTATGTATCTATGTACTGTATGTGTGGATTCATAATCCTGTCAAAGTTCCCAAGCCTCTCTCTGGTGCTTTTGTCAGGATTAATGTTTCCTGTCCTATTTCCTTTCTCTTGCTGTCATGTTGCTTGTAAAGTGGAAGGCGCTGAGGGTGCTGCGGAAAAGCCCCACCACAAAAAAGGTATGCAAGAGAAAAAGGAAACTTCAACAACTTGAGTTACCATTAATGTGTCTTTCTCTTTGTACAATCTTAGAAAAAGGTTTCCACTGTGGAAAGGGTTCTACATTGAACCCAAAAGGGTTCTACATTGAACCCAAAAGGGCTCTACATGGAAACAAAAAGCTTATTCTAATGGTTCTCCTATGGGGAAAGCTGAAGGACGCTTTAAGGTTTTAGATAGCACCTTTTTTTCTAAGAGAGTATACCTTATATATTTTTTTCTGGGTGTTTTACTGTACCAAAGCATGGTGGATGAAAGTAATGACTGTGTTGCATGTAGGCTACTCTATACATCATCATATGAAAGGTGTAATTCGTATACATGTGTGACTCAAACGTTCAGCGTCACAACAGATGCACTTAGTTTTCTAAACAAATGACAATCCATTAATACTGACACACTGTCCCTGAAGGGCATTGTGGTTGATTGCTATGAGGTCCTTATATTGTCTTGCAACCTAACTGTAGCTTGAGCAAGAGAATACAAGTCGAGTATGTGGGAGAACAGATTGGGCCCTTCATGACCTAGGTTTTATGTTATGGGCTTCCAGAAAATGTTCTTACAGACAATTAACATCTGCATCAAACTATTTTTTGCTCATGATTACTCATCAGTGTTGTGGAATTATATTTATGTTCAGTTACAGTAGTCAAGTAAAACATAGAAATATGGATGGAAATAGTATGGATGACCAAACATAATTTTAAAAAGTTGGGGTCAGATTGACTAAGAGTCTACAGCAGTGCTAAGTTTGCAGCTGTTATAATAAAGAAGAGATAACACATTAAAGCTGAAATCCATAAAAGGGGAAACAGCGCCAATGTTCGCCCCAGCACCTTTGTTATTGTTTTGTTGATGAAACGGACGGGAGGAGCGTCCAGCATTGTGCCATTGTCTGAAGTAACTTATTTGTTGTTGCAATATCTCAAACAGGACATGGTAGTTTCACCAACTACAGATTTCAGCTTTAAAGGAAGAACTTACAGTACCATCAATATTTACAGAACAATGAGGCATTGATCTAAAGTGAAAATAATGATAATATCATGTTTTTTGCTTAGTTGGCTTCATTTTGGTATGAAAATAACACATGCAAACTTTGCATATAGGTGCATTCTCTTGGTAGATGTGGCATGTGGTCCTCTGTAGCTCAGCTGGTAGAGCACGGCGCTTGTAAGCCAAGATAGTGGGTTCGATCCCCGGGACCACCCATACACAAAAATTTATGCACGCATGACTGTAAGTCGCTTTGGATAAAAGTGTCTGCTAAATGGCATATTATTATTATTATTATTATTATTATTATTATGTGATTTAGGGCAGTATTCCGACCTGATACTACTACTTGGTTCCATGTTTTGGTGTATCAGCCATTGCTTTAAAAAGACTGTCTTGGGATTATTAGTTGTACTACAACTACTTCTACAGTAATATTGAGTCCGAATATGGCCCTCAATCACTTGCATAGAAAAAGTCAAATATTACATGATATTGATGCGTGTAATAATACAGTGATTATAATTGCATTAGATATAATGTATGTTACATTTGGTCATCCATTAAAATGTAAATCTCAAGTGTTTTAAGCAGTAAGTGCTAACAATGTTATCATAATTTTGCCATTTTCTAATGATGTATTTTTTGTATGTGATCAGGCAAGAAATTCAGATCGAAAGTCCCTGGAGTTATGATCACGCAGTATGTGGAGGAAATACCAGAGGGAAAAAGCCACCCTGACTTCACCCGCAAGCCCATCGCATTGACTATCCAGGAGGGTAAGGAACAGCTAATCATCTAATATTCTGCATTAACAAACATTCCTATTATACTAGAATGAATGTTGTGTGTTCTGCTATTGCCTTTTAAACAATATATATATATATATATATATATATATATATATATATATATATATATATATATATATATATATATATATATATATATATATTTATTCCAAGCTGCAGCACATAGGAATTGGGTCAACCAAAATGGGAACAGTGACCAACTGCAGCAGGGGTACTGATGGGATTAACACGTGGTCCTCCGTAGCTCAGTTAGTAGAGCATGGCACTTGCATTGCCAGGAGAGTGGGTTTGATTCCCAGGACCACCCATAAGTCAAACATATATAAAATGCACATATGACTGTGAGGCGCTTTGGATAAAAAGTGTCTTCTAAATGGCATATAGGAATTGGGTCAACCAAAACAGACCTTACAGTGAAATGCTTACTTAAAACTGCATTGTTGGTTAAGGGATTGTAAGTAAGCATTTCACTGTAAGGTCTACACCTGTTGTATTCAGCGCATTTGACAAATAACATTAGATTGTATATATTATATTATGTCCTGACTAAGACAAGAAGCATAAGGACATGTACGGACAGGGACAGGCCAGATTGCCTTATTTTACATCAAGTTGAGTGATTTATATCATTTGGAGCATGTTCCACAGGCTTCAGAGCATGACATGTGACAGTGGTCATAAGGCATGTGATGTATGGTGGAGCCCACAAAATGCTATCCTTACAGATGGCTCGTATCAACTTCATTTGACACAGAAATGAAATGTAGACTCTACGTTATTTATGATTATGATGACCTTCTACGCCCTACCCACTCACATACCAAATCCTTATTTAACCTGAGGAAGAAAAAAAAAACGTACACACTTAGATTGGTGACACACCCTTTACTAGAGGCAGTCTGTTAAGCTCCTTATTAAAACATATGCCATAATCAATGCCTAGCTCTTTCATCACTGGGGGAAGTTGTATAACAAATGTTACACATCATATTTGGTGAAAATGCAATGTATTCAGTAACATATCAAACAAATACAGTCCTACCTATCGCACTAATCGTTGCTTATGTAAAATTGTATCACCAAAAGGATGGACTAATTAGACACCCAAATATGGACATATACTGAACATCAGAAGAAAAAAACAATGGTACAAAATGCTACTATTTATGTGTTCTATGACTCTAAACCCAAATCAGGCAAGTTCGGGGTGTTCAAAGCCATTGTGATTGGTGAACCTACACCCAAAGTGACATGGAACCGAGCAAATGGAAACATAGACGACCCGGAGAAGTTCCAGAGCAAGTATGACGAGGCGACTGGTGAACACACCCTAGAGGTAAGGATATTTATCACCATTCAGCACCAACTGGTGAACACACCCTAGAGGTAAGGATATTTATCACCATTCAGCACCAACTGGTGAACACACCCTAGAGGTAAGGATATTTATCACCATTCAGCACCAACTGGTGAACACACCCTAGAGGTAAGGATATTTATCACCATTCAGCACCAACTGGTGAACACACCCTAGAGGTAAGGATATTTATCACCATTCAGCACCAACTGGTGAACACACCCTAGAGGTAAGGATATTTATCACCATTCAGCACCAACTGGTGAACACACCCTAGAGGTAAGGATATTTATCACCATTCAGCACCAACTGGTGAACACACCCTAGAGGTAAGGATATTTATCACCATTCAGCACCAACTGGTGAACACACCCTAGAGGTAAGGATATTTATCACCATTCAGCACCAACTGGTGAACACACCCTAGAGGTAAGGATATTTATCACCATTCAGCACCAACTGGTGAATACACCCTAGAGGTAAGGATATTTATCACCATTCAGCACCAACTGGTGAACACACCCTAGAGGTAAGGATATTTATCACCATTCAGCACCAACTGGTAAACACACCCTAGAGGTAAGGATATTTATCACCATTCAGCACCAACTGGTGCTTATACTCAACAATAAAGGGGACATATTGTCAATTTCAGTTCCATCAAAGGCTGCTCAATCTCTTGACATCTACACGTCCCCTCCTTTTTACTCCAACCTTTATATTTCAACCCTTTAACATTAGGAAAAAATGTATTATAATAATGATTGGTTAAATTCCTGAAATAAAAAAATATATGTAAACAAAAAATTTACAATTACCCTTGAAGTATATTCCAATTGATTTGTTTTATTGATCTTAATAGCAGTTGATGGGAAGTACACAGTAAATACATGATCAATGTGCTTACAGATCCCCAAAGTATGTACAGAAGATGCTGACACCTACAAATGCTTTGCAACAAATGAGTTTGGAAAGGCTGTTTGCACTATCCAGCTGAATGTCATTGAAGGTATGACACATAAAAAATAGACTTCTAACACATCTAATCCAAATCTCTCTTAAGCAATATTTATCTTGTCAAACGAGCAAGTGCATTCTAATGATTTAAAAAGAATGATCAACACTTCAAGACATAAACATTAGGAAACTTTTCTTTCCAGTTGGATTCAAAAAGACGAAGGAAATAGCCAAGTCAAAAGAAGAACTAGAAGCATCCAAACCTGCGTCTTTTAGAACAATGTTGAAGAAGCGGTAAGATAATGTATTACATACTACTCTATATACAGGTTGCGTAAATAGGTCTTGAATTGGTATTTTTTGTGGCTAAAATTCAGGTTTCCTATCTCTTAAACCTTTCAAACAGACAACCTAAACCTCTAAAAATAAGGTAACAATCAGTTAAAGCTCTCTGTTTGAAAGGGGTTCGGGTCTGGAAAACAGGCCCTAATTGACCAAGGGAAACACTGCTGAAAAGACTTCTATAATAGGGGACAATGAATTAATAAAGCAGACTAAATACAAGCAGCAGCTCTGCAATAGCAATTCAAATGAATGCATGCATGGTAAATGATCATCTTGTGTGATCTGCAGTGGAGAAATCCGTGAGCAAAAGCCACTCGAATCTGAAGAGAAAGTTTGGGAGATCCTGATGAGTGCCAACAAGAAAGATTATGAGCGCATCTGCGCTGAGTATGGCATCACTAATTTCCGTGGGATGCTGACAAAACTGGCTGAAATGAAAAGGGAGAGAGAGGAGGAGCAAGCACAGGTATAGTACTACGGAATATATTTTTGCTGGTGTTATTTTTAAGAAAATATCAATAAAATAAAAGGTAAAATGTGTCCGTTACCTGTTTGATTTTTAAAAGATCTTCTGGTTCCTCAGTCATTGTACTATACCTTTATATTTGTCTGTTTCAGTTTATTAAACAAATCAGTTCGCTCAAACACATCGAAGTCAATGCTGATGAAAATGCAACATTTGAAATTGACATGGATCTTAAGGATCCCAGCAGCAGGATTTTCCTCTACAAGGTATGAAAGCTCATACAAAACTGTTCAATACCTCTCCTGTTTATTTAAGTTTCTCCTCCAGGTGCCAACTATCAGGTGATTGGCCACAAAGGTGCATTGTTAAAACAAGTGTTATCTTTAACACTTTGATCTTAGTTGAAGCATGATTCCACACTACGAATGTTGCTTGTTTAAAGGAATAGTTTGGGATGTTTACATTCAGAAAGTATTCAGACCCCTTGACATTTTCCAAATTTTGTTACGTTACAGCCTTATTCTAAAATGGATTCAATAGTTTATTCCTCCCTCATCAATCTACACACAATACCCCATAATGACAAAGCAAAAACAGGTTTTTAGAAATTATTGCACATTTATTAAAAATAAAAAACTGAAATATCACATTTACATAAGTATTCAGACCCTTTACTCAGTACTTTCTTGAAGCTCCTTTGGCAGCAATTACAGCCTCAAGTTTTCTTGGGTATGACACTACAAGCTTGGTACACCTGTATTTGGGGAGTTTCTCCCATTCTTCTCTGCAGATCCTCTCAAGCTCTGTCAGGTTGGATGGGGAGCGTAGCTGCACAGCTATTTTCAGGTCTCTCCAGAGATCGGGTTCAAGTCCGGCCTCTGGCTGGGTCACTCAAGGACATTCAGAGACTTGTCCCGAAGCCACTCCTGCATTGTCTTGGCTGTTTGCCTAGGGCCGTTGTCCTGTTGGAAGGTGAACCTTTCGCCCCAGTAAGGGGTCCTGAGCTCTCTGGAGCAGCTCTGTTCATCTTTCACTCGATCCTGACTAGTCTCCCAGTCCCTGCCGCTGAAAAACATCCCCACAGCAAGATGCTGCCACCACCATGTTTCACCGTAGGGATGATGCCAGGTTTCCTCCAGACGTGACGCTTGGCATTCAGGCCAAAGAGTTCAATCTTGGTTTGAGAGTCCTTTAGGTGCCTTTTGGCAAACAAAGCAGGCTGTCATGTGTCTTTTACTGAGGAGTGGCTTCCGTCTGGCCACTCTACCATAAAGGCCTGATTGGTGGAGTGCTGCAGAGATGGTTGTCCTTTTGGAAGGTTCTCCCATCTCCACAGAGGAACTCTGGAGCTCTGTCAGAGTGACCATCGGGTTCTTGGTCACCTCCCTGACCAAGGCCCTTCTCCCCCGATTGCTCAGTATGGCCGGGCAGCCAGCTCAAGGAAGAGTCTTCTTGGTGGTTCCAAACTTCTTCCATTCAAGAATGATGGAGGCCACCGTGTTCTTGGGGACCTTCAATGCTGCAGATCTGTGCCTCGACACAATCCTATCTCAGAGCTCTACGGACAATTCCTTTGACCTCATGGCTTGGTTTTTGCTCTGACATGCACTGTCAAATTTGGGACCTTATATAGACAGGTGTGTGCCATTCCAAATCATGTCCAATCAATTGAATTTACCACAGGTGGACTCCAATCAAGTTGTTAAAACATCTCAAGGATGATCAGTGGAAACAGGATGCACCGAGACTCAATTTGGAGTCTCATAGCAAAGGGTCTGATTATTTTTTATTTATACATTTGCAAAAATGTCTAAAAACCAGTTTTTGCTTTGGCGTTATGGGGTATTGTGTGTAGATTGATGAGAAGAAAAAATCTATTTAATCCATTTTAGAATATGGCTGTAACGTAACAAAATGTGGAAAAAGTCAAGGGGTCTGAATACTTTCCGAATGCACTATATCTACATCCCCAAAGTCAGATGAACTTGTGGATACTATTTTTATGTGTCTCTTTGCAGTTTAAAGGAAGTTGCCAACAAAAGTCTGCGCAAATGCTAAGTAGAGTTAGCGCAATGACAGGAAGTCTATGGGAACAGCTGTAGACTTCCTGTCATTGTGCTAATGCTAGTTAGCATTGGCTCACAAAACTACCTCCAACTTCCTTCATACTGGACGCAGAGACATAAAACCGGTATCTACGAGTTCATCTGACTCTCGGGAAGTAGATCAAAACGATTTAAATGTTTACAAAAACAATACTCTGCAGGATGGTGTTATGGTTCCTTACACTGTTGAGATGGAAGAAGAAATGAAGCACCAACTGAAACGAGTTGGCAAAAAGTTTGTTTTCACGATCAAAAATCTAGACCCGGCAGATGCTGGTCTCTACTCAGTGGATGTAGAGGGAGTTAATGTCTTCTCCACTGATTTCAAAAGTGAGTATAAATATAAAAATGGCAGTCTAAATAGAGACTAGAAAGAATGCTATAATAATATGATTATTACAAAATAGTTGATAATACTATGTGGAATTAAAGTAAAACAAGAGCAAATACATCATAATATTAATTTTTGGGGAATTACAGCATTCAAGGACTATAACTGCAGTATTTGTAAAAAGTGTGTGTTTGAGAACCATGACAATTTTATCGTGTGAACTGGATGGGCTTGTTATGCATTATCCCCTATTATTCTCTATCCATCCACCAGTTCCACCTGTGAATTTCGCCGTCAAAATTCAGGAGGTGAAGGCAGAAGAACGAGAAGATGCCCTCTTCCAGTGTGTCTTAACGGCTCCTATGGCTGAGATTAACTGGATGGGCAAGAGTGCCCCGATAGAAAATAATGAAAAATTTGAAATCACAGTGTCTGAAGACAAGCTCATCCACAAGTTGTTAGTGAAGGATTGTCAGCCTTTGGACGCTGGTATCTACGCAGCTGTGGCAGGTATCCATTCCTGTAATGCCTGGCTTGTGGTGGAAGGTGAGGTTATTCCATTTTCTCATGGAATGTTTTTGAACAATATTTCAGCCTATCAATTGTATTCATAAACCATATAAATGAACGGTGAATCACACACACACCCATCACTGGCTACCATTGTCTTACCACTATATTAAATAGCTCTCAAATTCTCTGATTTAGTTGACAAGAACCCTGCGAATAAAGGCAAGAAGATAGCTCGCAAAACAACCCAGGCTGGAGGAAGTGATTTGGATCTGGAGAAAATAGCAAAGGAGCAGGCGGAAAAACACAAGAAAGACATGGAAGAGAGGATGGCGGAAGCAAAGATAAAGGCTGCTGAGAGAGGTGTCACTGACGAAGACGCCCGGGTTGCGAAAGAGGCCGCTGATGCAGCCGCCAAAGCCGCCAGAGAGGCTGCTAGGGCTGCGGAAGCTAAGGCTAAGGCTAAGGCAGAGAAAAAAGCTGCTAAATTGAAAGCTGCTAAGGAGAAGGCAAAGGCAAACAGGAAAGCCTCAGGGAAAGCCTCAGGTGATGGGGCTGCAGGTGATGGGGCTGCAGGTGGTGGGGCTGCAGCTGGTGGGGCTGCAGCTGGTGGGGCTGCAGCTGGTGGCGCTGCAGCTGGTGGGGCTGAGGGAGACGCTGCAGACGGATCGGCAGATGAAGACATAGTAGTAAGCACAGATGAGTCTGATGAGGAAGATGAGGCCACAAAAACAAAGCGTGTGAGAAGCAATCAACTTGTTCCAGACACGGTCATAGGTAAGAAACTATTTCTTCCATTGATAAGATTTAGAAATAGTTTAAATGGAAGACATCGGGGCCGGTTTCCCGGACACAGATTAAGACTAAAAAGCACTTTCAATGGAGATTCTCCATTGAGCATGATTTTTAGTTCTGGGAAACTGGCCCATAGAGTATATCCACTATACTAAGTATAGTTCACCTAAATGTCATATTTCTATGACTGGGATGACTGTCTGAAGGTCATTAACACCTGATTGTAATTGAAGTCACACTAGAGGATGAATTTTGGTAAGGTATCTTTTAAAAACACTACTTAAAGGAATACTTTGGGATGTTGGCTATTATGCCCTTCATCTACTTTACCAGAGTCAGATGAATTGTGGATACCATTTCATGTCTCTGTGCCCAGTATGAAGGAAGTTAGAGGTAGTTTTGCGAGCCTGTGCTAACTAGCGTTAGCACAATGACTTCCAGTCATTATGCTAATGCTAGTTATCAATTGCGCTAGCACTAGTTAGCAACTTCCTTCAAACTGCATGCAGAGACATAAAAATGGTATCTAAGAGTTCATCTAACTCTGGGGAAGTAGATATTGCCAAAATCCCAAAGTATCCCTTTAAGAAGTACTTACATTAACATACACAAATAAGTACAGGACACACACCCCTGACAAGTCAACTAACGTACAAATCAACTGAGATACTTGTTTTTGTGTGTGTCCATTATATCATTATGTTTTTTCGTTATCGCTTTGGCACCCCAGCTTTATTTTCAGATTTTCGTCCCATACTGTTATTGTTAATGTAATTGTTCATTGTTACTTTCATAATCATGCTATTGCTATTTTTGTTACCATAATTGTGGTTGCAATTGTATTTGTTATTATACTGCTTATAAAACATTATAAAACCTTATCAGCCAAGACAATAGCATCCAATTACAGTAAGAAACTACATCCATGTATGTAACAACTGACATATATTATTGTCAAAGGAGATGCTAAATCTAATTAGGTGATTAGCTTGCACATTTTGGCATATTGTAGTTGAAATTATTATTAATCAACATCAGTTCATGGAAAATGGTCTGATTGTATCATATTAATGTATTAGCCAACCAACTTCATTAAAAATGATTTTGCCTTTAAAGCAAATACAAAAATTCACAAGGTCAATACATACAATTGAAATTGTTTGACTTCATCTTGAAATTGATGATCACCAATAGATGATGATGAGGAAGCTTCAAGTGAGCAACCGGGGAAACGTGGTAAACGCACAAGGCAAGGCCCACTGCTCAAGGAAGAGATTGTTGGTAAGATTTTGTGAAGGTTGCATTTGATGAACATGCATGGAAACAGGTTGGTTCAATATCAGTCATTTGTCGGAAATGACTTTGGCACGCCGGCCTGATAAATAAAGGACATCTTTGTTTACGCAAAGAAAGCAAAGAAAGCTTAATACTTACACTGAAATTCAGGATTAATATTAACCATCAAATGTATGATGTGTTTGTTATTGAAGTTGATATACAGTACATACAGTGAGGAAAAAAAATATTTGATCCCCTGCTGATTTTGTACGTTTGCCCACTGACAAAGACATGATCAGTCTATAATTTTAATGGTAGGTTTATTTGAACAGTGAGAGACAGAATAACAACGAAAAAATCCAGAAAAACGCATGTCAAAAATGTTATAAATTGATTTGCATTTTAATGAGGGAAATAAGTATTTGACCCCTCTGCAAAACAGGACTTAGTACTTGGTGGCAAAACCCTCTGACAGAGGTCAGACGTTTCTTGTAGTTGGCTACCAGGGTTGCACACATCTCAGGAGGGATTTTGTCCCACTCCTCTTTGCAGATCTTCTCCAAGTCATTAAGGTTTCAAGGCTGACGTTTGCCAACTCGAACCTTCAGCTCCCTCCACAGATTTTCTATGGGATTAAGGTCTGGAGACTGGCTAGGCCACTCCAGGACCTTAATGTGCTTCTTCTTGAGCCACTCCTTTGTTGCCTTGGCCGTGTGTTTTGGGTCATTGTCATGCTGGAATACCCATCCATGACCCATTTTCAATGCCCTGGCTGAGGGAAGGAGGTTCTCACCCAAGATTTGACGGTACATGGCCCCGTCCATCGTCCCTTTGATGCGGTGAAGTCCCCTTAGCAGAAAAATACCCCCAAAGCATAATGTTTCCACCTCCATGTTTGACGATGGGGATGGTGTTCTTGGGGTCATAGGCAGCATTCCTCCTCCTCCAAACACGGCGAGTTGAGTTGATGCCAAAGAGCTCGATTTGACCATAACACTTTCACCCAGTTCTCCTCTGAATCATTCCAATGTTCATTGCCAAACTTCAGACGGGCCTGTATATGTGCTTTCTTGAACAGGGGGACCTTGCGGGCGCTGCAGGATTTCAGTCCTTCACGGCGTAGTGTGTTACCAATTGTTTTCTTGGTGACTATGGTCCCAGCTGCCTTGAGATCATTGACAAGATCCTCCCGTGTAGTTCTGGGCTGATTCCGAGGGAGATTGATAGTTCTTTTGTGTTTCTTCAATTTGCGAATAATCGCATCAAACTGTTGTCACCTTCTCACCAAGCTGCTTGGCGATGGTCTTGTAGCCCATTCCAGCCTTGTGTAGGTCTACAATCTTGTCCCTGACATCCTTGGAGTGCTCTTTGGTCTTGGCCATGGTGGAGAGTTTGGAATCTGATTGATTGATTGATTGCTTCTGTGGACAGGTGTCTTTTATACAGGTAACAAGCTGAGATTAGGAGCACTCCCTTTAAGAGTGTGCTCCTAATCTCAGCTCGTTACCTGTATAAAAGACACCTGGGAGCCAGAAATCTTTCTGATTGAGAGGGGGTCAAATACGTATTTCCCTCATTAAAATGCAAATTAATTTATAACATTTTTAACATGCGTTTTTCTGGTTTTTTTGTTGTTATTCTGTCTCTCACTGTTCAAATAAACCTACCATTAAAATTATAGACTAATCATTTATTTGTCAGTGGGCAAACGTACAAAATCAGCAGGGGATCAAATACTTTTTTCCCTCACTGTACATTATATATAAAATGTCATTCAAAATAGGTCCCATATGATTTCATATGTAGTCAGAAATAATTGACCAAAACTGTGGCACTGTAGTTAAACATAACATCTGCCACATTATGATGTACTAATAGTCATAATTTGAAATACATAAATTCATAGGCCTATTTGTTTGGACAGTTCTACACAATATAGCGATAAACTTGATGAAGCAGTTTGTAAAATGCATACACATTGCAGGTCACCACCATGTCTAAATAATGTCCAAACAAACAATTAGTGTCCCTAGCAGAAGCACCCTTCACTTCGTGTCTGAACCGCAGATAAATACTTAATGAGGAAAGATTGAATTCCGAACCAAGTTGAGCTCAAGCAGTACCTTTCTCTGAAAGTCCTTAACTGGTGGTGTTATATTTTTTTCTTTTGAGTATTAACATCCTTCTAAATTTAACAAATAATAACATGCACAGTTTAACATACCTCTTATTAATCTTTATATAAAATGCTAAATGTACATAGCATGTACATAATTACTGTTCACTCTTTGAAAGACAAATATGACATAATATTTGTGTTTTATATGCCACGTGTGTGTGCTTCCATGTTTCATCTGTATGTTATTTGTGCCTTGTGTTGACCCATTTGTGAATGTTTGCTTTTGAAAAAGGGGCTCTCTTGTCATTACAGAGATTGGTGAAGGAATTTGCCAGGTTACTTATTCAAGTACAACAAAAACAAGTTTTACGTAAAAGGATATTGTCTTCATATTTCATCAATGTTTTTTCTTTTGAGGAAAATGTTAATTACATCCAGCTACTAACCAGAGTAGTTATGGATACAAAAGGCTTGTCAGTTTCTTGAACTCCTTCATATCACATCACAATGTATTGGGTAAGTAATTGGAACCAAATTCTTCACCACCCCTTCCTTGTTAAAGTTATTGTTGTTGTGCAATTGTTATTGTTATTATTGTTGCTTTTGTTATCGTGGATGTTGTTGTTGTTATTACTGTTACCATTGCTGTTCTCTACAACGCCTTACCCAACGATAATCGACAAATAATCAGAGTGATTGACAGTGACTATGATAATCATCAATAGGAAAGACAAATAGTAAAGGCACAGCCACAGATGCAAAAGGCAAAAAAAGAAAGTCAAAGAGCGGAGGTGGTGCTGGTGGCGCCGGGCTAGCAAGCAGCGGTGCATCTGCCGACAATGGTGAGGCTGCAAGTGGCGATGAGGCTTCAAGTGGCGATGAGGCCGACGAGCCAGCAGAAGCTGCTAAGTGTGGCAAGCGCACAGGCCGCACAAGGCCAAGCCCAATACTTCAGGAGACGGTCATTGGTAAGATCATGGAAACTGCATTGACTACTGCATGGGAGGCACCGTTGAAGGATCAAAGTCATTTGATAAAACAAATGACTTTTCCTGTTTGAGGCTGGGCTTACAGAACACACGTGTGATCATTCAGAATAATGCTGGGTTTTAATCCTTAGTTATTAGTTCCCTGACCCTTTGGGATGATGGTGTTCTTGAATAAGGGTGGCTTTAACAATGGTTAACAATCCATACTTCACATAGACTATCATACAGCACATTTACATGTATTCTAGATGTTTTATAATTGATAGGTTTGGGAGGAACTTTTTAATTTTATTAAACCATGTAGTTTACAAGTCATTTCTAGCAGGGCATATCAATAATGGATGACAAAATTGCATCCATGTCGCCGCCTTAGTGTTTGCAAATTGTGTTTTGTGTGTGCTACAGTGTGTTTAAAAAGCATCGGTGTTCGTAGTTTGTTTGTCTTAACAAACATTCTTGCCTGTGTAACCTAGTACTAAATGAACTGTTGCGAAGTCCAAAATGTGGGTTCATTACTAAAACATAACCACGTCAGAAGAACACAGAAGACTCAAACCATATTTCAGGAAGAAGAAAAAACATGAAATGTCAGCAACTCATGAAACCATACGAAGATTGAAGTGTGATACATAAGAATGGATGTGATGGTTTGGAAGGTGATGTGAAAATATAAGAAGAAAATATGTCAATCATTATTTGAATATGTTGGTAACCCGTTGTATTAAAGCGATAATGCCCTCGACTTCATCTCAGGCCTAAAAACACCCGCGCCAATATATCCTCCAAACACCGGCTTCACGGGCATTATCATTTAAATAAGAAGAGCTCAAGCTTTAGAAAGAGAAATAAGGATATATGAAGACTTCTTGCCTGGAAGATAAAACCTCATGTTTTAGAAAGTGACATAAAAAAACTGCACCTCTTACATCTTACACACAACCATTGGCATAGCCAAGAATGAATGGCTACATTTATTCACACAGTACTCTGAAGATATGAATATCTCTTGTCAATGATCACCTTGACCGAAGAGCTATGGCAAACCAGAATGAAGGCGAAGAGTGAAGAATAACACCATGAACTCATGCCATACCCAGGCTAACAGAAAGAGAATATAACAGAAAAAAAAAAAAAAACATATCAACAAATTCCTGAAATAACATGGAAAAATGAAATCTTCAATAATTTGCTTAAACAATCAAAATTGAAGAAATGACATTTCGCGATCTTCATCCACACTGGAGTTCAACGCCATCTGTTTTTAATCCATCACACCTCTTAAATAATTTAGGATTCTGAGGACTCGGAGCTTAGGTAAGTCAGTACACTAAGATGACATTATATTGTATGCCATGCATACATAAATGCATGAACTGTATAACAAAGAAAGATTGCAATTATTTTACTTAATACGAATTCCAACACTCACCCTAACAGGTACATTGGCTTGCGAAAGTATTCACCCCCCTTGGCATATTTCCTATTTTGTTGCCTTACAACCTGGAATTAAAATTGATTTTTGGGGGGTTTGTATCATTTGATTTACACAACCACTTTGAAGATGCAAAATATTTTGAATATATAAGAAATAAGACAAAAAAACTGAAAACTTGAGCGTGCATAACTATTCACCCCCCCAAAGTCAATAGTTTGCAGAGCCACCTTTTGCAGCAATTACAGCTGCAAGTCTCTTAGAGTATGTCTCTATAAGCTTGGCACATCTAGCCACTGGGATTTTTGCCCATTCTTCAAGGCAAAACAGCTCCAGCTCCTTCAAGTTGGATGGGTTCCGCTGGTGTACAGCAATCTTTAAGTCATACCACAGATTCTCAATTGGATTGAGGTCTGGGCTTTGACTAGGCCATTCCAAGACTTTTAAATGTTTCCCCTTAAACCACTCAAGTGTTGTTTTAGCAGTATGCTTAGGGTCATTGTCCTGCTGGAAGGTGAACCTCTGTCCCGGTCTCAAATCTCTGGAATACTGAAACAGGTTTCCCTCAAGAATTTACATGTAGTTAGCGCCATCCATCATTCCTTCAATTCTGACCAATTTCCCAGTCCCTGCCGATGAAAAACATCCCCACAGCATGATGCTGCCACCACTATGCTTCACTGTGGGGATGGTGTTCTCGGGGTGATGAGAGGTGTTGGGTTTGCGCCAGACATAGCATTTTCCTTGTTGGCCAAAAAGCTCCATTTTAGTCTCATCTGACCAGAGCACCTTCTTCCATATGTTTGGGCAGTCTCGCACATGCCTTTTGGCGAACACCAAACATGTTTGCTTATTTATTTCTTTAAGCAATGGCTTTTTTTCTGGCCACTCTTCCGTAAAGCCCAGCTCTGTGGAGTGTACGGCTTAAAGTGGTCCTATGGACAGATACTCCAATCTCTGCTGTGGAGATTTGCAGCTCATTCAGGGTTATCTGAAGGCGCTGCTCTTGGCTGGTTTGTTGGGGTGCCAAATTCTTTCAATTTTTTTATAATGGATTTAATGATGCTCCGTGGGATGTTCAAAGTTTCTGATATTTTTTTATAACCCAACCCTGATCTGTACTTCTCCACAACTTTGTCCCTGACCTGTTTGGAGAGCTCCTTGGTCTTCATGGTGCCGCTTGCTTAGTGGTGTTGCAGACTCTGGGGCCTTTCAGAACAGGTGTATATATACTGAGATCATGTGACACTTAGATTGCACACAGGTGGACTTTATTTAACTAATTATGTGACTTCTGAAGGTAATTGGTTGCACCAGATCTTATTTAGGGACTTTGTAGCAAAGTGGGTGAATACATATGCACGCACCACTTTTCTGTTATTTATTTTTTAGAATTTTTTGTAACCCATTTCACTTCACCAATTTGGACTATTTTGTGTATGTCCATTATATGAAATCCAAATAAAAATCCATTTAAATTACAGGTTATAATGCCACAAAATAAGAAAAACGCCAAAGGGGATGAATACTTTTGCAAGGCACTGTAATTACATAAGGGTGAGCTGCAATTGAAGCACTGACACTAACTGTAAATCTGGTAAATCCTCCAGACCCTGGCGTTCACTTCACCCTTGGGCTTTCCGACGTCACCGCCATTGTGGGAGACCAAGCTGAACTTTTCTGTAAGCTGAGCAAAGAAAATGTTGATGGGGTATGGTACCTGGATGGAGAGCAGGTGAGCATCTACATTGCAGTATAATTTAGCCAATCAACACTTCAATACATATTATTATGATGGCCATAGAAAAACACGAATATGTTATTATTATTAGTATTATTATTATTATTATTATAGTTTAGTCCTTATTTTGCGTTTAGTGTTGATGTGTTTTGAGCTAAAATGTAGTTGTTTTAATGGCTATTGAAGATGCAGACAAGACTGAAGAGATATATCAGCCTAAACATTGTGTTTTCCTGTTCAGATTGAACCCGATGATGTTCTTACCATGTCTAAAGATGGATTCTTCCAATTCCTGAAAATCAGCAAAATCTCAGAGGACTATGCTGGAAAATACAAATTTGAGGCAGATGGGCGTAAAACAGAGGCCATGATTGTTGTTGAAGGTCTAAATCTATTTAACATTTTTATCTTGCATCTAATCTCAGCACCACATTAATTATATTTTATAGCATTCTTAAATTCACTCATTATATTATTGTACCTTTCTTTGTAGATCCACCTAGATTCGACCCAGAGGAATTGAAAAAGTTTGCTGTTCCAATCGTTATTAAAAAAGGTCAAAGAGTCAGTTTCAAGATACCATTTGTGGGTCGGGATCCAATGAAGATCCAATGGTACCATGAGGGGGAGGAGCTCTCAGATGACACAAACATCAAGATAGAGCATGCAGAGGGTTCTAGTCAACTGACTCTTAACAAGTTACAACGCAAAGACACCGGGGAAATCAAGTTCAAACTCAAAAATGAGTTTGGAACTGTTGAGGCCTTTGCGAAGATCATTGTAACTGGTATGTTTATTCTCTCTGGGTCCAAACAATAACTCATTTTGTATTTGGTGTGAATACCTGGATGTTACAAGTCACTTGGGCTAATTCTATTTATCAAGCTATGTATTTAGAATACAGTGCAATATATTATATAATACAATCGAATAAGAAATAAAATAATTACACTATTTAAGTGATTAATGAAAGGGATAGTGTGAGATTAAGCCCTTTATCTACTTCCCCAGACTTAGAAGAGCTCATGTATACTATTTGTATTTCTCTTCGACCAGTAGGAAGGAAGTTGGCGGTACCATGTTAGCTGTTCCCGTAGACTTCCAGTCATTGCGTTAAAGCTAGTTAGCATTGGCTCGCAAAATCTAACTCTAACTTCATACTGCATGCAGAGACATACAAATGGTATGCATGAGTTCATCTGACTCTGGGTTAGTAGTTAAAGGGCTTAATTACCCAAATATTGCACTGTCTAATTAACTTCAGGAAGACATTGTATGATGCTAAGAGAAATACAACAGAGAGTAAAAGCTGCATCTGTTTCTTGACAGACAAGCCCACCCCTCCCATGGGACCTCTGGAGATTGTTGAAGCCTCTCAAAATGCCATCGAGGTCAAGTGGAGGCCCCCGAAGGATGATGGTGGCTGTAAGATACAAAACTACATCCTGGAACGTCAACAGATAGGCCGCAACACCTGGAAGAAGCTGGGTCCAATTGGTTCAGAGGCCCACTACAAGGACACTGATGTGGACCATGGCAGGAGGTACTGTTACAAAATCAGGGCCGACACTGAGATGGGAACCAGTGAGTTGATGGAGACAGAGGATGTCCAGGCTGGCACAAAAGGTGAGGGCATAAATCAGTGAGGTCAATTTAGCGTGATTCAGGATACTATTTGTTATGTTGGAAATCTCAATGTGCATTGTCTAGTATGGAATACCAATACCACATTTTCAAATGCTGAAATGAAGTGATTTATTTTGTGTATATATATATTAATACAGAACCAGAAGACAGTTGTCGCTAAACCATATTTCTGTACTTAGCATACCCTGGACCCCCTTCTGCACCCAAAGTGATCAGTGCCTTCAAAGACTGCATCAACCTGGCTTGGTCTCCCCCTTCCAACACTGGAGGAACCAACATTCTGGGATATAACATGGAGAAACGCAAGAAGGGAAGCAACCTATGGAGCCCTGTCAATCCTGCAGATGATAAGATAAATGGTTTCACCATTACAACTTCTGTTTTAATTTAATGTTATTTTCTTGTTCATCTCCAAATACTATGAAACACGGTTATTCCATACATGAAGTATAGCGGTTTAACCCATAACTTGCGCTATTGTTTTATATGTTTGCTTGTACCACAGAGAAGGTGTTTGGTGTGAAAGATGTGATAGAGGGCGTGGAATACGAGTTCCGTGTGGCAGCTATCAACAACTCTGGAGCTGGTGAATTTGGCACTCCTTCTGAGTTTGTGTTTGCCAGGGATCCCAAAAGTAGGTCATACTCAATGGTAATTTGTGTACATAGAAATTCTTTCAAATTAATCCATAGCTTTAAGAGACCTATTAATATGTCACTGATGTGTATCATTTCAGAGCCCCCCGGTAAAGTCCTTGACCTGAAGGTGACGGACTCCACCTACACCACCTTGTCCCTGGGTTGGACTAAACCAAGGGAGGAAGAGGGGGTTGAGGATGAAGCCAAGGGATACTTTGTGGAGATCAGACCAGCAGAAAGCCCAGAGTGGGACCGCTGTAACAATAACCCCATCACCATGACCTCCTTCACAGTGAAAGGCATGAAGTCAATGGCCATGTACTGGGTGAGAGTGATCGCCACCAATGACGGGGGAGAAGGCAAGCCGCAAGAGCTGGACAACTACATCCTGGCAATGCCCCCTCCTGGTAAGACCTTGAATTTCAAACATCCCTATTGGCATCAACATATTGAGATGACATAGTTTGATTGCAAGCACCCCCCACCCCACCCCACCCCAACTTTGACTGTATAGACACAAAAAATATGAATGTTGTTCTTATGCTTTTGCGTCATCCAGTCAGGCCAAGATTCACTGATCAAAAAGTCAAGAGTTTCATGGTGGTGCAAGCAGGGAATTCTGCACGATTCAACATGAACTTTGAGGTAAAAAGTGTGTTTTATTTCCAAGTCTAAAAAAATATCCACTTTCATACACATGGAAAGAACCCAAATGAATTCTTCACACTACCGGTTGGATAACACTCTTATGTAGATGTAGTGATTGTATTCTGATATTCTTCACAGGCCTCCCCTTGGCCAGATGTCACTTGGCTGAAGGACGGCATGCCTGTGTCCAAACGGGTTACCATCAGTAATGCTGAAGGGGCATCCCAACTTTTGATTCCTTCTTCAGAGCGCTCAGATACAGGAATCTACACCATTATGGTCAAGAATATCGTTGGCCAGGAGACATTCAGCATTGAGATCAGAGTTACAGGTGAGATGCTGATAGCATGGCTGACTGCGGTTCTGTAAATAACCAAGTTAAAAGCAGTTGAGGTCCAGTGTCAATCATTCATCACACAATTATTTGTGGTCCGATCTAGACGAGCCCAAACCTCCAGGTCCTGTGGAGGTAGATGAGAACGTACCGGGAACCGTGACTGTCTCCTGGACGCCATCTCCTGATGAGAAGAGGGACGACAGGCTGCACTACATGGTGTCTAAACGCGATTCGAGCAAGAGAACGTGGCACACAGTGGCAGACCACATCTTTAACAACAAGTTCACAGCCTGTAACATCATGCCTGGCCGAGAGTACCAGTTTCGTGTCTATGCCAAGAATGACATGGGCTCTTCTCAACCCTCTGAATCACCAAAGTGGGAAATCACAGGCAAAAGAGGTTTGTAAAAGCTGTTTGGGTCACTCTTCATTGTGGATTTTGGGCCAGTCTTTGCAGTCCACGTGCTTTGAAATGCATCAGAGTGGTGTAAATGCATAAGATACAAAAAGGCTAGCAATTTTATGGGTCACTTGTTGGCAATTCCAAAAACTGAGAGCTTGGGCACTGACTGGTCCAAAGTCTCCCCGGCTAGTCATTAGATGAAGGGAAGTGTCCATTCATGGTTTGCTGCTCCCAGAAGGGATCTTTAATAACGCTTTGAACTTTATTGTATCATGCTAAAGCTTTATCAAATATACATATTTTTTTTTATCAGCAAACGGTGAGCGGACATTTATACTTTCTACAGCTATCCTTTCATTTCTGTCCACCCCATTTGCCAAATTTGGATGTGTGTAATAACTACTGTAATCTTTAACAAGGTATGTGTTGCCTCTGTGTTTGTGTTTTCAGAAAGGTTTGTGCTGGACATGCCGGAGTCTAAGACCTGCAACCTAGAGCGTCCTCCCAAGTTCCTTGTCCCGTTGAAAATGCACAACGCTCCACAAGGTTATGAGTGCTACATGAGCTGCGCTGTCAGAGGGGACCCAACGCCCCATGTCACATGGTACCGCAATAATATCAGCCTCAACACTAACACCAACTACCTAATCTCCAACACCTGTGGGGTCTGCTCCATGCTCATACTGAGGGTTGGACCCAAGGACACTGGAGAGTACAAAATCATTGCAGAGAACCCCCTGGGCAGGGCAGAGTGCTCCACTAAGCTCACTGTCTCAGGTATAAACAACTGTTTTGCTGTACTACATTGAAATGTAAATCTCAGAGACAAAACTAATTTATTCTAGTGTTTTGAGAGCCAATAATGAATTTGAAATGGAAACCAATACATTTCAAAACAGTGTGATTTACTTATAATCCCATTTTGTGTTCTTGTTTTTCAGATTAGATTGGCATTAAAAAGAAGACAATCACGCCCTTATTTTTTTTCTCAAATAGCTTAAAGGAAAACTCCACCCAAAAACTATATTTTGGTGTTTGTTTCATTAGTTCATTGTTGACATAGTCCCAAAATGTTTTGCTTGTCAGCAATCACGTTTTCAAGATATGTCACTTTCAAAATACAGAAATCATCCCCGTATGATGCATTTAGCATCATGCAAAATGCATCATATGGAGGATGATTTCTGTATTTTGAAAGTTGTGTATCTTGAAAACCATTGTATCAACAATGGACTAATGAAACAAATAACAAAATATCGTTTTTGAGTGGAATTTTCCTTTCACAGAGGTCCTCTGTTTTGTTTTCTAGTTCTGTGTAGAAATGACATTGTGTATATTTTTTAGTTAAGCGTTCCCTGTATCACATTTAATGTAATACTATTCTACATTCTGGGTGCTGCATATGTTTGGAGGCTCAGGTTGAGTACAATACAATGCATCACTCTTTGAATTAAGGAGAGACAATTATGTAACGTAATAAAATTGTGTTCAATAATCAAAAGCAGCCTAAAAGCAAGTCATGAATAGTGTTGTGTTTGTGTTTTATTCCTCAAAGTGCAACATTGGTATAGGAAAGATGATTGGAAATTGAAATGATGCATGTTGCTATTGTTTTCAGTGACTTTTTAGTACATTTGATCTAGAAAATTAACAGTAAAAACAAGCAGAGAGCGAGAGATCACAATGTAATCCTTTGCATGGTTTACTGGCGTAAACATTCAAATGAGAACTGCAAATGTGTGGCTGTGGTTCATTAACTTCAAAGGTACTTAGTAATTTGTGAAATGTGTTTGCCTGCTGTTTATGCTTCTCATGGAGTAATGCTGATTTGCCTATTTATTCTTTGAAAACAAGAATCAAAATGAGTTGTCTATCGGTGATGTCTGTAGTGATTGTTTTCCTCTTTCATTTCCTTTAGGCTATCTTTATTTATTTTTTAAAAAGGTTACCATTTTAATATAATAGAACTTAATCAATCTACTATCTTCAACTAAATACAATGCAGAAATTAAACAAATAATGGATCTGAATGGTGTGTTGTAAAGGAGATGTTTTTATGTTGGTTACGCTATATACAAGAGCTTGGTGTAAATACATATTTCAAGCTCATACGATGTTGGAATTTTGAATTCTAAATGTTTGAACAGGAGAGTCAATAAAAATCAGTGATTATTAGTTTAATTTATGTACATTTTTGTGATGCTTTTTAGACATACAGGAATGCTTAGGTGATCCGTGTCTAACTTTGAGTGGTTTTAGTCAGCTACATAGCTTTCTTGATGGCTTTGAAATGTGTAGGAATAATTTATACCTACTGAATATTACAGTATATAACATAACAACCTGTTATTTTTATAGAGCACTCATTTAACATTTTGCTGATACTACTTGAAAAATATTTGTGACATACTGTACACACCTATTATGTGAGGAATGTATGTCCTGTCTCCTTGTATTACTCAGGGCATAGTTGTTTTGTGGGGTCAGAACAGTTGTCCAAGTTTGGTGTCATTGAAGAAGAGAGGGTTATCTATAAACTCAGAGCTAAAACTCCATCCAAGGTTTACTAATGGTACCAAGTCCGTTTTCAATTTCAGTTAGGAATGTCGATTTCAACACAATATAAAATCTAACTTTAATGCTGCAAGATGTTTTGACAGGATAAAGCTCTCTTTTTCCACATTGACATGATCATTCTCTATAGCTGAAATACCCTGCTCATAGAAGACAGTACTTTAAGTAGATTTTGATTAGTCATACCCAATAAATGACCAACTCCAACGGAGTGAAACTACGTGCTCAAATAAGTGAAACATTGCTAATTTGCAACCGGATTAAAGATAATTGGTCATCATTATACGCATACTATTTCCTGTGGCATGCAGTCTAACATCCATAGTCACCTTACGTAGCATACTAACCAGTCTAGGTCCATCGACAGAAGTGGAAACGTACCTTTAAAATGCAGGATGTAGAGATGCCCGGACAGTGTTCAATGTGTGTTGTTGCTCTCATTATGACACTTCTAGAACCTCTTTTTAAAAAACGTACTCTATAAGAATGAATTCGGTCCAATGTCAAGCGGGTACCTTCATTTTGAGGGAGGAGTTAGCTATCCGTCAACTCTTGGTTGACTTTGGTACCTCCTTTTCAAGACCTGCAGCACTTGGGCCAAATAATGTATATGTCAGTAAGCCTATCCAGCAGTCACGGTGGAAGGACACGGCCAAGGCTTGCACTGAGCATCTCAAAAAGGGTTTATTGCCTCTCAAAACGAAGACACCACACTCAAGTATCAGAAGAACTGTGGCTAGAAGGAGCAGAGAGAAGAGCACCATCCACTGAGCGAGAACAAGTAAGTCCATTCCCTGGGCACAGGGCAAGGGACTAAATGTCAACATGTGGGCGTGATAATAATTCATGACATATTGATATCATTATTGATAAAAATCTGTCCTGTGTACCTATACTCAAATACACTATATGTACAGTGGGTCTCTCTGCACACCTTTTTGATCATAAACCAATTGTAAAATGATCCTAAGCTGTTTTAAAGGCTAATGGTATATGACGTCATTATGTCCTGTAAATAATCCAAATTAATGTAAGGTTGTTATGATGCAAGGAAGGGCATAAGTACATCTAATTGAATGCTGATGGAGATGGAGGCACAGCATCCAATTCCCAAATAAAACATCCATTACTTAGTGATGACAAACAATGATTAAGATGTCTATTGAACTGAAAAACACAATTAAAAACCAAAATATTTAATAGTGAAATTAAGTAGATTTCAAGTTGTTGCTCAATTTACAGTCCAATACTGATTACATAGGAAAATGGCATTCATCATGTTTATATTATCTGGAACCAATTGGCAGATGATGATGGTCTATTTTCAGGGATACACAGCTATCTAGTAATGTAACTAAAAGATGAGATGCCTTTTGAGCTGGAGATGAAATGAGCTTGAGCATTAGATGCCTTATGAGCTTAGCTTTGTAGTGGATGTACGATGGGTGCTCAATGTTGATACAGTATAATGATAACTAACCAAAAGTAAATGTGGGCAATACTGATATGTTCCCAAACTTTAATGGTTTGATACATCTTGTGACGCCCTCCTTTCAAACGATGGGAGCAGCTAAAAGAGGCATCTTCTAACTGTCAAGATGATGCTGTGTAGACACAAACCCCCACTGGAACTGCCCAGGCAGTAAAAAGAGACTGATTGCCACTAGACGGAGCTCGGCGTCCTGGGACATAGACCTGCCACATACCCATCTTATTTATAAATCAATCCCACAGCGCAGTTGCTAGACAGGGCTATTTTTCATCCCATACAAATATGGAAGTACAGCACAGCGTAGACGACGACGTTCAAACTTGCACGGAATCCTGACGAAAATCCGCCTCCTGGCTGGATTACATTACTTTGGTTGTCTCATTAACAATCCAAAAGCATGCAAAAGTTGTTAATGGAATTCCTAAAATAAGTGCATTTGAAGTCTTACAACTGTGAACTGTACAGCTAGTGAAAAAAGAATCATGGATTGTCTCCTAGCAACAATTTGTTTTTTTATGTGAAAAACATTTCATTCCTTGGCTAACCTCGTAGCAAAAAGCAGAGGTGCCAGAGTAAAAAGGTGAAGAAGTCAGGATGAAGATGGTGAACAAGGAGAAGCTTCTAGCAATGTAACACTGTCAGGAGAATGGGATATATAATCATTTCCAAATATTCAATTCATATTTATATTCATTTCACATAAGCAATAGCATTAAAATGAGCATATATTCAAGCTCCAATGCATTCTGTCAAAGTGGACAAACACAATACATATATTGGCTCATGACCTGATCCTTCTGAGAATGACCTTTTGCTCCTATTGATTTTAAAATTGCATTAAAATTAAATGGACATGAGGGAGGTAGTCTACAGTAGCCTGTTCCATTTTCAGCGAGTGACTTGCGTCACATGTTGCTCCATGATGGATAGTTTTATGATCTATTTGACCTATTGCATGCAAAATGAGGCAGGTCACTTGCCACAGCCTACTTTGGGCATGCTAAGTATTCTGTGATCACAGGAATTCTTTAATTTACTGTCCATCTTGAGTTACCACCTCTTGGAGCATATCATGATCCAACCACCTGCACTAATACGTGCTGAAGTAAAAGTAGCGATTTAAAAAAGAAATGTACACTGACTGCACTGTCAAGTGACTGCACTGTCAAGTGTTTTTATGCAAAAGTCAGATCGTTAACATTTCTGTGCACAATTTACAAACTGTGCAAGTTGCTTCATACCAACAAATGTATTAAACATATTATAGTGTTTAAATAGAGGAAAAAAATCTGAATTTTGATCAAATATAGCATAGTGTGGGTATGGGTATTAGTTAAGAGTTTCATTGGATTTTGAAATGTAAACGTTTGTACTAGGCATTCGAGTAGACAATCGAGGATGCCGGTATGACTGCACTCAACTCACCAAAAATATAAATAATCCACTTGCAAGAGTTTCCCATGACTTTTTTTCCAAGTGTCCTGCTTGTCCAAATGTTAAAGACAGCGACAAGAATGCTGTATCCTACAATCCGTCACACGCTCTCCCTCCCATTCCCCCTTTTAATAGAGACCTCACCAAGAGCAAGGTTTACTCAAAATGTGTCAGCATCAGATTCCTACGACAGAAATATTGCCTTAATCCAGCGGTTAAAGAAATGGGTACATGGCACCTGGTGGAACCATCTGTGGAAGATTAACTGTGTGGGAGACAGATGGGGTTTCATACTCTTACGAATAGCTGTCTTGTCCTGTGCCGCCTGCCATCCCACATGCTTAGCTCATATACTGCTGACATGCGCAGCAGTCTTCCTTCGTGGCCCTCAGTGAGGTCTCATCTCCTTTGTAAGCCACTCACAGAAAGTGATTCCAATTAACACTGTGGAGTGCCATGACCCACAGACAACAGTCATGTCAACCAAGCAATCATGTACTGTAGGGTCTAGTTATGATACACATTATGTCGATCACACTAAATCAAAAAATTATCTTTGGTAATCTTACATTTTCCCATTAGAAAGGTCTTCACCAGTTTATCTCAGGGTACCATTGTGCATTTATAATGGTATTCATGCAAAATGTATACAAAATCAACAGAGTTGATCTCTGTAGGTTAACCAGTTAGCCAACCATAGTACATTAGCCGTTTAAGCTTGTTGGTTAAATGGTTAATTTGTATAATGTAGCAATGTTTGCTTCCCGTAAATGTCATTAATAAACAGTGTTGGAAAATGTGTGAAAAAAAAAAAGGAAAACAAACTAGAGTGCAACAAGTAGCCTAATAGAGCTATTTTAGCTTAGCTAGATAGCTTGCTACTTTGTATGTCGTATGTCATTCCGGGAGCACACCAAGTCATGATTTTATATTAGAACAGGTTGATGGTGCTGGTTAAGCGATAAAAAAAATACCTTATTGACATCCCTACTTGGTTCACAACTTGATGCCAAACAAAAAAAGTGGATCTTGTTAACTTGATTTGAAATACATGTTCTCTATTTCAGTAGCAGAGAACCATCTGAAAAGCTGGTAAACTGCTATCCATAGCGAGATGAAATTCTTCAAGAAAACTAAAGATGAGGAGCCAACTGCTCCAGGGCAGGGTAAGTAATGCATTTTTTTCTAAACTGATGTTTTTAAATGTTTAGTTTAAGCTTTATTTAACTAGGCAAGTGAATTAAGAAAAAAATGTAAATTCGTATTTACAATAACAGCCTACCAAGAGGCAAAAGGGACAGGGGCAGGGATAAAAAATTAAAATGTTGGACAAAACACACATCATCACGACAAGAGACACAACAACACTACATGAAAAGAGACCTAAGACAACACAACATGGCAGCAACACAACATGGTGGCAGCACAAACATGGTATAAACATTACATGTTTTCTAAACATAACATACTTTTTTATCGAAGCGTAACTAATCAATATAAATGTTCATATAACAATCAATAAATCTGGTTTCTTTCGGGTTTCGTACTTAACTATATTCCTATAAGACGATTGTGGTGTACTGTATGTGTGTACGTCTAATCCTGCTCTTTGTCTTACATCCCACTAGTGGCAATCAAAAAGAGATCCAGAGTCCCTGGGGTCATGATTACACAGTTTGTGGAGGAGCTTCCTGAGGGCATGACCACTCCTGATTTCACCCGCAAACCCATCGCTTTGACTATTCAGGAAGGTATGGGTCATATATCAAACCACAATGACAATCTGAGATAGTACTAAAGTCTTTAAATGGCAAATATGTTCTTGATCCTTGCTTGAAATTGACATTATACTGAGTTGACATGAACTGTGTTTTATTGCATTCTTGTATACAGGGAAATGTGCTGTTTTCAAAGCAATTGTGTCTGGTAATCCGACACCAACTGTTCATTGGACAAGAAGTAACGGAGAAGTAAATGACCCAGAAAGATACAAAATGGTGTCTGATCCAGCCACGCCTAATGAACACTGTATAGAGGTGAGTCAACACACTGGTATTGGACAGGAGCAGCATTTTACAATCACATCTTTTTGGTCTTTCTAAACAACAAAATGAATCTGAAACAACCTGATTTCCACCTGATGTAATACCAACCAGAGGACGAAATAATCTAGAAGTATGTTGGCTGCAATCAAGACTAATAGATAACCTCGACATCCATGTTAGCGAGCGGTAAAATCACTGGCCGAGGTTGATTGCAATTGAGATCAGCTGTGTTATTTTAGCGCATATTGATGGTTTAACGAGAGATCAGCTGGTTACAATTAGCCCAATTAGCTCTTTTACAAATATATTTTTTTCACATAATGCCTTATCACTGTGGCTGTTACTTCTCTTCTTTGCTTTTGGCCCAAAAACAAACCCTTCGTCCCCAATCTGGGGTGACGTAACTTGTATTCCAAATGGTAATACTCATGGTCAATTTCTGTACACAGATGCCGGAAGTATCAACAGAACAAGCTGATACCTACAAATGCTTTGCCACCAATGAGTATGGAAAAGCTGTGGTCACCGCTAACCTCAATGTAATTGAAAGTGAGGACACCATTACTCCTGGGTTGATATACAGCGTTAAACCTGGTTACATCTCATAACTGATTCTTGAACAAGAGAAACATCATGTTACGTTGAATAGATCCTTAACAAACACATATCTTCAGGATCTAAGCCAGACAAACTATAATTGATCCAATTGATCTTAATTAACCAATCTAATGAAACGTCTCTTGCCTTTCAGTGGGATATAAGAAGAGCAAGGCTATGAAAGATGCACGAGCAGGTCAGTCACTGAATTTGAATCACAAAACAGAGTTTAAGTGATGTTAACTGTAAAAAAAAATAACCTAAAAGTTTAATCTCAATTTAGCTGCTGTGAAGCCACCTGAAGATTTCAAAAGTCTCCTAACAAAAGCGTAAGACAATACTAGAAAAACAATCAAACATAGCTAGGTTCTAGATCCTAATTCTACCATAACAGTTTTGACGCATTAATGAGATGAAATTGTATTCTTCTTGTTTAAGGGTTGTAGGACCAGACAAAGTTGAGAAAAAAGATGGAGAAATC
Source organism: Coregonus clupeaformis (assembly GCF_020615455.1). Classification (NCBI taxonomy): domain Eukaryota; kingdom Metazoa; phylum Chordata; class Actinopteri; order Salmoniformes; family Salmonidae; genus Coregonus; species Coregonus clupeaformis. The sequence goes on from NC_059201.1 coordinate 8,010,833, forward strand.
GATCCAAGGTTTTGGGATGTGTTGATGAGTGCCGACAAGAAAGACTATGAGAAAATCTGTCATGAGTTTGGAGTCACTAACTTTCGCTGGATGCTGAAGACACTGAATGCGAAGAAGGTTGAGAGGGAGGAGGAACAAGCAAAGGTTTGCCTAAATCAGAGATAATCAAACATAGTAAAAATAGGGAACGCCTGTATATAGATTGTTTTTTTACATCATTTTTTAGTCATTTACAGTAGCAGACGCTCTTATCCAGAGTGACTTACAGGAGCAATTAGTGTTAGGTGCTTTGCTCAAGGGCACACCGACAGATTTTTCACCTAGTCAGCTCGGGGATTCAAACCAGCAACCTTTCGGTTACTGGCCCAAACTCTGAACCGCTAGGCTACCTGCCGCCCAGCATTTCCCAGTATATGAAAAGTGGGATATTTATTCCTCTTACATACACTGTTGTATTCCAAAATGAACAGTAACTGAATATCACTAACATCATTGCGAGTGAATGTGTTTTTTGCTCCTACAGTATGTCGAAAACCTCAGCAATCTGAAACACATTGAAGTCAAACCTGGTGGAGGTGCAGAGTTTGAATTTGAGATGTCGCTTAAAGACCCCAACGTTAAGATCTTCCTGTTCAAGGTGAGAATTGTGTGAAATACACACTGTTATATGCATTGTAAACAACAACTGAGCAGAACATGTTTGATTCTATTTTAGAATAACTAATGTGTCTTTACATGAAATGTGTTTTTTTTCATGCATTCATTAAGACTGAAAATGTGTTGTTGTACAGAATGGAGTAATGGTTCCTTTCAGTGTCGACACAGAAGAGAAGCATTTTCTGAAGAAAACAGGCAGAAAATTTACATTTGGCATTAAGGATCTTGCAGGAGATGATGAAGGATTGTACCAAGTGATGGTGGAGGGAGTACTTATCTTCTCAACTGACTTCAAAGGTGAGATGTCTGCAATTTATTCTCTGTTTAATCATTTCCCGTTTCATATAGGCTAACAATCTCTAAGGTCAACAAAATTCCCTCAGGTTAGCCGGTACCCAAAAAAAAATGTCTGTTCATTATCCATCAAAACAAAAAGGGAAAATAACACATACAGTGGGGGAGAACAAGTATTTGATACACTGCCGATTTTGCAGGTTTTCCTACTTACAAAGCATGTAGAGGTCTGTAATTTTTATCATAGGTACACTTCAACTGTGAGAGACGGACTCTAAAACAAAAATCCAGAAAATCACATTGTATGATTTTTAAGTAATTAATTTGCATTTTATTGCATGACATAAGTATTTGATCACCTACCAACCAGTAAGAATTCCAGCTCTCACAGACCTGTTAGTTTTTCTTTAAGAAGCCCTCCTGTTCTCCACTCATTACCTGTATTAACTGCACCTGTTTGAACTCATTACTTGTATAAAAGACACCTGTCCACACTCAATCAAACAGACTCCAACCTCTCCACAATGGCCAAGACCAGAGAGCTGTGTAAGGACATCAGGGATAAAATTGTAGACCTGCACGAGGCTGGGATGGGCTACAGGACAATAGGCAAGAAGCTTGGTGAGAAGGCAACAACTGTTGGCGCAATCATTAGAAAATGGAAGAAGTTCAAGATGACGGTCAATCACCCTCGGTCTGGGGCTCCATGCAAGATCTCACCTCGTGGGGCATCAATGATCATGAGGAAGGTGAGGGATCAGCCCAGAACTACACGACAGGACCTGGTCAATGACCTGAAGAGAGCTGGGACCACAGTCTCAAAGAAAACCATTAGTAACACACTACGCCGTCATGGATTAAAATCCTGCAGCGCACGCAAGGTCCCCCTGCTCAAGCCAGCGCATGTCCAGGCCCGTCTGAAGTTTGCCAATGACCATCTGGATGATCCAGAGGAGGAATGGGAGAAGGTCATGTGGTCTGATGAGACAAAAATAGAGCTTTTTGGTCTGAACTCCACTCGCCGTGTTTGGAGGAAGAAGGATGAGTACAACCCAAGAACACCATCCCAACCGTGAAGCATGGAGGTGGAAACATCATTCTTTGGAAATGCTTTTCTGCAAAGGGGACAGGACGACTGCACCGTATTGAGGGGAGGATGGATGGGGCCATGTATCGCGAGATCTTGGCCAACAACCTCCTTCCCTCAGTAAGAGCATTGAAGATGGGTCGTGGCTGGGTCTTCCAGCATGACAACAACCCGAAACACACAGCCAGGGCAACTAAGGAATGGCTCTGTAAGAAGCATCTCAAGGTCCTGGAGTGGCCTAGCCAGTCTCCAGACCTGAACCCAATAGAAAATCTTTGGAGGGAGCTGAAAGTCCGTATTGCCCAGCGACAGCCCCGAAACCTGAAGGATCTGGAGAAGGTCTGTATGGAGGAGTGGGCCAAAATCCCTGCTGCAGTGTGTGCAAACCTGGTCAAGACCTACAGGAAACGTATGATCTCTGTAATTGCAAACAAAGGTTTCTGTACCAAATATTAAGTTCTGCTTTTCTGATGTATCAAATACTTATGTCATGCAATAAAATGAAAATTAATTACTTAAAAATCATACAATGTGATTTTCTGGATTTTTGTTTTAGATTCTGTCTCTCACAGTTGAAGTGTACCTATGATAACAATTACAGACCTCTACATGCTTTGTAAGTAGGAAAACCTGCAAAATTGGCAGTGTATCAAATACTTGTTCTCCCCACTGTAAGTGTCATTATGTTCCAGATAAAGTCTTCCTTTCAAATCTGTCTTTTATTCAGTTCCCATGGTGGACTTCCTGGTCAAGATTCAGGAAGTGAAGGCCATGGAGAGAGAGGATGCCGTGTTTGAGTGTGTCCTGTCATCCCCCATGTCAAAGATTCAATGGACGGGAAGGAATCAACCATGTGAACAAGGGGAGAAGTTTGACATCGAAGTGTCAGAGGACATGCTCATCCATAGATTGGTTGTGAAGGACTGTGCGAAACTGGATGGTGGCATCTATTCAGTATCTGCAGGGATCAAGTCTTGTAATGCCTTTCTTGTTGTGGAGGGTAAGGAGATGACATTTCAAACACAAAAAGTGTTGCTAAGTCATGTGACTCTTACTTGTGTAACGGCATATAATGTCAAATGTCACTTGTTAAAGAAATTGATCAATATCAATCAATCATTTTCAATATCAGACAGTAAAATGCAAAACATTGACAATCAATTTTCCCCACAGATTTATTAACCTATAACTCTACCTATGTTCTTATTTGCACCCCAAGCTGATAACGATCCAGCCAGCAAGGGGAAAAAGAAAGTACGCAAAACAACTCGAGCAGGTGGGGGAGACGTAGACTTGGCTAAAATAGCTGCAGAGCAGCAAGCTAAGCTGGCGAAAGAGAGAGATGAGAGAATGGAGTTGGCGAAACAGATTAAGGCAGACATGGACGCTAAGGCAGCAGCAGAACCCGAACCAGAGCCTGAGAACAAGGAAGAGAAGAAGAGAGAGCTTGGAGACGGAGAGATGCCAGTTGAAGAGAAGAGAGAGCTTGGAGACGGAGAGATGCCAGTTGAAGAGAAGAAGAGAGAGCTTGGAGATGAAGAGATACCAGTGGAAGAGAAGAAGAAAAGGGTGAGAACAGGTCCACTGATCCCAGACACCATCATAGGTAAGAGGTTCCAAGGTGTCCAATGATTTGTAATGTCCAGGCATTACATTCACACTACATCACCTTCCTAACCAATTGACAACCACTTGATGTATCCTCTAGACCCAGGAGTGCACTTCACCAGTGGATTGTCAGACGTCAGTGTTAATATGGGAAACAGAGGGGAACTGGAATGTAAACTGAGCAGTGACAACTGTGAAGGAATCTGGTACAAAGATGGAGAAGAGGTGAGATAGAAAAAGGGTAGTAACTTTGAACATCATTTAAACCGAGTCCTTAGATTTGGAAATGCAATACTCTTCAAAAATGGAATGTCTCAAATCAAACTTGTTTTTTGCCATCTTGTTTTGCCAACTACTACAGCAGGTCAGTTCTGTTCAGCATCAAACTGTGAAATACACTAATGGAATTGCAGAGGCTAAATGCAGAAAAACTAATAATTGAGCTTCAACAGCGCATGCATTTGTTTGTAGGTTTAAACAGTAATTTGTGTGTTTCCTTCCAGATAGAAGCATCAGATGATATTGAGATGACACATGATGGGGCCTTTCACAGGCTTATACTGAAGAACTGCAAGGAGGAAGATTCTGGCAAATACCGATTTGAGGCTGATGGACGTAAAACAGAGGCCATGCTCATTGTAGAGGGTAAAGGAATCCATCCATCCAACTTTTGAAATAATGAATGTAAACATTGAGGCGGATGAACTGAAGCTCAGGATCCGTATTGCGCGAATGCAGCATACTCTGAAGTAGAATATGCAATGCCAAGTCAACTAACATACAGTGGCTTGCAAAAGTATTCACCCACATTGGCATTTTTCCTATTTTGTTGCCTTACAATCTGGAATTAAAATATATTTTTGGGGGGGTATGGATCATTCGATTTACACAACATGCCTACCACTTTGAAGATGCAAAATATTTTTTATTGTGAAACAAACAAGAAATAACACAAAAAAAACTAACTTGAGCATGCATAACTATTCACCCCAGTCTCAATTCTCTGGAAGACTGAAACAGGTTTCAATCAAGAATTCCCTGTATTTAGCGCCATCCATCATTCCTTCAATTCTGAACAGTTTCCCAGTCCCTGCCGATGGAAAAACATCCCCACAGCATGATGATGCTGCCACCACCATGCTTTACTGTGGGGATGGTGTTCTCGGGGTGATGAGAGGTGTTGGCTTTGCGCCAGACATAGCGTTTTCCTTGATGGCCAAAAAGCTCAATTTTAGTCTCATCTGACCAGAGTACCTTCTTCCATATGTTTGGGGAGTCTCCCACATGCCTTTTGGCGAACACTAAACGTGTTTGCTTATTTTTTCCTTTAAGCAATGGCTTTTTTCTGGCCACTCTTCCGTAAAGCCCAGCTCTGTGGAGTGTATGGCTTAAAGTGGTCCGATGGACAGATACTTCCATCTCCGCTGTGGAGCTTTGCAGCTCCTTCAGGGTTATCTTTGGTCTCTTTGTTGCATCTCTGATTAATGCCCTCCTTGCCTGGTCCGTGAGTTTTGGTGGGCGGCCCTCTCTTGGCTGGTTTGTTGTGGTGCCATATTCTTTCCATTTAAAAAATTATGGATTTAATGGTGTTCCGTGGGATGTTCAAAGTTTCTGATATTTTTTTATAAACCGACCCTGATCTGTACTTCTCCACAACTTTGTCCCTGACCTGTTTGGAGAGCTCCTTGGTTTTCATGGTGCCGCTTGCTTGGTGGTGCCCCTTGCTTAGTGGTGTTGCAGACTCTGGGGCCTTTCAGAACAGGTGTGAATATATACTGAGATCATGTGACAGATCATGTGATACTTAGATTGCACACAGGTGGACTTTATTTAACTAATGATGTGACTTCTTAAGGTAATTGGTTGCACCAGATCTTATTTAGGGGCTTCATAGCAAAGGGGGTGAATACATATGCACGCACCACTTTTCCATTATTTATATTTTTGAATTTTTTGTAACAAGTAATTTTTTCCCCGAGTGGCGCAGTAGTCTAAGGCACTGCATCGCAGTGCTAGCTGTGCCTCTAGAGATCCTGGTTCGAGTCCAGGCTCTGTCGCAGCTGGTTGCGACCGGGAGACCCACGGGGCGGCGCACAATTGGCCCAGCGTCATATCGGGTAAGGGAGGGTTTGGCAGGCAGGGATGTCCTTGTCTCATTGTGCACTAACGACCCCTGTGGCGGGCCGGGCGCAGTGCATGCCATCTCGGTCGCCAGGTGTACGGTGTTTCCTCCGACACATTGGTGCGGCAGGCTTACGGGTTAAGTGGGCACTGTGTCAAGAAGCAGTGCGGCTCGGTTGGATTGTGTTTCGGAGGACGCACGATTCTCGACCTTCACCTCTCCCGTGTCCATACGGGGGTTGCAGCGATGGGACAAAGACTGAGTACCAATTTGGATACCACGAAATTGGGGAGAAAAAGGGTAAAATAACACTTCACCAATTTGGACTATTTTATGTATGTCCATTACATGAAATCCAAATAGAAAATCAATTTAAATTACAGGTTGTAATGCAACAAAATATGTAATGCAACAAAATAGGAAAAATGCCAAGGGGGATGAATACTTTTGCAAGGCACTGTATTGTAGCTACTATATGTACTGTACTTGCGCTACTAAATGTATGTGATATCTGCGTTCCAGATCCACCCAGAGTAAACCCAGATGACTTGGCTGACTTCTCAAAGCCCGTCATAATAAAGGTTGGCCAGAGCGCTACCTTCAAGCTGTCTTTTATGGGTCGTGACCCAATTAAGATCTATTGGTACAACGAAGGTGAGGAGTTGGCAGAGGACAAACACATCAACATTGAGAAGTCGCTCACACACAGCCGCCTCCTCCTCAGCAAGTGCCAGCGGAAAGCCACAGGAGAAATCAAGATCAAGATAAAAAATGAATGTGGAACCATTGAGGGCATATCCAGGTTGATTGTACTGGGTCAGTGGGATGATTTGAATCTATTTACAATGTTGCTGTGATAATCCTTTGTGCTTGCCTGAATGACACGAGGGTGTCTCCACCTTTTTAAACAATATTGGCAATACAGCTTCTAGCTTCATACACAGCATTATCTAGGATAACATAGGCCTAACTACAGTATAATTAGGATCCCCTACATCTATTCACAGACAAACCAAGCCCTCCCCTAGGACCTGTGGAGATCATTGAAGCTTCTTCGGCTGTCCTTGACTTTAAATGGAGGCCTCCCAAAGACGATGGTGGCTCTCCTGTGATCAACTACATCCTGGAACGCCAGCAGCTGGGCCGTAACTCCTGGATGAAGCTGGGTCAGATCCCTGGAGAGCCCAAATACAGGGACACCAATGTAGACCATGGCAGGAAGTATTGCTACCATGTCAGGGCTGTGACTGAGCAGGGCATAAGTGAAATGATGGAGACAGATGACATCCAGGCTGGTACAAGAGGTAAGACATAATCTGTCACCAGAATGCAGCATTTAGCTGTTGAATTGGGGTTCTCTGTCTCCCAGTGGAGGATGCCCTCAGACCTCCAAAATTCACTTTTTTTCTTGTTCTCTAGCATATCCCGGACAACCTTCCTCACCCAAAGTGGTCAGTGCCTTTGCAAACTGCATCAATCTGGAATGGGTTCCCCCTTCCAACACTGGAGGAACTAATATTCTAGGATACCACCTGGAGAAACGCAAGAAGGGCAGCAATCTATGGGGTTCAATCAACCATATGAAAGAGCCTATCAAAGGTGTGGCCTTTTCAATACTTGGGTCATCATCCAAGTGACTTTCTGTATTTTTAAAAATTCTAATTGCATATCCATTCTATACCAGTACACTAAATGAATTGTATTTAACACATTGCTATAAATACAACCATACTGCCATAGTGCTGAAACAATACAGATATTTTGATACCTTCATAAGCTATTTTTGTCACACCCACACCTTCAGGTCAAGGGTTTGCTGTCAAAGACGTTATTGAGGGAATGGAGTATGAGTTCCGTGTTGCAGCCATCAACATATCTGGTGCTGGAGAGCCAAGTACCCCCTCTGAATCTGTTATTGCAAGAGACCCAAAGAGTAAGTATTATGATCTGTTTCATTCTGAGATGGCGATGATGAACTGAAGAACAAGTAATACTCTGAAAAGCAGCCATCATTTGATAATATAACACGTCGCATGACTGGTAAAAAAGGCATGACGTTACAGTTAAAATATGAAGTATGTTTATGAGCAGCTGTTGCACACAGTATATTATATTCCCCCCTGAAATCAGTTGTGTTCTTTCAGAGCCCCCCGGTAAAGTCCTTGACCTGAAGGTGACGGGCTCCACCTACACCACCTTGTCCCTGGGTTGGACTAAACCAAGGGAGGAAGAGGGGGTTGAGGATGAAGCCAAGGGATACTTTGTGGAGATCAGACCAGCAGCAAACCCAGAGTGGGACCGCTGTAACAATAACCCCATCATCATGACCTCCTATAACATTTTGGGTCTTAAGTCAATGGCCATGTACTGGGTGAGAGTGATCGCCACCAATGACGGGGGAGAAGGGGAGCCCAAAGGCTTGGAAAGCTACATCATTGCAATGCCCCCCCCAGGCGAGTGACATCAAATCAGCAACATTGTTTTTGTCAAGTTTGTGTTCACAGTATCGTGATAGTAGTTCTTAGACTGAAAAACAGAATGAAAACCTAGACTTATTATATTCAGTATCTTATTTCAAGCTATATAATTTCAAAGTTTTTTTGACAATTTTCTCATTTCTCATAGTGAGACCACAATTCACTGATCGCAACATGAAGAGCTTCATGGTTGTGAGAGCCGGGAATTCTGCTCGAATCAACATCAACTTTGTGGTCAGCAAAATCTTATGCATGTAAACAATGCCATATCCTGTCTTACATCAGAATGACAAGTTTCAAAGACAAATTACAAAACTCAGTCTGCTATTGCGTCTAAGTGTGATACTCTGCGACCTAGAATGTGTTGCGATGGTGTAGAAATACAATATCAGAGCAACAAATTCCGTACTGAAATGTGATGGATGTTAACAGAGATACTTAGATAAGTGGATTGCTCATTGTAGAAACATTCACTTAACCTTTTATTGCCATGGGCTAAATCAGGGTCACACAGAGTGATTCTTGGCAGCCTTAAACAAATCTACTTTGAAACAAAAGTATACACCTCACACATGGTTATGGGCTTAAAAAAAGAAGACACCTGTACCATGTCAGATATATAGTATGTATTAAGTTTTAAGTTTGTATCCCAATATTACACTTTATATACATCAGAAGACTGAAATATAACAAAACAGTTGACATAGAAACACAGGATTTCGTCAGTTAAAAAAAGTAATAATATATTCCACCCATGAGGCCAAAGAGGGCACTTTTGATCATTGACTGCAGGAAAGGGCTACAACCCCAAACAAACTAATCTGTCTATTTCTACTTTGTCTTTTGGCAGGCTTCTCCTATGCCAAACATAACATGGCTAAAGGATGGGATGCCAGTGTCAAAACGTGTAACCATTAGCAACTCTGATAATACATCCCAGCTCCTAATCCCCACCTCTGAGCGTCCCGACACAGGAATCTACACCATCATAGTCAAGAACATGGTTGGTCAGGAGACCTTCAGTGTTGAGATCAGAGTCACAGGTATGGTCATATAAGATTCCACTACATATTGACAGTGAGTGGTATTGACAGTGAGTGGTGGAAAGTGAGTGGTCTTGACAGTCAGTGGTGGAAATCTGTAAGAGATCGCTACTGTGTTTACTATCTGTCGTCTGTGGCGTGAGGAGGGGGTGTGAGGGAGTGGTGCTGTGGGATTATTTGAGATATTACTTGAAGAAGTAGGGTTTTAGATGTTTTCGGAGGTTGGGCAGAGACTCTGCTGTCCTAGCTTCAGGGGGAAGCTGGTTTCACCATTGGTGTGCCAGGACAGAGGAGGGCTGAGCAGGAGCACCAAAAGACCAGAGGTGGCAGAACGGAGTGCTCGGGTTGGGGTGTAGGGTTTGAACATAGCCTGAAGGTAGGAAGGGGCAGTTCCTTGCTGCTCCGTAGGCAAGTACCATGGTCTTGTAGTGGATATGAGCTTCGACTGGAAGCCAGTGGAGTGTGTGGAGGAGAGGGGTGACATGGGAGAACTTGGGAAGGTTGAACACCAAGTGGGCTGCAGTATTCTAGATAAGTTGCAGGGGTTTGATGGCACAAGTGGGGAGCTCAGCTAACAGAGTCCAGACGGGAGATGACAAGTGCCTGGATTAGGATCTGCGCCGCTTCCTGTGTGATGTAGGGTCGTACTCTACGGGATGTTGTAGAGCATGAACCTTCAGAAGCGAATCACTGCTTTGAAGTTTGCAGAGAACGACAGGGTGTTGTCAAGGGTCACGCCAAAGTTATTTGCACTCTGGGAGGAGGACACCGTGGCGTTGTCAACCATAATGGAGAGCTCTTGGACTGGGCAGGCCTTCCCCGGGAGGAAGAGAAGCTCCGTCTTGTCGAGGTTGCGCTTGAGGTGGTGGGCCGACATCCAAGCGGAGATATCTGCCAGAGACGAGTGTCGCCACCTGGGTGTCAAAAGGGGGGAAGGAGAAAAGTAGTTGCGTGTCATCCGCATAGCAATGATAGGAGAGACCATGTGAGGATATGACACATGCCGAAGAATCGTGTGTTCTGTAGTCTACTTTACAACAAAAAAAATGTTTTATCACACTGTATGTGTTCTTATATGTACTGTACATTTAAATTAATGGTTGACGACCATTTCTCTCTTACCTGGTTCCAGATGATCCCAAGCCTCCCGGCCCAGTGGAGTTGGAGCAGAATGTTCCTGAAACAGTGACTGTGACCTGGACTCCCTCCCCAGACGAGAAGCGGGACGACAGGCTGTATTACATAGTGTCCAGACGCGACTCCATCAAGCGCATGTGGCAAACTGTAGCCGACCGCCTCTTCAACAACAAGTTCACAGCCCTCAACATCATGGCTGGACGAGAGTACTACTTCCGTGTCTACGCCAAAAATGACATGGGGATCTCTGAGCCTTCTGAGTCGCCAACCTGGGGAGTGACCAAGAAAAAAGGCACGTTAAGATTGTCATGTGTCATTGTTGATTGTCTAGAGAGAGAGAATCATAAGTCACCCTCAAGAGGAAACCAAAAACAGACGTTTGTTGATTGGTAGTTGGTTAACACATTTGTCATTTCAAGGGGAGAAGCTCCAGCACACTGTGGTCTGTAACAGTTTTTTGAAAAAGGTGTCATACCAAAACCTTGTGGTCACAGAAATATGACACTGTACTTTGAACATCAGTTCAATGAGTTAACAGTTTCACATCTCATGAATAGGCCTAAACAAAACAAAACTAAGTCATAAAAGCAATTTGACTAGGAATTTGACTAGACTTTCCCCTATTTGTGTTTCATGTAGATAAGTTCTCCATGGCTTTCCGGTCATCCAAGAGCCTCAACTTTGAGTCAGCGCCATCGTTCTTAGTTCCACTGAAAGCGCACAGCACCCCGGAGAGCTATGAGTGCTACATGAGCTGCGCCGTGAGAGGGGACCCAACGCCCCATGTCACATGGTACCGCAATAATATCAGCCTCAACACCAACACCAACTACCTAATCTCCAACACCTGTGGGGTCTGCTCCATGCTCATACTGAGGGTTGGACCCAAGGACACTGGAGAGTACAAAATCATTGCAGAGAACCCCCTGGGCAGGGCAGAGTGCTCCACCAAACTCACAGTCAACGGTATAAAAAAGAAATAAATTGCTGTACTATATTGAAATATAGCATGTTCACATGATGTGTAATATAATGTTTTTAAACTACAATCGCTCTTCTTCATTATCTTTCAGAGTGAAGTGGTTCCACAGTCCTCCAGTTCTGCTTAGCAATGACTAATAGATTGCCCAGAGCAACCAGAAACACTGCAGAAAGCTGAAATGGATGGATGCGTGTTGATTATATCCTCAGAGAGTGGGCATGTTCTTTAGTCTTCTGGAAAAAGAAGATAATCGGTAGTGGTTTGAGATACAGAAGTGTGTGTTGAAAGAGATTATATAATGACTTTATCATACTGTAAATAGGCCTGCAATGAGTTTATCCTACTTTTGTTTGACAGAAACTTGAGAATACAATCCTAGATGTTTTCTCTTGTTGACTCTCAAGACTAAAGAGAGACAGAGACAACAGAAGAGATTCCCATCATTTAAGACACATGCAATTTGAAATCAATATTCCATAGGCCACTCACATGGTGTCCATTGCATAGGCTGTCCACTGTACCCCCATACAGTATTCAATGGGCACACACCCTGGTATTGTTTTGCCAACTGTTACACAGCTTCACATATCTCTTTTACTGCTAGCATGCAGTCGTGTTCTTTCAGAGGATATTGAGAGTTTATAATGGAAGGTAATAAATTAGAAGAATTCATAGGCATGACTGAGTTTGACCTTATGTACATTTGGTCCGGGACTGGTTTCAAGTTTCAGAAAGCGTAAACTTTCTGCATGACCGTGCATGGTTCTGTAATGATTATTGACTTAAGAGGCCAATAATTATTTCATAGCATAACAATGTATCAGGCATTGACATTTACAGGCATATAAACTGGTGGACAAGACTAACTTAACTGTATTTACACTGTATTTTACGCTTGTTTTTAGACTCTGTATAAATACAGTAATACAACATTATTTAAAATTTGATTCATGGAAATTTAAGTCAAATTCCTAATAGTGAAAGCAAGTTATCCTAATTGTCGGCTACTTGAGATTCAGTGTACTGTCAATCTGATTTTGAACCTAATAACTTGTTTATATTGGCCCAAAAAAAATAAAGTGGCAACAAGTGGTTATAGGCTTCCCTTTATTTGTTTGGTAAAAATCTATAAACAACTGGATGTTAAAAGCAATGGACAGGAAACGTGGGGTGTGAGTTGATGCAGAATTGTTTCGTGAAGTAATACTTATAGCTCTTGACCCTGTGTGGCCCCTGCAGTAAATGCCTTCTGGAACATCAAGCATCTCAGCTCAGCTTCCCATGCCTGTGTCCGGTCAACCTTCCTGTGTCAAGTACCAACTATTATTTTGTCGCCTGAAATATCCACAACACACAGGCAATCGTGCTTGGACCCAGCATAACTGTGTCATTGCTAAGAATACAATAAAGATAAAGTTTCTGTGTTCTAAGTTCCAACCAGTTCCTGTGTTCTAAGTTCCAACCAGTTTCTGTGTTCTAAGTTCAAATCACATCAAATTTTATTGGTCGCATACTTAGCAGATGTTATTGAGGGTGTAGCAACATGATTGTGTTCCTAGCGCCAACAGCACAGTAGTATCTAACAATTCACAACAATACACACAAATCTAAAAGTAAAAGAATGGAATTAAGAAAAATATAAATATTAGGACACGCAATGTCGGAGTGGCATTGACCAGAATACAGTAGAATACAGTATATACATATGAAATGAGTAAAACCGTATGTAAACATTATTAAAGTGACCAGTGTTCCATTATTAAAATGACCAGTGATTCCATGTCTATGTACACAGGGCTGCAGCCTCTAAGGTGCAGGGTTGAGTAACCGGGTTGTAGCCGGCTAGTGACAGTGACTAAGTTCAGAGCAGGGTACTGGGTGGAGGCCGGCTAGTGATGGCTATTTAGCTTTCTGAAGGCCTTGAGATTGAAAAACAGCTTCTGTCTCTCGGTCCCAGCTTTGACGCACCTGTACTGACCTCTCCTTCTGGATGGTAGCGGGGTGAACAGGCCGTGGCTCGGGTGGTTGATGTCCTTGATGATCTTTTTGGCCTTCCTGTGATATCGGGAGATGTAGGTGTCCTGGAGGGCAGGCAGTGTGCCCCCGGTGATGCGTTGGGCAAACCGCACCACTCTCTGGAGAGCCCTGCGGTTGCGGACAGTGCAGTTGCAATACCAGGCGGTGATACAGCCTGGCAGGATGCGCTCAATGGTGCATCTGTAAATGTTTGTGAGGGTCTTAGAAGCTAAAAAATAATTTATTCAGCCTCCTGAGGTTGAAGAGCTGCTGTTGCGCCTTCACCACACTGTCTGTGTGGGTGGACCATTTCAGATTGTCAGTGATGTGTACGCTGAGGAACTTAAAGCTTTTCACTTTCTCCACTGTGGCCCCGTCGATGTGGATGGGGGCGTGCTCCCTCTGCTGTCTCCTGAAGTCCACGATCAGCTCCTTTGTTGGTAATCAGGCCTACTACTGTTGTGTCATCTACAAACTTGATAATGGAGGACTCCCGAGTGGCACAGTGGTCTAAGGCACTGCATCGCAGTGCTAGCTGTGCCACTAGAGATCCTGGTTCGAGTCCAGGCTCTGTCGCAGCCGGCCGCGACCGGGAGACCAATGGGCGGCGCACAATTGGTCCAGCGTCGTCCAAGGTAGGGGAGGGTTTAGCCGGCAGGGATGTGGGTTCGTTTCCCACGGGGGGCCAGTATGAAAAAAATAAAAAAAATAATAATAATATATGCATTCACTAACTGTAAGTCGCTCTGGATAAGAGCGTCTGCTAAATGACTAAAATGTAAATGAGTTGGAGGCGTGCGTTGCCATGCAGTCATGGGTGAACAGGGAGTACAGGAGGGGGCTGTGCATGCACCCCTGTGGGCCCCTTGTGTTGAGGATCAGCGTAGTGGAGGTGTTGTTTCCTACCTTCACCATCTGGGGGTGGCCCGTCAGGAAGTCCAGGACCAAGTTGCACAGGGTGCGGTTCAGACAGGAAGTCCAGGACCAAGTTGCACAGGGTGCGGTTCAGACAGGAAGTCCAGGACCAAGTTGCACAGGATGCGGTTCAGACCCAGGTCCCCGAGCTTAATTATGAGCTTGGAGGGTACTATGGTGTTGAAGGCTGAGCTGCAGTCAATGAACAGCATTCTTACATAGGCATTCCTCTTGTCCAGATGGGCTAGGCCAGTGTACAGTGCGATGGCATCGTCTGTGGATCTATTGGGTATGCAAATTGAAGTGGGTCTAGGGTGTGATATGATCCTTAACTAGCCTCTCAAAGCACTTCATGATGACATGACATGATGACAAAAGTGAGTCATTTAGTTCAGTTACCTTTCTTGGGTACAGGAACAATGTTGGACATCTTGAAGCAAGTGGGGACAGCAGACTGGGATAGGGAGAGATTTAATATGTCCATAAACACTTCAGTCAGCTAGTCTGTGCATGCTCTGATGACGCGGCTAGGGACGCCATCTGGGCTGGCAGCCTTGCGAGGGTTAACACGCTTAAATGTCATACTCTCGTTGGCTATTAAGTACGAAAGCCCACAGTCCTCTGGAGCGGGCTGCGTTGGTGGCACTGTGTTATCCTCAAAGGAGGCGAAAAATATGTTTAGCTTGTCTGGGAGTTAGACGGTGTCCGCATCGTGGCTGGTTGTCCCTTTGTATTCCGTGATTGTCTGGAGTCCCGTCTCATGTCTGAGCCGTTGAATTGCGACTACACTGTCTCTGTACGGAGGTTTTACCTGTTTGATTGTCTTACAGAGGGCATAACTGCACTGTTTGTATTCAACCATATTCCCAGTCACCTTGCCGTGGTTAAATGCGGTGGTTCACGCTTTCAGTTTTGCGCAAATGCTGCCATCTATCTATGGTTTTTGGTTTGGGTAGGTTTTAATAGTGACAGTGGGAACAACATCCCCTCTACACTTCCTGATGAACTCAGTCACTGTGTCAGTGTATAGACCTGGAACATATCCCAGTCCGAATGATCAAAACAATCTTGAAGCATGGATTCTGATTGGTCAGACTAGCGTTGAATAGACCTTAGCACGGGTACTTCCTGTTTGAGTTTCTGCCTATAGGAAGGGAGGAGTAGAATGGAGTCATGATCTGATTTGCCAAAGGGAGGGCATGGGGAGATCTCTTGTAGCCATCCCGGAAGGGAGTAACAATGGTCGAGAGTTTTTGAAGTGCGAGTACTACAGGCAACGTGTTGATAGAACTTCGGTAGCGTTTTCCTCAAATCTGCTTTGTTAAAGTCCCCAGCTGCAATAAATGCGGCCTCAGGATATGTGGTTTCCAATTTGCACAAAGTCCAGTGTAGCTACAGTGTAGCTACTGGCCTCCTGGAGCTCAGTTGGTAGAGCATGGTGCTTGCAACGCCAGGGTTGTGGGTTTGATTCCCACGGGGGGCCAGTATGAAAAATGTATGCACTCACTAACTGTAGTTTTTTATTCCTGTCTGCGCGATGTACTGAGAACCCAGCTGGCTGTATTGACTGAGACAGTATATCCGGAGAGATCCATGATTCCGTGAAACAGAGTATGTTAGAGTCCCTGATGTCTCTCTGGAAGGAGATCGTCGCCCTGAGCTCGTCTACTTTATTGTCCAGGGACTGAACATTAGCGAGTAATATACTCGGAAGTGGTGGATGCTGTGCACGCCTCCTGAGTCGGACTAGAACTCCACTCCGAATACCTCTTCTCCGACCAGTTCTTGCGTTCTATGTTCCTGATTGCAGGATTGTGATTGTGTCAAGCACATTTTAGATGTTGAAAGTTGCTTGCAATCCATGTTGTGTCATCTACAAGGAAATAAAGCCGTTTCCCCTACAGATACTATACAGAACTGCACTAAAAAAATATATATAACGCTGTAGATAAAGTTCTGAATGACAGAATTTCATGTGTACAACATCTAAAGACCTACATCACTATACTGAGGGTGTGTCTGTTTCTAAAAGGACATATTTGGGTGTTTTTGGGAGCTTTTGTAAATGTTTTATTTTAGCACCCATACTGCAGAACGAGGATAAGGAAGTCAATCGCTGCTTGGGGTAAGCAAATCGAAAAAAAAAATGTCTGGACAAGTTCTATAACATGCCATTTACATCCAATAATATCCAGATGAAGTTGTACAAAAAGTAAATGTATCCTTTAAGGTAGTTTTCTTGAGTCTGAAGAGGTTCTAGCTCCGTCTGTCTATATTTTCCAATGATGGCTCCTCTTTCACCTGACTTCATCTGTCTTGCCTATGAGCTTGTGCAGCAGTGTGGACCTGTGTTCATCCCATATCTTAAGGTGAACATGGTGCAACATACTCTCAGGCTTTAGGGTAACCTTTGGGTAGATTACTACCTCATAACACAAGCCCAGAAAATACATGACTGCTCTGTTAACAGCATGTTACGCCAGGTCCTCTCCTGACAGTGTGCCCATTTTATAAGACTAGAATTATGATTAGCACGTCCATTGAACTTTCCTCTTTATATAGCGATACTGAAGACCATGCCCAGTCACGTGTCAATAAATAGCACAATAGATTGTAATGTGGTTGTTAAATCCCAAATTAAATTCCAACTCACTGGCAACCTTGAGTTTTACTACATTAACCTCTCTGGCACCTGCAGATAATCACCTCACAAACCCTACTCTGTAAGGGCACCACAGAGGCAAAGAGCTGACTCTCACAACTTGTTAAAAGGCACAATTGCTAAGATCCACTTCTCGTAAGACGTGTTCCCCCTGGTACGTTTTGTTTTTGTTTTGGAGGACCAAGGGGGCTGGCCTTCACAAGTGCCAAATCAAAGAAGAGGAGCAGGCATCATGATTGACTTGCATCTAATTACAATAGCGTACACCATCTTATCCAAACCAGATTTATTAGTACATCATCAAGTCAACGCTGTGTTTCGTCTGTCACAGACACCATTCCTTTCACTCCAAGACATCAGCACCACATGAGCTAAATATGAAACCTGATACAAAATGATTCATTTAAGAAGCATAAGCATGATATCTTTGCAGACCAAAGTAGCCCCAACTGTTTCCTTACCCACCTTTTTATCAATACTCCCATGTTTGCATCGGCACTATCCAAGACGTCAACCAGATCAGCTAAGAGATGGGAAAATACACTCACTGGTTTCAGTCTGATGCATAGTTTCCTGAAGGAACTATACTTTAGGGGAACATTAAATAACAAGCATCTGCAAACATACATGTATTATTTTTTATAATAATAATAATAAATAATAAATGCCATTTTGCAGATGCTTTTATCCAAAGCGACTTCCTGTCATACATCTTACATACGGGTGGTCCCCGGAAATCAAACCCACTATCCTGGTATTGCAAGTGCCATTCTCTACCATCTTAGCTACAGAGGACCACAAGTTGGCTGTCATAAGTAATTAAGCTGCAATACTGTATATCCCTATGAGAGGGATGAATCTCCCCTCCCCTCGCAGGGGTTGCCGTTTCAGCCAAAAACAAAAAGGCAATCCCTTGCTTGGCAGGCACTCTGTTGCAGAATCACTGGCATTCCTAAAAGGATTTATTAGCTTGTAGACCTGTGAGGCTGCACTCGAAAATCAGACTGGGAAGAAGCACGGCTGGAGAGGAACACAACTGAGCTTACTGAGAGGTAAGTCCATCGTCCATCTCATCCTTAGCAGCAGGGCTTAAGTAAAGGTGTTAATTGTGGCGACTTGGCCATAGTCTATCACAACAGCTCCCTGTGTTGTGGCTAAAAAGGGACTTTTTCTGTCCTTCAATAGGGCCTGTAATGTATTGTGGCATATCAAGGAACTTGTCCTACTCTGAAAGTCTGCTCATTCATATTGCATTCTATTTGACATTATTTAAAAAGAGCCCTGTAGAATAAAACGTAAACGTTTTATGTTAATAGTGAATTTTATTTAAAGAGCCCTGTAGAATAAAACGTGCAAGTATTATGTTAATATAAAAAATGTTGTGCAATTGTTGTTCAATTTAAACATCTTAGACAGTATAACATTTTTTAAATATATATTTCATAGCTTCCTGAGTTGTATAAATGCTCACAAAGACAAAAAAACATGTTAATAATTAATTCATAGTAGGGAATTGCACTGCAGGGTTTAATTGTCATGTCATGAGATTTTGCGGTCACAAGGAGTGGAGTCACACTCAATTTATTTTAAGAGTATGATCATACAGTTTAGTTTACATAGTTGACCACACTATATAAATTAGCATGCTTAGACAATGGATATTCTAATGCTTATGAATATTCATACGAGAGCATACAGGGACCTACAAGGTAATTACTATCCAATACAGGATACATTTATTCATTTAGCTATTTGAGTGAGCAGTATTACTTGTTGCTATTGGCAAACATTTGATTGTCAATTGGCAAAACATGATTAACTTTACATTCCTCAACCCCCAGACCCAATCATACTGAATGTCTACAGTATGCTGCCCTCGAGGCTTATACATCCTTTATAACAGAAATCGTCAAAGACTGGCATTAGAAAAATGGAACACTATTCACTGGTGCCCGCACATGGGGTCTAATTTTGATCATTTAAAATTTCATCTATATCAGTCACTAAAATGTGCCAAGATTTGAGCTACACTGGGCTTTTTCTGCCATTGAAATCCTTGGGCAGGCCGCCAAATAGTTTTTTCCACTCCGTCTTAAGGCTGTCACATGCTTCGTACTCAAAACGTGATGCGCCAGTTCGCGCATATATTATGAGAGATTGTTTGTTTTGGTGCTCGGCAGGTTTTTTTTTCTTGAGGCAAGTAAGATCAGTAGCCGAAGTCTACGCCCATTCGTTGTTGATTGGTCAACAGTACTACTCCTATGGACGGGATTCTTCAATTAAGCGTTTGTTGTCATTCAATGAGAGATGGCTAGTTTTCATGCACATTTAATACACTTGAGAGATACTGCACCAAACATTTAAGTTAGCTGTAAAATTTCACGACAAAGACCTCCTCGGCAAAAATGCCACAATTACAGATTTTGATTTAAATATATGTATTTATTTTTAGCAAAGGTTTTTGAGCTAAATAACACATAATTATCCATGGCAAAATGCATAGAATTGCAGGAAATTAGTTTAAAAACTGCATAAATATATCTCAGCTCCATGGCAGAAAATGTACAATCGCAGGAAATTAGCTTTAAAACAGCAACATTTTCTCTCAGCTGCATGGCAACATATGTAGAATTGGAGGAAAATTGTTTAAAAAACTGCAAAAATGTATCTCAGCTCCATGGAGAAATGTGTAGAATTGCAGTAAATTGGCTTAAAAATGCAAAATTCTCTCTACACCGCCAAGATGGGGGTCTTTAAAACGTGGCCTAAAATTCAGCCGCGCTAACGGGCCGACCGTGCCCATTGCCACGCCTCCCTGCCACTCCCACCACCTAAGTCCCTTTTTGATCCAGAAACCCCCTGAAGTCTTTCCCTAGCCAGGCTTTTCGAACCTGACCTTAACCCACCTCAAATTATTTCAATAATGGCTAGGTCATTAAACACTGCACCACCGTAAAACCACGGGCATTAAGAACAGTATTCCAGCCCTGGTCACATAAGCAGGTGGCTGCGTTAACATTAACGTGCAGTGTGAGCCACATGGTCCCATAAAAACCGACCCCTGCTGTGGCGTGGAGGCCGGCACTAAGTGTCCTGTCAGTCACTGGCCAAGTGGCTCATTTTCAACTGCCTGAGTGCCAAGAGAGAGGCAGCTTCGAAAGACTGCTACTTCACACTATGCACCTTCGATGTTCCCAAGATTAACACTTTATTTAGACGACATCAACCAACTGGTAACGGGATTATTATTTTTGTCAACTCTGTTAAGTGATTTTGGGACCCATGCATGGTTCTTTTAGTAGTGTCAGAATGATGGGAGTGAAATGTGGGGTAAACCAAATCCTAAAACTATATCATGGACAGTATCTTGACATCACAATATTGCTTTACTTTTAAAGATGGCCTTGGAATTTAACTGATCATTTTTAACTAATTTAAAAATATAAAATTGTTTACATTTTAATTACGATCTTACAGAAAGAAATGACTGAATATTCTATTTTGAGCAGGTTTTAGTTGGGCTTACTCATCACACACGTCAAGTGTGATTTATGGCATATCATGACATTTGTGATAGGATGATCATAGTTTTACATGGCATGTGACCTATCATATGACGATGTAACATGCTCTTCTTCGAAAGGCCTCGACTAGGGAACCCTAGAATATCATACATATGTATAACAAGCCGTGTTGAATTTCCCCAGATATTAAATCAAAATCTTAATATATCTGTATTAGTGTCAAATATCACTCACCGGTCAAACAGTTCACTGTCCAGTTTTTTAATGAGTCAGTTTTGAACTAAGTTTTCCTGACTCCTTGTAACAGACCAACCATACAACCAAGTTTTACATTACCTACAATGTTATGCAGTAAAAGTAACACTAATAGTCCGAAATCCCAAACCATTTTCAATATTCAAATTGCTGGCCATGAAAATAAACCACAAGTTGACTGTACAACAAACTAACAATTAGGCTTACGTGATTAAAATGTTGTTTCTTGTTTCAATCCATCCACCAATCCTTTATCTCTAATATTTCAACTTTGACTTGTATCCTTTTCCATGGTTGTTTATAAACTAGTGGTTCCCTACCAACACATTTGCTACATTTAACTATTTCAAAGGCTTCTGTTTATGACACATTTCCAGCATGGCCCAAGCGCTTCCTTTTTTCCAACCCAATATTTAGTTGAGACCTCTACAAGTTCAGGGACACCTCAAACCATGTCAACATTGCATTCCTTGATAAGACATATTGCCCCTCAATCCAGAGGTTGCCAGCCAAAGGAAGAATGAGAGGACACCTTTGGGGAACACTAAGGATGTGAGGGACAAACTGTTAGATAGAGTTTCCTACAGAAAGCCACCAGGACCAGGGGTTCCCAACCCTTTCTCCACAGGGCCCCCTTTTTCACATTTGAAAAATGTCACGGTTTTATTATTGTTTATTGAAATAGCCTATATTAAATACAATCAATCAAATGTATTTATAAAGCCCTTTTTACATCAGCAGATCACAAAGTGCTACACAGAAACCCAGCCTAAAAACCCAAACAGCAAGCAATGCAGATGTCGAAGCACGGTGGCTAAGAAGAACTCCCTAGAAAAGACAGGAACCTAGGAAGAAACCTAGAGAGGAACCAGTCTCTTCTGGCTGTGCCAGGTGGAGATTACAGTGGGGGGAAAAAAGTATTTAGTCAGCCACCAATTGTGCAAGTTCTCCCACTTAAAAAGATGAGAGAGGCCTGTAATTTTCATCATAGGTACACGTCAACTATGACAGACAAATTGAGGAAAAAAAATTCCATAAAATCACATTGTAGGATTTTTAATGAATTTATTTGCAAATTATGGTGGAAAATAAGTATTTGGTCACCTACAAACAAGCAAGATTTCTGGCTCTCACAGACCTGTAACTTCTTCTTTAAGAGGCTCCTCTATCCTCCTCTCGTTACCTGTATTAATGGCACCTGTTTGAACTTGTTATCAGTATAAAAGACACCTGTCCACAACCTCAAACAGTCACACTCCAAACTCCACTATGGCCAAGACCAAAGAGCTGTCAAAGGACACCAGAAACTAAATTGTAGACCTGCACCAGGCTGGGAAGACTGAATCTGCAATAGGTAAGCAGCTTGGTTTGAAGAAATCAACTGTGGGAGCAATTATTAGGAAATGGAAGACATACAAGACCACTGATAATCTCCCTCGATATGGGGCTCCACGCAAGATCTTACCCCGTGGGGTCAAAATGATCACAAGAACGGTGAGCAAAAATCCCAGAACCACACGGGGGGACCTAGTGAATGACCTGCAGAGAGCTGGGACCAAAGTAACAAAGCCTACCATCAGTAACACACTACGCCGCCAGGGACTCAAATCCTGCAGTGCAGACGTGTCCCCCTGCTTAAGCCAGTACATGTCCAGGCCCGTCTGAAGTTTGCTAGAGTGCATTTGGATGATCCAGAAGAGGATTGGGAGAATGTCATATGGTCAGATGAAACCAAAATATAACTTTTTGGTAAAAACTCAACTCGTCGTGTTTGGAGGACAAAGAATGCTGAGTTGCATCCAAAGAACACCATACCTACTGTGAAGCATGGGGGTGGAAACATCATGCTTTGGGGCTGTTTTTCTGCAAAGGGACCAGGACGACTCATCCGTGTAAAGGAAAGAATGAATGGGGCCATGTATCGTGAGATTTTGAGTGAAAACCTCCTTCCATCAGCAAGGGCATTGAAGATGAAACGTGGCTGGGTCTTTCAGCATGACAATTATCCCAAACACCCCGCCCGGGCAACGAAGGAGTGACTTCGTAAGAAGCATTTCAAGGTCCTGGAGTGGCCTAGCCAGTCTCCAGATGTCAACCCCATAGAAAATCTTTGGAGGGAGTTGAAAGTCCGTGTTGCCCAGCGACAGCCCCAAAACATCACTGCTCTAGAAGAGATCTGCATGGAGGAATGGGCCAAAATACCAGCAACAGTGTGTGAAAACCTTGTGAAGACTTACAGAAAACGTTTGACCTGTGTCATTGCCAACAAAGGGTATATAACAAAGTATTGAGAAACTTTTGTTATTGACCAAATACTTATTTTCCACCATAATTTGCAAATAAATTCATTAAAAATCCTACAATGTGATTTTCTGGATTTTTTTTCTTCTCATTTTGTCTGTCATAGTTGACGTGTACCTATGATGAAAATTACAGGCCTCTCTCATCTTTTTAAGTGGGAGAACTTGCACAATTGGTGGCTGACTAAATACTTTTTTCTCCCCACTGTATATGAGTGCATGGCCAATAACAACACCAGCTTGATATTAAACACAGCCTCAAATAGCCGCCTGTCCCGTTTAATAGCTGGGGATTGACACACATTTCAGCAAGTAAACGCCTGTTTCAAATAAACACTGGGTCTAAATGAATTGTTTATCGGCACACGCTCTCCATGGTGCTGAAGTGTGAAATCGGTGGTGTATGATAGGCAGCCTTTGCAAGTCTGATCTGTGATAGATTTTTTATTATACATTTTATACTGTTAATATTGGTCACAATAAACAGTGTGGTAGTCTTTTCAACATTTTATTGTGCAAAAGCTGTGTGCATCAAGGAAATAGAGGCCTGGCTCAAATAGAAGCCTGTTTCTAATAAGCGCTGGTTGTGTTCAGCGATTGAAGCAAATAAACAGCAGGGCTAATAATTTAGGTTTTACTGCACAACCACTTTTTGAGAACGCCTTTATATCCATTAGACATCAGGGCCATTATATGCAGCCTGCAGTCTATCTATTTTGGTATAGCAACACATTCAGCTGTCTTAGAGTAGCAAACCATCTGGGTAATAAAAGTGTCCTGGAGGGTGCTCTTAGTGACATCTACTGCACATATAACCAATGACATTTTTATATTCTCACTGTAGGAAAATAACTCTCAATATGAGGAAATCAGACCATTTCTAAAATGGACAATCCTATACTGTAACAGTACATTATATCTTTACAAGTCCTGAACTGTGTACACAAGCATTACACATTGTAGATGGTCCATTTGGAAAACTATTCGCACAATGAATACTCTATGGTTCTCCTACAGTTTGTCTTTAAATATCCTGCACTGGGTACACAAGCATTATACATTACCCTTCAATTGAGTCACCACACTCAATTAATACCTTGGTTCAGTGTTTCCCAACCCTGGTCCTCGAGTACACCCAACAGTACACATTTTTATTGTAACCCTGGACAAGCACACCTGATTCAACTTGTCAACTAATCATCAAGCCCTCAATGAGTTGAAGGAGGTGTGTTTGTCAAGGGCTACAACGAAACTGTGTACTGTTGGGGGTACTGGAGGACCAGGGTTGGGAAGCAGTGCCTTGGTTGATCGGCAGAAAAAGGAAGACTTTTAGCAAGCAGCAAAGATTTACCGCAGCCTGACAAACAGTCCCAGATGGTCATGTTTCATGTCCTCACCACACATGCAACTTAAAAAACCTTAGATGTTAAATCAATGTCAATGGCAAGTCATGACCTGTAAACCAATGCTCGTTCTGATGAAGCAAAATAAAATAGAACATGTAGAGAGAATAAAACAAAATACCATTCTTAATGGTCTACCACGGGATCATGGGACAGAAATAACATAGAAACCAAGAGAGAAGGATCCTATGTACTGTACTCATTAACTCCCTTAGGTCTTGTGATACCATATTGCTTTCAATGCTCAATCCAAAAATAGGATAACCTGTTTCTCTATCTATTAAAGCTGAAGACATTCTGCTGAGTCTACCCAGCAACCAAAACTTCCAAGATGTGGAAAAATAAATCAAAGGTCACGGACCAGACAGCCACTGGCCAAGGTATGTAGATAATGTTATCCCCCCCACTTCCTCTGTAGGTGAAGGCCAAGAATACCAGAATAATGGACGCTGAAAACACCATCAACCAACATCTTCGATCAAGAGCATATAGTGTCTGTTGCTTTACTTGTAGACATTAGCTTTCATAATAACATCATCATATACCCACCATCATCCTCATCATCTTACTACATTTGTGTACCAGTCAATTACTTCAGTTCTCTGTCTGCAGTAGAAAGTGAATCTGATTCCCAAGAAGGGATGAAGTAGACTACCCACAACAGAATGACAGCCTCAAAGGAAGACTGAAGGTCAAAGATAATGAAATGACAACAAGACTACCAAACACGGATCACTGCACAATGCAGCACAGTAACTTTCATCCATTGAAGAAAAACATCAGACCAAAAAGCATAAATCACATCACGTAGCTCCTGTCGGCCATTAAGCCTCTCAGCGACAACAGTGAAGCATGTTATAGTACAAGACTGACTGAAATTGTTTGTCAATTGTGGGACGAAATAAACAAGGGAACACATCAATGCAAGGGAACAACACGATTATCTGACACCGGAAATATGGAGCAGAAGCCCTTTCAGAAACCGAGAAACCCTTCAGTCAAATGTGACATCAGAGAAGACATAATCTAGCCCTGAATGTATGGAATGGGGCCCGAACTGTAGAGAGAAACCTCCAAATGAATTACAGCGATGGGCACAAATCAATATCAAGCAAGAAAGATGGCATCCAATGCCTAGAACGTGCATTTATTATGTAGACTATGTTAACGTGCTCTTTAATGAACCTTCATGAAGTATAATCTATTGTTCATTGTCATTGACTGTATTCCAGTTTGATGCAGTCTTTTTTGGGTTGAATTTCCTGTTTTTTTGTTATAGTGTGTATTGCAAAGATACAATGCAGTTTGATTGTCTTAATTTACTAATACGGAGCGTTAGTCCAGTCCAATTTGCTATTTTAACAACACTCTACTGATATCTGGATCTATGTGCTCTATGTATCTATGTGCTTCACAATAGCAGGTCCAGTCTCAGACGAGTTTGACAAAGGTAGGCAGGGGGAAATATGACCCAAGTCATAAATGCTTCTGTTCCCTCTCACTTTCGAGGCATGGAGGATGAAAATGCAATGGGTTTGTTATGTACGACAACGTACAGTTTTACGTACGGGGATATGTTCTACTGCATATCTGATCTGATCTATACTGTCAATTACACAATGTGTAAGCATGGACGCTCGAGGAGAAGAAATGAACAGTTAAATATGATTCAATAAATGTTAACAAGAAACATTCTAACATCTCATATGTTAGAATGTACATACTGTGTTAAGCATAGAGAATTAAATGAAAGATTGCAGATATGACAGTTGCATTGCAGAATGCATCAATGCAAGAACAAAAAGCAACAACTACCTGACACAGCGCAACAGACATTATGGAGAAAGACTTCGAAACCCTTCACTCAAGGGAGATAATATAGAGGACATAACACCGCCTGGTCAATGATACATTCTCACATAGAGGACATAACACCGCCTGGTCAATGATATATTCTCACATAGAGGACATAACACCGCCTGGTCAATGATATATTCTCACATAGAGGACATAACACCGCCTGGACAATGATACATTCTCACATAGAGGACATAACACCGCCTGGACAATGATACATTCTCACATAGAGGACATAACACCGCCTGGACAATGATATATTCTCAGTAGTAGAAAACGTGTATGGAACATGGTCCAATAGAGTGGAGATATATCTTCAAATCAGTTACAGTTACGGGTAAAAGACAAAACCAACATCAACACAACAAACATCACGATATGCCCACGATGATCAGCATATCTGTGTATGTTTGCAAGTCATCTGTGTTCAATCTCAAACGGATTACTGAACTTTGGATGTTTGTTATGCATTTCCTGTTTTGTTTTCTGTGTGTGTACATCACAATATCAATGTCTCTCTTAACTCAAGTCTTAAGCCTCAGTCCAGTCGGCATTTTTAACGATACCCTGCTCACCTGTCCTGTATGTGCTTTCCCAACTTTACATGAGCAGGTCCTGTCTCAGACGTCTTCGAAAAAGAAGGAGGTAGGCAAGGGGGAACTCTAAAGGCTTGTTCCCCTCACAGTCACTTCTGAGGCATGAAGAATGAACCTAAAATATGCACTGGGTTTGTTCTGTTCGATGGCGTACGGTTTTACGTACGTGGATATGCTTTATCGCATATCTGTTGTCACAAATGTATGTACAAGCATGGATGCTCGAGGAGAAGGAATTATGTAAATATGATTCAATACATTATAACAGGAAAAATTGTAATGGTCTCATATGTTTCGTTCGACGACGTACGGTTTTATACACGTGGATATGTTCTATTGCACATCTGTTGTCACTTGCACAATGTGTAAGCATTGATCATCGAAACATGATTCAATTAGTGATAACGTGGAATATTCTAATATATATGTTAGAATGTTCATATTGTTTTATAAAGCATGTTTGTTTTGATTGAATACATAAATAAAACCACATGACAGATGTAAAGGCAGTGGGATTAATGTGAAATGAGCATATCATTGTAATGATGATAATGGTCATGTCAAATGAGAATTGCTTCTCAGTTAACTCACCTGGTTAAATAGAGATTGCGTAAATAAACTAATTAATATAAATATTGATTACTGGTTCAGTTGCTAATAATCAATCATTTCATGTTACCAGTTGGGATCAAGAAGAAATCAAAAGTCCCTGGAGTTATGATCACGCAGTATGTGGAGGAAATACCAGAGGGAAAAAGTCACCCTGACTTCACCCGCAAGCCCATCGCATTGACTATCCAGGAGGGTAAGTATAACATAGGTCCAACCTGCTCACCATCACTTGCACAGACATTCAATGTACTAAGAGAGCCATGTGGAACTGGTCACAAAATATGTTACTGCATGATAACTGATAGTGGCTGTGAAGCGCAACTAGGGCTGACCACGACTTATTTAGTTACCTAGGCTACGTGGTCAAGAATGAGAAGTACTGTAGGTAGGAGTGAAAAAGCTAGAATACTTAATTGAAACAATAACAAAGCCCCTCATTAGTTTTGGTAAAAAGATGAGGGATTGGCCGGGAGAAATGTAACCACTCAAATTCCTAGAGGATTGGCTGGGAGAAACGTAACCACTCAAATTCCTAGAGGATTGGCCGGTAGAAATGTAACCACTCAAATTCCTAGAGGATTGGCAGGGATAAATGTAACCACTCAAATTCCTAGAGGATTGGCCGGTAGAAATGTAACCACTCAAATTCCTAGAGGATTGGCAGGGATAAATGTAACCACTCAAATTCCTAGAGGATTGGCCGGGATAAATGTAACCACTCAAATTCCTACAGGATTGGCCGGGAGAAATGTAACCACTCAAATTCCTAGAGGATTGGCCGGGAGAAATGTAACCACTCAAATTCCTAGAGGATTGGCTGGGAGAAATGTAACCACTCAAATTCCTAGAGGATTGGCTGGGAGAAATGTGACCACTCAAATTCCTAGAGGATTGGGCGGGAAAAATCTAACCACACATTCCTAGAGGATTGGCTGGGAGAAATGTAACCACTCAAATTCTTAGACAGAGTCATGATTGCAAGGACTGACTATCCATGATATCAAAATTAGTTTTGACCATGTTTTTAGGCTATACGATGTTTTTTTACGAGTAAAACAAGCTTATATTTTTGCTGTGATGAGATATGACAGTTGAACTAAGCTCATGAGGCATTTAAGTGTCCTTTCAACCTCTCCAAAGTGTCCGAATGTGGTAATTGCACTGTTTTTGCACACTGGATGTTAAAAGGTTCTACGCCTTGCTTTGTCCCACCCAGGTCAACTGCTTATCCCTGGAAAGTTTATCTCATTGGCTACAAGACTGTCATGGTGCCATACTAGCCAATCCCTGTGTAATGGATGCCTACAGTGTGTAAGCAGGCAACATCATATTTTTGATGCGCAAAGATATAGTCACTCGGTTGACATTCAATGTTGCAATTAAGTCATATGTCATCAGATAACATTAGCAATAGGCTAGATTTGTTCCTACCAACATAAGGATTAATTTGATACCACCCATGTAGCTATAGCTCAAACACAGACCAAATCGAAGCTTACCTTGTAAGATGTTTGCTGTTTGGTGAAAACGTTGTGTAAAATAAACATTATGACTCTTGGGGCTGGTGATCAATAACGGTTGGTCACAGGCAGACAAATAAGATATCCTTATGATCTGTGGCATCTCGGCATTTGGTGTGTATCAACATATTCCGTGTTTACTTCGTTTATGCTTCACAATGCTAACTGGAATGTAGGTAGCAGCCATTTTGAAATGAGGTAATCGGCTCGGCCTGCCCTTATAAATTCGTAAGCCCATATATGGTAGTAAGTAACACCAAAGATTTGAAGGCACCTATGAATAGCCAAGGTACTCAGCTTTCCGCAGACACCCTGCTTTTGCAGATAGGGGCTACCGTTCTCATACCAGACTGAATTGAATAAAACAAATCAAATAGGGTCCCCAAATATGGGGACTTTACATTTAAGAGTCAAACCACAGAACTTGGAGTGGCGAGTTTGACAATGCCTGTCAGGGAGGCCTAGCTCCCTCCAATTCTTAATTTCCCTACATTTCTCAGACTAAATGTTTGTTACAGTCAAAAATCGCTTAAAAACCTGCCTATGATAGCCTATTGCTTGTCCCATCAAACATTATGCTCTAGAACATGTTAAGAACAAACGCCAGTCTGGTCATCGTTGTACAATTCATTTCGAAATGTGTGTTTGGTATCGCCAACCTGTTCCACTCACCGTCGCTCTCACTCCCAGACTTCTACCTCTTTGGGTTTTATGGTGAACTACACTCAAAAGGTGTATTGTCGCCACCAACTGGACCGGGATAAAAAATTAACAAAAGAAAAGTACATTCCATACAGGAAGGGAAAATTAACATGAATCCCCATACACTACAAAAAAATATGAATAGAAATATATACATTCCCACTCCTTCAGTCCTTCAAAAACTAAAATACGAGACAGTACTCCATGAAGCTCTTCAGATGTCAAACCTTTTAATCCCAGAAAGAGTTCAGCTGCAGAAGCAATGATGTCAATCTTTTTTGACTTCCCTTCAACTTGTGCAGTTCCATTTTCCTCACATGAACAATTTCTGGATCCTGCTGTTGATACTCCATTGTAGGCCTACCGGTCTTCACTACCACCGGACCTTCAAAGCTACTCGATCCTCCTACCCTTTAGAGAGCCTCTGCATATCTCAACTGCCCTGATTTAAGCAACCTCATTCTCTTTTCCACTAATTGGGCACTCCAAGGATTGTGCTTCATGCTCTCCACTACAGTTACAACATTTTGCTCCTCTCTTCTACTAAACATGTGAAATCCCCTTCCTAGTGGTCTTTCCCACACATCGGCTTCTCACGTCTACAGACACTTCTTATTTGTCAAAACATTTTACACCAAGAACAGGATAGTACACGTATCCCAGTTACACTCCAGTAGGGAGCGACTCCACATTAAAAAACACTAGGACATACAAACTCTTCTCCTTCCTGCCAATAACCATACGATTCATCCTCTGTGCATCGACCACTCCTGGAATTTTCCTTAATAGAGCAATGTCAACATCCTCCAAGACAGAAATGACTCCCATGACAGGTGCCTCAAAGCATGATACATTAATCCAACAGATGTTTTTTGTGATCCGCAGAAACACAAGAAATCAGAACTAGCCCACGTCTCATAACATTCACTGATTTAACTCAAAGCTTTCTCCATCATTTGGGATGTTTCGAACTGGTTCCACAAGTAAGGCATATTCATCTCTTTCAAAAAGTGCACTCCTACCATATACAATGGTGGTATTGTCAAAACTATAAGTATTATTTCCCACACCAATTTTGCTTATTTTTCCATTCTTCTGGACCAAAATCCATTCCTCCTTATTTCCACCGCCATGAGGTTCAAGCTCCACATCCTCCATATTTCTCTATTGCCACCTGCTGTGCAGGAATAATATTAAATCAATGCCTACTCTAACCCCACGACGATAAACGGTGGAGCGTGTGCCCGTGAAGTTCGCGGCTTTTTAAGCAAAAGTTGCGCACCTCTCATTATTTGGTTTCTGCCTTTTTAAACGTTTTTGTTAACGTTAATGTTGATTCAAATTAGGTCTTTATAATGTGTAATGAGGGAATTATTGGCCATTGTGATCACTTTCTATTGAAAATATAGGCTACCTGTTTTAGGTGATAAGGGTTTTTGCCAGGTTAGGGCAGGCATTTTGAAGATGCCTATGTCCGTCATTCTAGGACAGCTGATGGGAGTGAACATGTTTGTTGCTACAGAGCTCTGCCAGTAATAACAAAGTATGTGTGCGTTTGCCTTTGTAGTGTAGTGTATTAAGATTATGACTTTGTTAATGGTTTTAAGTGGAACCTGAGAGGATGTTTATTTAGTGTCAGAGGGAATGGTTTTAGTGTGACACCCCACATAGGACAGAGAAGTCTGTGTGTTGTAGATAGGGGATTGGACAGTAGAGGGAGCCACCCATATTTTGGGGAAGATTATATATACTGGGTTTAAACGAAGAAGAGGTTAGAGCAGACATTGTAATTTGGGAACCACTGCTCTCCGGGTGATCTGGACACCTGTACACTTATGCTGAAATCTTGTGATATGAATAAAACTTATGATCAAAGTTCAGTATAAGCGTACTCCTTTGTTTAACAGCAATAATTAGCAACATTGACTTGACACTACAGTAGCCTACTCATGTCGAGTTATTATAGTATCGTCCAAGTAAGATGATTGTTTTTCCACCAAGTATTTTTGTCAAAATATGTAGGTTATATGTATACAGTTAATAGCCAACATTTCCAGTTGCACCTCTATTTGTACCATGGCCCCTCTCAAGACGTCCTGAATAGTCTAAATGAATTAACTTGAATAAACTACCCTGCCTTTGTACTAAATTGCTTCCTCTTTTCACACAACTTTTTTGTTTTCAGGTAAATTCGCCTTCTTCAAAGCCCTGGTTGTTGGAGATCCAGAACCAACCGTGACATGGGGCAGAAATAATGGAGATGTGTCAGATACATCGAAATATGTAACAAAATATGACCCTGCTACTCGTGAGCACTTATTTGAGGCAAGTAAGAACAGTAACCACATTATATGGATGCACAATAATGTGAAAAATACATTGTACAAATATTTATGAAAAATGAAATCAATCACCCATTTTGTTCAAATAATGATTGCATGCAGGCTGGAGCTCTTTAAATGACTTCACATCAAGAACTGTGTTTGTTTTTTCAACAGATGGCCAATGTACAACCAGAACAAGCAGACACCTACAAATGCTTTGCAGCTAATGAGTTTGGAAGAGCAGTGGTCACAGTGGTCCTCAATGTTATTGAAGGTAAGAGGCCAGATGAAAATGTTTGCTATGGAAAGAGGGGTAGTGTTAACTTGAGGTTTGCACTTTTTTTCACATAAATTGCTAATTAAATAAGAATAAATGCATTGATTAAACAAAGTCTGGAAAAAATATGCCAATGTACTGTACAGTGGGGGGAAAAAGTATTTAGTCAGCCACCAATTGTGCATGTTCTCCCACTTAAAAAGATGAGAGAGGCCTGTAATTTTCATCATAGGTACACGTCAACTATGACAGACAAAATTAGATTTTTTTTCTCCAGAAAATCACATTGTAGGATTTTTTATGAATTTATTTGCAAATTATGGTGGAAAATAAGTATTTGGTCACCTACAAACAAGCAAGATTTCTGGCTCTCACAGACCTGTAACTTCTTCTTTAAGAGGCTCCTCTGTCCTCCACTCGTTACCTGTATTAATGGCACCTGTTTGAACTTGTTATCAGTATAAAAGACACCTGTCCACAACCTCAAACAGTCACACTCCAAACTCCACTATGGCGAAGACCAAAGAGCTGTCAAAGGACACCAGAAACAACATTGTAGACCTGCACCAGGCTGGGGAGACTGAATCTGCAATAGGTAAGCAGCATGGTTTGAAGAAATCAACTGTGGGAGCAATTATTAGGAAATGGAAGACATACAAGACCACTGATAATCTCCCTCGATCTGGGGCTCCACGCAAGATCTCACCCCGTGGGGTCAAAATGATCACAAGAACGGTGAGCAAAAATCCCAGAACCACACGGGGGGACCTAGTGAATGACCTGCAGAGAGCTGGGACCAAAGTAACAAAGCCTACCATCAGTAACACACTACGCCGCCAGGGACTCAAATCCTGCAGTGCCAGACGTGTCCCCCTGCTTAAGCCAGTACATGTCCATGCCCATCTGAAGTTTGCTAGAGTGCATTTGGATGATCCAGAAGAGGATTGGGAGAATGTCATATGGTCAGATGAAACCAAAATAGAACATTTTGGTAAAAACTCAACTCGTCGTGTTTGGAGGACAAAGAATGCTGAGTTGCATCCAAAGAACACCATACCTACTGTGAAGCATGGGGATGGAAACATCATGCTTTGTGGCTGTTTTTCTGCAAAGGGACCAGGACAACTGATCCGTGTAATGGAAAGAATGAATGGGGCCATGTATCGTGAGATTTTGAGTGAAAACCTCCTTCCATCAGCAAGGGCATTGAAGATGAAACGTGGCTGGGTCTTTCAGCATGACAATTATCCCAAACACACCGCCCGGGCAACGAAGGAGTGGCTTCGTAAGAAGCATTTCAAGGTCCTGGAGTGGCCTAGCCAGTCTCCAGATGTCAACCCCATAGAAAATCTTTGGAGGGAGTTGAAAGTCTGTGTTGCCCAGCGACAGCCCCAAAACATCACTGCTCTAGAGGAGATCTGCATGGAGGAATAGGCCAAAATACCAGCAACAGTGTGTGAAAACCTTGTGAAGACTTACAGAAAACGTTTGACCTGTGTCATTGCCAACAAAGGGTATATAACAAAGTATTGAGAAACTTTTGTTATTGACCAAATACTTATTTTCCACCATAATTTGCAAATAAATTCATTAAAAATCCTACAATGTGATTTTCTGGAAAAAAAATCTCATTTTGTCTGTCATAGTTGACGTGTACCTATGATGAAAATTACAGGCCTCTCTCATCTTTTTAAGTGGGAGAACTTGCACAATTGGTGGCTGACAAAATACTTTTTTCCCCACTGTATGTCCTTGTTCAAGTCTTTATAATAGTAGCTCAAAATATAATCTTTCTATCTTTTAGTTGGGTTCAAGAAAGCACAAGCGGACTTACAGGTGCAAGCTGTTGGAGATTTTAAATCTGTACTGAAGAGAAAAAGGTATTTTTTTAAACTGACATTGCCATGGTTTTATTTATATTTCAGTAACAACTGCGTATGGTTTATTTAAACTTTTATTAACCATAAACATAATCATTGAGGACCATTATTTTTTTGGGGTCATACTAGTAAAATTCGTCCCAAAATGGAAAAGAAAGAAGATGGAGAAATAGATCCAAAGTTTTGGGAACTCTTGTTAAGTGCTGACAAGAAAGACTATGAGAGCCTGATGTTGGAGTTTGGAGTCACTGACTTCCGCTTTATGCTGAAGACACTGAATGAGATGAAGAAGGAGAGGGAGGAAGAGCAAGCTCAGGTATAATGTTATAATGTTATTTACAATATCACAAGCTTATATTCCTGAGATCATAGAGAGTTCAGGGGGCTGAGTAAATCTTGATATTAAAGTAGTGGTCAATGTCGTTTCTCTTTTTAATTCATATTTTTGTTTATTCAGTTCATTCAAAACCTATCTAACCTGAAACATATTGAAGTTGGACCCGATGGCTCTGCAACCTTTACAATAGACATGGATCTCATTGAACAAAGCAGCAGAATCTTCCTCTACAAGGTTAGACTAATGGAAGAAGGTTGAACATACAGATGTAGGATCTTAATTTGAGCCAGTTTGCTACAGCAGAAATATAATCCTGCAGCAACAGGAAATGTGAATTATTATGTGGATTATATTGAACGAACATTTTTGTAGGGATTAACAGATTTTTTGTTAAGGCAAATCAAGTCTGAATTTTCAAAGTGAAAATGACAAACTTTAGAAGCCTTTTTCAAACTGAAAATATATTCAAAGTTTGCATTTCCTGCCGAGCAGGAAAATTCTCAGCAACGAAATTAAGATCCTACATCTGTTTGCACATAAGTCAATAACTAGTCAATCTATCTACAGTGGGGAGAACAAGTATTTGATACACTGCCGATTTTGCAGGTTTTCCTACTTACAAAGCATGTAGAGGTTTGTAATTTTTTATCATAGGTACACTTCAATTGTGAGAGACGGAATCTAACAAAAATCCAGAAAATCACATTGTATGATTTTTAAGTAATTCATTTACATTTTATTGCATGACATAAGTATTTGATACATCAGAAAAGCAGAACATAATATTTGGTACAGAAACCTTTGTTTGCAATTACAGAGATCATATGTTTCCTGTAGGTCTTGACCAGGTTTGCACACACGGCAGCAGGGATTTTGGCCCACTCCTCCATACAGACCTTCTCCAGATCCTTCAGGTTTCGGGCCTGTCGCTGGGCAATACGGACTTTCAGCTCCCTCCAAAGATTTTCTATTGGGTTCAGGTCTGGAGACTGGCTAGGCCACTCCAGGACCTTGAGATGCTTCTTACAGAGCCACTCCTTAGTTGCCCTGGCTGTGTGTTTCGGGTCATTGTAATGCTGGAAGACCCAGACACGACCCATCTTCAATGCTCTTACTGAGGGAAGGAGGTTGTTGGCCAAGATCTCGCGATACATGGCCCCATCCATCCTCCCCTCAATATGGTGCAGTCGTCCTGTCCCCTTTGCAGAAAAGCATCCCCAAATAATGATGTTTCCACCTCCATGCTCCACGGTTGGGATGGCGTTCTTGGGGTTGTACTCATCCTTCTTCTTCCTCCAAACACGGCGAGTGGAGTTTAGACCAAAAAGCTCTATTTTTGTCTCATCAGACCACATTACCTTCTCCTATTCCACCTCTGGATCATCCAGATGGTCATTGGCTAACTTCAGACGGGCCTGGACGTGCGCTGGCTTGAGCAGGGGGACCTTGCGTGCACTGCAGGATTTTAATCCATGACGGCGTAGTGTGTTACTAATGGTTTTCTTTAAGACTATGGTCCCAGCTCTCTTCAGGTCATTGACCAGGTCCTGCCGTGTAGTTCTGGGCTGATCCCTCACCTTCCTCATGATCATTGATGCCCCACGAGGTGAGATCTTGCATGGAGCCCCAGGCCGAGGGTGATTGACCGTCATCTTGAACTTCTTCCATTTTCTAATGATTGCGCCAACAGTTGTTGCCTTCTCACCAAGCTGCTTGCCTATTGTCCTGTAGCCCATTCCAGCCTTGTGCAGGTCTATAATTGTATCCCTGATGTCCTTACACAGCTCTCTGGTCTTGGCCGTTTGATTGAGTGTGTTGACAGGTGTCTTTTATACAGGTAACGAGTTCAAACAGGTGCAGTTAATACAGATAATGAGTGGAGAATAGGAGGGCTTCTTAAAGAAAAACGAACAGGTCTTTGAGAGCCGGAATTTTTTATCAAATACTTATGTCATGCAATAAAATGCAAATTAATTACTTAAAAATCATACAATGTGATTTTCTGGATTTTTGTTTTAGATTCCGTCTCTCACAGTTGAAGTGTACCTATGATAAAAATGACAGACCTCTACATTCTTTGTAAGTAGGAAAACCTGCAAAATCGGCAGTGTATCAAATACTTGTTCTCCCCACTGTATGTACCTTGTGTCACTCTATCACAATGTAAATTGCTACCATCGTTCATTTTATACCAGTAATCTGTTGGTGAATGAATGAATGCTACCAATGACACAGTATGTACCTTGAGTTTCTACCGTTTATGTGAACAGACTTAAAGTTGCAGTAAAATCCACAGTAAAAGACTTGACAAAGACAGTACAGTTCTGTTGCTGATGACAGTTGTTCATTCCACTGTGTTTTCCCAAGAGAAAAAGTATTTTACAATTCTCCCCACAGGATGGAGTGATGATTCCATACACCAAGGAATTGGGAGATTCAATGAAACACAGCCTTAAGATAGTGGGCCGAAAATATCAGTTCAGCGTAAGGGATCTGTTTCCTGATGACGCTGGGCTCTACCAGGTGGATGTTGAGGACGTAAATGTATTCTCCACCGATTTTAAGAGTAAGTTCAGGAATACACTCTTAGAAAAAAAGGGTTCCAAAAGGGTTCTTCAGCGGTCCCCATGGGAGAACCCTTTTTGGTTCCAGGTAGAACCCTTTTTGGTTCCATGTAGAACCCTCTGTAGAAAGGGTTCTACATGGAACCCTAAATGGTTCTACCTGGAACCAAAAGGGTTCTACCAGCAACCAAACATGATTCTTCAAAGGGTTACCCTATTGCGACAGTCGAAGAACCCTTTATGGTTCTAGATAACACCTTTTTTTCTAAGAGTGTATCCATCCACACACCTTAGGTCAATATTCCCAGTGTTATGTAGAGCAATAACAATGGATGACTATTTTGCAAGCAACGTATGTGCAATAATTGAATAATTTAATACAGACATTGTATCCAGTCTGAATGAGAATGGGTTTAAGTGTATCTAAAATATTATATACAGTACATATATAAATAAAAATAGGAAGGAAAAATGTCTGCCATGCATGTTTAGTTATTAATAAACTGGGTACCAGATTGCTCGCTTATCAATGACGTGTCTTTTTCAGTTCCCATGGTGGACTTCCTGGTCAAGATTCAGGAGTGTAAGGCCATGGAGAGAGAGGATGCTGTGTTTGAGTGTGTCCTGTCACAACCCTTCAGCAAGATCATGTGGGTTGGCAAGAACTTACCATTGGAGGCAGGGGACAAATATGATATTGAGGTTTCAGAAGACAAGCTCATCCACAGACTAATCATTAAAGACGTTGCAATGGTGGACAAAGGCATCTATGCAGCTGTGGCAGGAATCAAATCTTGCAATGCCTTTCTTGTTGTTGAAGGTAAGATGATGTACTGCACCAGTACCATTTCGCTGTCATTCCACTCCATGTTGACTCCATGTTGACTCCATGTTGACTCCATGTTGACTCCATGTTGACTCCATGTTGACTCCAAGTTGACTCCATGTTGACTCCATGTTGACTCCAAGTTGACTCCATGTTGACTCCATGTTGACTCCATGTTGACTCCGTGTTTGACTCACTCAATCTCTCCGGTCATGTCTTTGGTCCAGCCGACAAGAGTGAACCCGGCAAAAAGAAACAACGTAAAACCACAAGGGCCGGAGGAGCTGGAGTTGACCTGATGGCAATTGCCCAAGAGCAGGCCGTTAAAAACACAGCAGACAGAGAGGTGCTGATGGAGAAGGTGAAAGCAATCAAGGAAGAGAGAGCTGCTAATGACCCTGCAGCACCTGAGACTGGAGCTAAAGCTAAAGCTAAAGCTAAAGCTAAGGTGGTAGAGGCTTCCCAAACAGGTAAGGACACTGATTGCAAGTGTGACAGAGATCCAACTGAATCTTATTCCAAGTCATTTTGTAGAACAAACTCTTAAATTCTCTTTTCAGTCTTTTCTATTATCCATGTACAACACATGGACGTGTACGATAGAGTACATGCTTCTGTCTGTACTGTATCCTGATCATTAATATTATCTCATTCCAGGTCATTTTGTAGTTCATTGATATTTACGTTGAAGTATCATATAGCAGATATTTGGCATGGAATATATCATTTAAAATGCATTCCTGACCGTCATTGACTAGTTGTGATGGTGGTTAATACTGTAGGAG
Source organism: Coregonus clupeaformis (assembly GCF_020615455.1). NCBI lineage: Eukaryota > Metazoa > Chordata > Actinopteri > Salmoniformes > Salmonidae > Coregonus > Coregonus clupeaformis. Next base: position 8,049,595 of record NC_059201.1, read on the forward strand.
CACCAAAACAGGCACCGGCAGTTAAAGGGTCTGACCATAAATCTGTGGATAATAAGGGTAAGATACCATGAGGGATGTGTTTACCTCTGCATGGATACCATGTCAAATATGGAAGCCATTTGAGACATAATGGCTTTGACAGTTTGTGTGTTTTCCTCATGATTGAGTATCTTGTTTGTCTAATTCACAGCACTTCAAAACAACTGATACCTTATACAGTGCATTCGGAAAGTATTCAGACCCCTTGACTTTTTCCCTATTTGTTACGTTACAGCATTATTCTAAAATTGATTAAATTGTTTTTTTCCCTCATTAATCTACACACAATTCCCCATAATGGCAAAGCAAAAACAGGTTATAAGAATAAAATAAATGGAAATATCACATTTACATACGTATTCAGACCCTTTACTCAGTGCTTTGTTGAAGCACCTATGGCAGCAATTACAGTCTCAAGTCTTCTTGGGTATGACGCTACAAGCCTGGCACACCTGTATTTGGGGAGTTTCTCACATTCTTCTCTGCAGATCCTCTCAAGCTCTGGCAGGTTGGATGGGGAGCGTCGCTGCACAGCTATTTTCAGGTCTCTCCAGAGATGTTAGATCGGGTTCAAGTCCGGGATCTGGCTGGGCCACTCAAGGACAGTCAGAGACTTGTCCCGAAGCCATTCCTGCATTGTCTTGGCTGTGTGCTTGGGGTCGTAGTCCTGTTGGAAGGTGAACCTTCACCCCAGTCTGAGGTCCTGAGAGCTCTGGAGCAGGTTTTCATCAAGGATCTCTCTGTACTTTGCTCTGTTCATCTTTCCCTCTATCCTGACTAGTCTCCCAGTCACTGCCGCTGAAAAAAATCCCCACAGCATGATGCTGCCACCACCATGCTTCACCGTTGGGATGGTGCCAGGTTTCCTCCAGACATGACGCTTGGCATTCAGGCCAAAGAGTTCAATCTTGGTTTCATCTGACCAGATAATCTTGTTTCTCATGGTCCGAGAGTCTTTAGGTGCCTTTTGGCAAACTCCAAGCAACCTGTCATGCACCTTTTACTGAGGAGTGGCTTCCGTTTGGCCACGCTACAATAAAGGCCTGATTAGTGGAGTGCTGCAGGTATGGTTGTCCTTCTGGATGATTCTCCCATCTTCACAGAAGAACTCTGGAGCCATGTCAGAGTGCCCATCGGGTTCTTGGTCACCTCCCTGACCAAGGCCCTTCTCCCCTGATTGCTCAGTTTGGCCGGGCGGCCAGCTCTAGGAAGAGTCTTCTTGGTGGTTCTAAACTTCTTCTATTTAAGAATGATGGAGGCCACTGTGTTTTTGGGGACCTTCAATGCTGCAGAATGTTTACGGTACCCTTCCCCTCTATGGACAATTCCTTCGACCTCATGGCTTGGTTTTTGCTCTGACATGCACTGTCAACTGTGGGACCTTATATAGACAGGTGTGTGCCTTTCCAAATCATGTCCAATCAATTTAATTTACAACAGGTGGACTCCAATCAAGTTGTAGAAACATCTCAAGGATGATCAATGGAAACAGGATGCACCTGAGCTCAATTTCGAGTCTCATAGCAAAGGCTCTGAATACTTATGTAAATAAGGTATTTCAGTTTTTTTGTTTTTATAAATTAGCAAAAATTCTAAAAACCTGTTTTCGCTTTCTCATTATGGAGTATTGTGTGTAGATTAATGAGGACAATTTTTTATTTAATCAATTTTAGAACAAGGCTGTAATGTAATACAATTTTGAAAAAGTCTAACTACTTTCCGAATGCACTGTAGTGGTTTATAGACTAGACCAGTGTCTCTCCACCTCCAACCTCCAATCGGTGGACTGGCACATTGCTGACCGGTCCCTAGGATGGTTCACTAAGACTGATTCCATCAGCTCTAAAGTGCTAGTTTGAACAAAGTGGTCTTCTAAGGAGGAAGGACCACAGCTTACTGGGTTAAGAGGTTGAGAAACACTGCACTTGATTTTGGGTTTACCTTCATGATCAGCTAAGGTCAAGTCAACGTCTTTGGTTTGTTGTATTACACCATGATTCATAGTGTAATACATTCAGTGTCGTTGCTTGACTTTATTCTTTTGTTTTGTTCTGTTTGTTTACTAGACCGTTTCTGCTGCTTGGTTCTTATCCTTTATTGCAGAATGAACACAGACACTGTGCTTTCTAAAATGTGTTTTTTTTTCTGAAAGGCCCCGGAGTCTGCAACACCACTAAGCAAGGGGCACCACTAAGCAAGCGGCACCATGAAGACCAAGGTCCTCTCCAAATAGGTCAGGGACAAAAGTTATGTAGAAGTACAGATCAGGGTTGGGTTATAAAAAAATATCAGAAACTTTGAACATCCCACGGAGCACCATTAAATCCATTATTAAAAAATGGAAAGAATATAGCACCACATCAAACTTGCCAAGAGAGGGCTGCCCACCAAAACTCACGGACCAGGCAAGGAGAGCATTAATCAGAGAGGCAACAAAGAGACCAAAGATAACCCTAAAGGAGCTTTAAAGCTCCACAGCGGAGATTGGAGTATCTGTCCATAGGACCACTTTAAGCCATACACTCCACAGAGCTGGGCTTTACGGAAGAGTGGCCAGAAAAAAGCCATTACTTAAAGAAAAAAATAAGCAAACACATTTGGTGTTCGCCAAATGGCATGTGGGAGACTCCCCAAACGAATTGAAGAAGGTACTCTGGTCAGATGAGTCTAAAATACCTAAAAAACCTGCTTTGTCATTATGGGGTATTGTGTGTAGATTGATGAGGAAAAACATTAATTGTATGAGTTTCAGAATAAGGCTGTAACTTAACAAAATGTGGGAAAAGGGAAGGGGTCTGAACACTTTCCAAATGCACTGTATAGTATAACTGAATTGTAAAGTAGAGACTGAAGTGAAATATTTAAAACTGAGAGTTGTCTGGTTGTAATCATTAATAGGCCAGTCAAATAGTGAAGGCCCACCGGCGCCCACTGTGCCTGGCCAGCCAGTCGGAGACAGTACTGGTAAGACTTTGCGAGATTCAATTGAATATTGAATGGATGCAATAACATATATGAATAACATTATGCTATTCATATGAAATCACCTGTATCTGATTACTCAGGAATGTTTCTAATAAGTGGTAAGCGAGATATTGAGTATTGAATGGTTGCAATAACATATATGAATAACATTAAGTTATTCATATGAAATCATTTAAATTTTAATCTGAATTACTGAGGCTTTTTAGAGTGTTTCTACAATCAATTAATATATTACTGGCTCGTCAAAATGATTGCATTTAACTTTTTTTTGCATATGATCTCATACTCTTTTGGATGTGAATATATGAACTGAAACGCTTGCAGTGGTGTTTGTATATACAACAAAGGAAGAGGATGCCACAATAACCTGTACGTGAAAGCATACTTTAATCCTCAAACAACATTGACTTAGACTCTGAATTGCAGTTACCTTTTCTTCTGCGTTCTTCCCTCCTTGTCCTGGAGAGGCTTTTGTCCCATCCCAGCATAAACACGTCCTTGATGACTAGTTGATAGTCCAGGTGTGCCCTACTTAGATGTGTGGCGGGATGTGTAATGACATTGTGACTTTGATATATTCTCTGACCCCACATTGTGTGCATTTTGTCCGTTTACGGCTTGTTACTAAGAACCATATGTGGCCCTACTGAGAAACTGTTGATTATTAAACACTTCCTAATCCAGATCACACTAACATGATATTTAACTATGATAATGATATTTAACTATGTCTATGATAATGATATTTAACTATGATGATGATATTTAACTATGTCTATGATCATAATATTTAACCATGATAATGATATTTAACCATGACAATGATATTTAACCATGTCTCCATTAAGCAAGTGGAAACAGGTAATTGGGAAATGTTTGTCCAGCCAGAGTCTTAATACATGGCTCCAGTCCAGACTAGTAGTCTGTAGAAATTGTGATTCAATCATCAATTTCAAAGTAGCTTGTCTTATTTTTGTAAGGTAAGTGCATATACATGCATTAATATGCTGCTCAACGTGTTTTTAACACACATAGACCGAATGTATAAAAGCATTCACAGAACCAAATAAAAAACACTATTACATATAACATTATAAACAGGGTGGTTCAAGCCCTGAATGCTGATTGACTGACAGCCATGGTATATCAGACCGTATACTATTCATGTGAGAAAACATTTCTTTTTACTGCTCTAATTACGTTGGTAACCAGTTTACCTCGGGTTTTGTGATATATGGCCAATATACCATGGCTAAGGGCTGTGTCCAGGCACTCCACGTTGTGTCCGGCTTAAGAACAGCCCTTAGCCGTAGTATATTGGCCATATACCACACCTCCTCAGGCCTTATTGCTTCATTAGAAAATAGCAACAACAGAACGGTATCTTTACTTCATTATTTTCTTCTCAGTAGATTACTCCACTAGTAATAGCTGTGAATACAAACCAATGCATAGATGCTAATTGTTTTGTATATTGTGCTGTCTAGGATACAGCATTAAGAGTGGACTCTCGGATCTCTTCGCTCTCCGTGGCAAGAAAGGGGAACTGGTTTGTGAGATGAGCCATAAAGTTGATGGGGCCTGGTTCAAGGATGGAGAGAAGGTAATGGCTTTATAGTAGAAATTACTACAACAGTGTTCACGCGATTCAATTCCTTTGAATAGGTCGTCAAGTTGGTCCTGACACTGACCTGACCAGGAAAAAACTCCATAAGTGGACAAAACATTTCAATTGAGCTCTTTTTTTATCACAAACAATTTGACCTTACTTTGGCTTTGCCTTTTCAGTTATCCACCACAGATGGGCTAGCCATAGTGAAAGACGGAAAGAGACACACGCTGACCATTCATAACAGCAGTGAAGACGACGCTGGAGTCTATCACTTTGAAGCAGAAGGATTTAAATCAGAGGCAAAAGTCACTGTGGGAGGTATGACGGCTGTACATTGAACTCTACCTCACATTTTAGTTTGGTAGACTATGGAGCATTAAGCAGTCTTGTGTTTCTTTCTTTTACATCCTAGATGTGCCCGGCTTTGATGCTGATGACCTCCACAAGTTTTCTAAGCCTGTGACAGTAAAAGTGGGCCAGAATGCGTCCTGGAAGATGCCTTATACACCACAGGACAACTTGGAGGTGAAATGGTTTAAGGATGGCAAACAGCTGAAGGATGGTGGTGGGGTGAAGTTGGTGAAGGAGGTCAACCACAGCCGGCTGATGCTCCGGGAATGTTTGCGTTCTGACGCTGGGGAGATCAAGATTCAACTCAAAAACCCATTTGGCACTATAGAGGCCAAATCTCGACTGATTGTTCTTGGTGAGAAGACCAAATTGTTGTTGATTTTTCTATTGGCTATGTATGCAGTGACAATTCCACATCCAGAAATACTTCTGCAACACGATTGAGGTCATACTTTACCACAATGTGTCCCCGACAGGCAAGCCCGGCCCACCAGAAGGCCCAGTGGAAATCTTGGAGACCAACTCCACTGTGATTGAGCTGCAGTGGGGCACTCCTAAGGACAACGGTGGCTCCCCGCTGACTAACTACATCATTGAGCGCCAGCAGCTGGGACAGACAATGTGGAAGAAGATGGGGGATGTCGCAGCTGACAAAACCACCTACAGGGACAGGAATGTGGTTCATGGGAAACTGTACATCTACAAGATCTACGCAGTGAACCCAGAGGGGACCAGTGATGCACTGCAGACAGAGGAAACAATGGCTGGCGTACTGAGTGAGTAGAATCTGAAGAGAAACACCCTTATGCCAAATCATTGGTCTACATGCCGAAACATTGGTCCGCATGCCGAAACATTGGTCCGCATGTCCAAACATTGGTCCGCATGTCCAAACATTGGTCCGCATGTCCAAACATTGGTCCGCATGTCCAAACATTGGTCCGCATGTCCAAACATTGGTCCGCATGCCGAAACATTGGTCCGCATGTCCAAACATTGGTCCGCATGTCCAAACATTGGTCCACATGTCCAAACATTGGTCCGCATGCCGAAACATTGGTCCGCATGCCGAAACATTGGTCCTCATGTCCAAACATTGGTCCACATGTCCAAACATTGGTCCACATGTCCAAACATTGGTCCACATGTCCAAACATTGGTCCACTCACTCTATCAGTACCTGAGAGTGTAATAAAATGTGTTACTTGGGTGAGCCAATGGTGAGCCTCATTCCTCCATCTCTACCGTACTTGTTCATTGTTTTCATTATTATTTTATCTTATCTCCATGTATTAGTATTTGCTGGCCGACCAGGAGCACCCAAAGTGGTCAGCGCGTCAAAGACCTGCATCAACCTGAAATGGGAGCCCCCGGAAGATGACGGAGGAATTAAGATTGATGGCTATCAACTGGAGAAACGCAAGAAGGACACAGCTCAGTGGATCGCTTTGAACCCAGTCACTGAGCCTATTGAAGGTCTGGATTTCAGATTACAAATTGTTGGTCTTTTTTTAAATAGAGAATTTGACACATCACGCCCATCATCAGGTTGGCATTTATTGAGATGCCTCATGCTCTGCGGGGTAGTCACTAGCTGGCACAGTCACAAAGTCATACAATCTGATTTTAAACAAAACCTTAACCACACTGCTAACCCTAATGCCTAACCCTAACCTTAAATTAAGAACGTCAATCAAATAGATGTCAATCAGAATACTTTGTTCTGGAAGCTGGATGAAATAAGGATGCAGATGTTACCTTTCAAATGCATTTTCTTGTATATACTTCAACCATAGTGCTGGAGTACGCGGTGAAAGATGTTGTTGAGGGGGCGGAGTATGAGTTCAGGGTATCGGCCATCAATGTTTCTGGGGCGGGAGAGTTCAGTCTCCCCTCTGTGATGGTGACTGCAAAGAATCCCAACAGTAAGTCTCCTCAATTATCCATCTGCATGCAGTCTGTAGAAGTAAGAGATGACAATTTATTTGTCCACCAGCAATAAACTTAAAATGTTGTTAGCCTCAGTCCAGAGGAAGAAAATGACCTGGTAGAGCCAATGTGTGGCCAGTGTCGAACACTTCCTAAAAATACACTTCCTGTTTGTTTGTTTTTCAGTGAAGCCTACATTCAAAGATCCAGAGGACTTCATGGTGATCAGGGCGGGAAATTCTGTGAGAATCAAAGTTCTGTATGAGGTAATCAACAAAATAAAATAAAATGTATTGATCGTGCACACAGATGTGCAGATGCTATCGCTTGTGTTTCTAGCTACAACAGTGTCGGAATCCCTAGCAATAAAACATTAAAATAAAAAAACACACACATAATCCCCAAAAAATCAAAAATAAATTAGTAATTAAGAAAGCAATGTCAGAGACCGGAATATAAATGCACACTCATCAGCCAGTTTATTAGGTACACCACCATGTTCATGAAAAGGGTTCACTCCTACAGACAGTGAGTCACGTTTCCGTGGCTTGCTATATAAAGCAGGCAGACAGGCATCGAAGCATTCAGTTACTGTTTGATTGAACGTCAGAATGGGCAAAACGAGCGACTTTGAGCGTGGTATGTATGATCGTCGGTGCCAGACAGGCCGTTCCAGTATCTCAGAAACGGCTGGCCTACTGGGCTTTTCACAAGACAGTGTGTAGGGTTTACTGAGAATGGTATGACAAACAAAAAACATCCAGTCAGTGGCAGTCCTGTGGGCGAAAACAGCTCGTTGACGAGAGGTCGAAGGAGAATGGCAAGAATTGTGCAAACTAACAGGTGGGCCACAAACAGGCAAATAACGGTGCAGTACAACAGTTGTGTCTAAAACGGCATCTTGGAACGGATGGGCTATAGTAGCAGACGACCACACCGGGTTCCACTCCTATCAGCTAAAAACAAGAAGAAGCAGCTCCAGTGGGCACGAGATCACCATCACTGGACAATTGAGGAGTGGAAAAACATTGCCTTGTAATGGTCTGCTGATGGCAGTCAGGATTTAGAGTATGGGCCGCATCCTGACTGGTGTCAACGGTACAGGCTGGTGGAGGTGGTGTAATGGTGTGGAGAATGTTTTCCTGCCACACGTTAGGTCCCTTCATACCAAGTGAGCAACGTTTCCATGCCCGAAGAATTCAGGCTGTTCTTGCAGGAAAGGGGGGTCCGACCGCTACTAGATGAGTGTACCTAGTGGTGTGTAAAGATAGCATGGATATTATATGAATAGAAAAGGTGTGTACGGGCCTCCCAAGTGGCGCAGCGGTCTAAGGCACTGCATCGCAGTGCTAGAGGTGTTACTACAGACCCAGGTTCATTCCTGGGCTGTGCCACAACCGGCCGTGGCCGGGAGTCCCATAGGACGGTGCAAAATTAGCCCAGTGTCGTCCGGGTTAGGGGAGGGTTTGGCCAGGGGGGCTTTACTTGGCACATCGCACACTAGCGACTACTTGTGGCGAGCCGGGTGCCTGCAGGCTGACTCAAGTTGAACAGTGTTTCCTCCGACACATTGGATCTGGCGGGTGTTAACGAGCGCGGTTATGCGGGTCATGTTTCGGAGGACACATGACTCTCCCGAGCCTGTTGGGGAGTTGAAGCGATGAGACAAGATCAATAAAGGGGTGTAAAAAAACAAATAATGTACAACAGCAAAACATGTGGCAAATCCAACCAACAGTTGTTCTCTCTAATCTAATGCTGTTGAAATTGTCTTTAGGCTGAGCCTCCACCAGAGATCACTTGGATGAAGGACGATGAGCCTGTATCCGGTTTTATACAGATCATCAACACAGAGGGCTGTTCCCAGCTTGTGATCCCCTCATCAACACGCTCTGATTCAGGAAACTTCACCATTGTGGCTAAGAATAAAGTTGGAGAGGCCAGCTTTGACATTGAGGTCCTGGTCACAGGTAATTCCAAATACCCCTTTGTTATTATGTTCTACTGGCAAAAGAAGATATCCTTGTGTGACCTGGTTAGATTGTCCTACAAAACTTTGTTTGAACAAGACATGACTGTTGAAGTCTTCTACTGTTGAAATCTTCTACTGCTGAGGTCTTATACCGTTGAAGTCTTATGCTGTTGAGGTCTTCTACTGTTGAAGTCTTCTACTGTTGAATTCTTATACTTTGAAGTCTTATACTGTTGAAGTCTTCTACTGTTAAAATATTATACTGTTAAATTATTCTACTGTTGAAGTCTTCTACTGTTGAAGTATTCTACTGTTGAAGTATTCTACTGTTGAAATCTTCTACTGTTGAAGTATTCTACTGTTGAAGTATTCTACTGTTGAAGTCTTATACCGTTGAAGTCTTATACCGTTGAAGTCTTATACCGTTGAAGTCTTATACTGTTGAAGCCTTCTACTGTTGAATTCTTCTACTGTTGAAGTCTTGTACTGTTGAAGTCTTGTACTGTTGAAGTCTTGTACTGTTGAAGTCTTCTACTGTTGAAGTCTTATACTGTTGAAATATTCTACTGTTGAAATCTTATACTGTTGAAGTCTTCTACTGTTGAAGTCTTCTACTGTTGAAGTATTCTACTGTTGAAGTCTTCTACTGTTGAAGTATTCTACTGTTGAAATCTTATACTGTTGAAGTCTTCTACTGTTGAAGTCTTCTACTGTTGAAATATTCTACTGTTGAAATCTTATACTGTTGAAGTCTTCTACTGTTGAAGTCTTCTACTGTTGAAATATTCTACTGTTGAAGTATTCTACTGTTTAAGTCTTATACTGTTGTGGTCTTCTACTTTTGTGGTCTTCTCACTGGGACAAATTCTAAGTAATCTTGCACTTATCATATCAATCAGAGATTTAAAAAATGAATTACACAAGCACATCTTCATATAGGATTCAGTCTTGTCATATACTGCAAAACCTCTGTTAGCCTATGTAACTGATATTCTCCTCTCTTGTGTGGTGCCAGATGAGCCAAAGCCTCCCGGTGCAGTGGAGCTGGAGCAGATTGTCCATGGCAAAGTAATTGTGTCCTGGGAGGCCTCTCCAGACCAGGAGCTGGACAACAGGCTGTATTACATGGTGGCCGAGCACGACTCCAGCACACGCATGTGGCACACTGTGGCAGACCGCATCTTTGACAACTCATATACGGCCAATAACATCATGCCTGGAAGGGAGTACCACTTCAAAATCTATGCCAAGAACGACATGGGCATGTCAGACCCCTCCACGTCACCCACCTGGGGCATCAACAGCAACAGAAGTGAGTTCAGCTGTCAGTTTAGGTTTGGCTTAAAGTCTCTTTTAACCAAGTTTAATCAGACAATGGATTAGCATTGTTGGAAACAAGTGGCCTTTACTGGAATCCATAAATATAATGTGACATTAGTCTCCTGACTTGACTGAGATGAAATGGAATGTTTTCCAAATCCACAATTATGCTTTACCGTTTAAATGTCCTTTGTTATTTTTTTCTATCTAGTTCCTATAAACACAAACACGCCAGTGGCAGTCAGCTTTGAGAAAGCACCGTCTGTCCTGGTCCCCCTGAAGGTGCACTCACCACCAAAAGGATACCAGATGTACATGACCTGCGCCATCCGGGGATGCCCCACACCAAGCGTTACATGGCACCTGAACAACGTCTGCATCAATGGTGACAGCAACTACTACATCACCAACTCGTACGGCGTGTGCTCCATGTACATCCTTAGGGTCAGGCCCAAGGACGCCGGAGAATACAAAGTTGTGGCAGTTAACTCCTTCGGCAAGGCAGAGTGCTCCACTAAACTTGTTGTTAAAGGTAAGCCTCTGAAAATACGTATTTCTATTATAGAAGTGATGTCTGTGTTGATTTGGATACAATTTTTGTGATTATTTCATTACTAATTTTCTTAATTTTCTCTCTTTGTTTTTTTTCTTCACAGACTAAATCACATTGATGAATTACCTTGGATGTTTTCTTCTGCTCTCCTTGATTCTATGTAGAAAAATATATTCATTTAAGGAATATTTGAATATGTTAAGTAATATTTGAATATGTTAGAGTTTTGGTACATGTATGCTGGATACATGACTACATGTTGTGTATTACTCATTAGTTATGTTACTGGCCAACTTATCTTCAGTTGTCAGACAGACTTAGCTAATATTTGGTTTTTTGTTCCATTTACTATATTGACTGAATTATTTATCTCAAATTATAAGGAAATTAAATTGAAGCATTAAGTCATTATCAAGAATAGCACAATCTTTTTGTTTCTTTGAGAAATTCTAAAATGTACTTTGGAAAACTACAATAAATACAGCAATTGGCATTCTGGTCTGATGACTTTTCCTTCAGGTGAATACATAATGTATAAGTAATATAAGTAATATCTCTTTAGTCTTAATTTGATCACCCTGTTGCAGGAAATGTAAAACTTGTATTGTATTTGAGGTTTAAAAAGGCTTCTGAAGTTCGTAATTTCCACTTTGATATTTCAGACCTGATTTTCCCTAATGAAAAATGTATCAACCCCTACAGAAATGTATATTAATTATAATCCACATAATAATTCACATTCGCTGTTGTTGCAAACTGGCTCAAATTAGGATCCTACATCTGTAGTTATTTCATTGATAGGCCTATACAGTAAGTTATTCCTGAAACATTCTGAAATGACACAATGAACCTAATGGCCAGCACAGAGGCGCCAGATCCCGACATTTGAGATATTGATGTCATTACTGTGACCAGCAGCACAGCATTGTTTTCATATTGCAGTATGAATAGCGCTTGACTCAGCATGGTTCCAGTCATCCCAGGATTCCAATAACATCAAGCATCCTAGACCACGTCATCTATGAACGACCCAGCAGTTCAACATTCAGGCATTACGTGTCAAGTGTACATTTTCATTGCATTTCCAAAAATATCCACTTAAGCCCCTCAATAAATCATCTCTGAAAGGACCATAATTGTGCAGATATAGAATTAGTCGTTATTATGTCTCCAGCCAAATGACCATGAAAGGTTTGCTGGGAAGCCATTGAGGTTGTCATATCATGACTCACTCATAACCCATATCATGAATCACACACGGCTACAGTTACAGGTCACAACATATTTGTCATAACAAATAAGCCATTGTATCATACTAAAGTTATACGATCAGATTCCATCAAGTTCAGGACTTGCCCACTATGTCTTTGAGACTTCTATTTAATCGATGTGTTTCTGTTCAATGCAAGAGATGTGTTTGCAATCACAAATTGTGCTTCGATGCTATGCACTTTGGTGAATCCACCTCACCGGTATGGGTACCTTCCATTTAGTCAGTAGGGTCTAATGTCCAATTGCATTATTGAAAATCAGCAATGTTGTCAAGAACAATAAAACTCAATTTCCCTCTCCCAGTGTATTCTATTTGTATAGACAACCCCCTGAAGTTCAAACACATTTTTGTAATTATATTTAATGCTGTTGCTATATGAATCACATCTGGTGAGCTTGACTACCCGCATCCACCTGCAACCAGTTCTTCACCTCATTAGATCAACACAATACATCTTACAGTAATAACATGTTCATATTTCTTCTATGGTTTAATGAGGGATTGAGGAGGAAGGGTGATACTATTCTTATAATGATGTATGAACAAACAGGTGTTTTTGTTTTGTCCCGAGGCAAGGTGCTATGGTGGTAGACTGTCGCCATGTTGTCTGTCAGGTCACAGGTGTTTTATATTGTCTATGGGTGTGTGGCGGTTGACTGTCGCCATGTTTTCTGTCAGGTCACAGGTGTTTTATATTGTCTATGGGTGTGTGGCGGTTGACTGTCGCCATGTTGTCTGTCAGGTCACAGGTGTTTTATATTGTCTATGGGTGTGTGGCGGTTAACTGTCGCCATGTTGTCTGTCAGGTCACAGGTGTTTTATATTGTCTATGGGTGTGTGGCGGTTGACTGTCGCCATGTTGTCTGTCAGGTCAGAGAGTGATGTTTATGTTTGTCCTCCTGTCGTGCCTCTGAGTTTTCCCTGCTGTTAGGTCACAGCCTCTCCTTTCATGAGGCCAGTCTGAGTTGTCCCTGCTGTTAGGTCACAGCCTCTCCTTTCATGAGGCCAGTCTGAGTTGTCCCTGCTGTTAGGTCACAGCCTCTCCTATTCAAGCTGTCTGAGCATGTCAAGTCTGGTGAAACCTGTCAATTTGAAACCAATCCCCCCAGAGCCATGTACACGCACCACCTTGCCAAGACGCGGATGTATTTTTATTAGGTCTTGATCAGGATCAGTATGAGTCATTGAACTTGATCTAAACCCACTCACTGGATATTGATATTGGTATTTTTGTTATTGCTAAGTGGGAGAACCATATGCCACTTCATAATTAGACTAACTAGAATCACATGTTTTTTCCCTTCCAAATAAAAAGTCTCACATTCACATTTACAGGCCAATAAACTACATAGTTGAGCGATCGTGTTTCTGGAGACCTTGTGAAACAGCAAGTCTAAATCCTTTACGTAAATTATTAGCCCGTCACCGGGTTTGGCCGGGGTAGGCCATCATTGTAAATAAGAATTTGTTCTTAACTAACTTGCCTTGTTAAAAAAAGGTTAAATAAAAACATAAAAAATAGCAGGTCATTACATGGCCATTGTGGAGCCATAAATCCTCAGTGATGGAAAAAGTACCCAATTTTCATACTTGAGTAAAAGTAAAGATATCTTAATAGAAAATGACTCAAGCAAAAGTGAAAGTCACAGTAAAATACTACTTGAGTAAAAGTCTAACAGTATTTGGTTTTAAATATACATATGTATCAAAAGTAAATGTAATTGCTAAAATATACTTAAGTAACAAAAGTAAAAGTACAAATAATTTCAAATTCCTTATATTAAGCAAACCAGACGGCACCATTTTCTTGTTTTTTATTGAATTATGGATAGCCAGGGGCACACTCTAACATTCAGACATTATTTACAAATGAAGTATGTGTTTAGTGAGTCCGCCAGATCAGAGGCAGTAGGGATGACCAGGGATATTCTCTTGATAGGTGCGTGAATTTGACCATTTTCCTGTCCTGCTAAGCACTCAATGAGTACTTTTGTGTGTCAGGGAAACTGTATGGAGTAAAAAGTACATTATTTTGTTTAGGAATGTAGTGAAGTAAAAGTAGTCAAAAATATAAATAGTAAAGTACAGATACCCTAAAAAAACTACTTAAGTAGTACTTTAAAGTATTTTTACTTAAGTACTTTACAGACTTAGCAGTAAGGTGATGTGTATTACCTGTCATGAACTTACATGGAATGTCCGGATGAAATTTGGCATGCTTTTACTGATCTGGTGAAATGTCTAAGCTATGACAATGATGTCAGCATCCTGTCTACCTGGTATGTGTTGAGTACCATTTTACAGCTTTCAACTTGATCCCACAGTGATTGGGGGGTATTGAAGATGTTCTCCCACTTGCAGCATTCTCTAGGGGTTACAACTGCAGGGGTTACAACCCCACACCGGATCCCATCTCGTCAATATAATTATATTTACTAAATGACTACCCATGTGACTGCAGATGGGTCTACTGTAAGTATATGGAGCATTTCTACGTGTTCCACTTTATCACCTAACAAAAGGGGGGCGGCAGTGCTGAAATATCGGAGACAGCCAAGACAGGGCTAAAGGAGAGGAGCTGTGCTTAGAGGACTTACCACTGGGAGGTGAGTAATTTCTAGACTGCTGCTTGGTCTATTTGATCAGGGATGAACCTGGGAGGGCTTCCCACACACTCACCAGGGAAGAGTTTGTGCCATTCACTTAATCCTGTGGCTTGATATTTATTCAGTGGTTTAACTCTTAACACTGTATATCTCCACTGAGAGTTTTATATGAAAGACGAAGTAAACTTAGGTCTGGTGCATTTGAAATGGCAGAAATGTAAATACCCACTGGGCACAAACTGGTTGAATCAACATTGTTTCCATTGTAATTTCAACCAAAAAATGATGTTGAATCAACGTGGAAAACTAATTGGATTTGAAAAAAGTTATCAACATCAGGGCATTTCATTATTTTTTCAATCCAATGACATTAGTTGACAACTGTAAATCAAAACTAGACGTTGAACTGACATGTGTGTATGGTCTCATATTGTGCAACCCTCCAGATCAGGGCTCTCCAAACCTGTTCCTGAAGTGCTACCGTCCGTTTTCCTAATCTAGCACACCTGATTCTAATAATAACTGGTTGATAAACGGAATCAGGTTAGATACTACTGAGGTTGGAGGGAAAACCTCTCCAGGAACAGGGTTGGAGAGCCCTGCTCTAGATGTTCTACAGGTGTTGTTGACAGATGTGATTGAATGATACTCTTAGCTAACTGGTGTAGCCTCAGGTACTGTTCTGGCGTGGTCTGCACCGTTTGAATATCAATTTATTTAAAATGTAGAATTGAATAATTGGGTGTGGAGAGTGAAGAATATTTAGCTAGACAAAACTTTAAAACTGAACTTTCAAGAGAAGATGAATGTTTATTAGGATTTGTTTGTAAATCTCTGTAAGTGTGAAGAATATCACGATCGATATTACAACCAATTGAAGACAATGACTTTTTTTTCAGGAATATCAGTATTTATGCTTTTAGATGATTCTTCTTTGTCTTTTTTTTTTGTTTAACTTTACGATTTAATCATTCCCTGAGCTGGAAAGGTTGCTAACAGGTCTTACATAATAATATTGGATATAATTGTAACCACAGTTTACAGAATTGTATATAATTCTATTGCATGGATAGGACGAACTAATAATAATAACTAGAGAATCTGTGGATTGTTAATATCCTTGGAGATTTAAAAATTATGTCCTAGGATGATTTGAAGTTCCTAGGTGCTGTTAGTTATTTTGAAAACATACATAGAGTTCTAGGGAACAACAATGGGAATACAATACATGGAAATAAGTCAACACAGGGCACTACATTCTTAGAAAAAAAAGGTGCTATCTAGAACCTAAAAAGGTTATTCGGCTGTCCCCATAGGATAACCCTTTGAATAACCTTTTTTGGTTCCTGGTAGAACCCTTTTGAGTTCCATGTAGAACCCTTTCCACAGAGGGTTCTGCATGGAACCCAAAAGAGTTCTACCTGAAACCAAAAAGGGTTCTACCTGGAACCAAAAATGGTTATCCTATGGGGACAGCCAAATAACCCTTTTGGATAATGGAAAGCATTACCACCATTTTTAAATTCTCTTTACTGAAACATTACTTTTTTTATTATTCAAGATTATGTTGCTATGATTGACATTATTACGTTCTGATAGACAGCGTGCCTATTGTTTAATGAGGTATGTGACCTATGAGCTAGCCACCCGAGGGTCACAAATGGATTGAGTAGGATCACTTGAAATAGAGAATCCCATAAATGTGTTTACCACTGGTTTAGGGTTACGCCTGACGCAAAACATATCAAATCAATCTTAATATAACTTTATTGGTCAGAGTGATCATTTTTGAAGGTCAAATATAATGGGGAACTGAGAGAGCAAAACCACACATTTCCCTAGGCCTTCAGTCCATACTTCAGATAACGTCCCATGTATCCTATTTTGTAAGACTGCTGGACAAGGACTTCACAACCCTATAATGAAAGACTTAGTAACAGACCATATTTTATTGATTCCCAAAATATTGCCAAAATCAGATTCTTGAGGCCCAAATATTGCCTCAATACCAAATTTGGTATTGGGGTGATTAAACTATTGGCACAGACATTTGGCTCTAGAGGTAGACAGACTGAGTCAGTCAGTCGTCCGTCGTCATGTGAAGTTTCATATTCCCCATTTATAGTGCCAGCATCTCTTGGCTGACTGTCAAGGCTGTCTCGAGGCATGGTGATACCTCATGACAACCAGGACATGACATGATAAGAGGGATTCCGGTCTGCATGGATATGTGAAACTGAATGACCTCAGAATAAATAGCATTGAGTGACTGTCTAATGTCTTCCTAATATCCTGAGTATGTTCATGCACTAATCAAATCTCTAATTCATGTATAAATCAGTTTGTAAAATGTACCACAGTGGTAAGGTGTTATGAAAATGTATGAATCATTTTCTGAATTACAAAAGTATAACTTTTTGCAATGTTCTTTCAGCCATAAACAGCTTTCTAACTCTCTGAATTGGCCTACAACAAGTCCAGATATCAGTATGAAGATACCAGGGGCAACTGCACCCCCACCAGGGCAGGGTAAGTATCATACATAACCCTTGACCTTCTCTACCCTTTTGGCCAAAACATTGGTTACATTTGGTTGATCCAAATCACCCAATATCAAATATTACTTTTAGTTTAAAGGAGTACAGCAACATGGAAATTAAAGTTCTACTGCAGGGCTACACATAGAAATAAGAAGACAAGAGAAGTAAAAACAAATTTGATCAAACTTATCTCTATATGACCCCATAAGACCATCCTCTATCCATCTTCAAGTTCCCCCTGACTTTGTGCAATCTTTCAAGCTAATATGAGTGGGTTATTGCAGGCTAAGCCCTTTATATGATTGGTTAATTCAAGTGCCACAACCATTGGAAAAGGAATTGAATGAGAATAAAATGAAAAATGAATATATTGTACACTCTGGCCAAGTATTTGAAACAGACATCAACCGTTCGCTCCTCTGAGCATCTTGGTCACATCTTGCACATCCATCTTTGCATCTGTAAATCTCAAATCTCTTGGACATTATTTGAAGAACAAAAAACATCCTTGTACATTTCTAAACCAGATCTTGTGGGCATGTTGGTAGACATCAAACTGGCCCCTTTCTCATCTTGTCCAATGGTCCCAAGAACTTCCCTTCAAACAAGCAATACAAAGGTGCAGGAAAAAAAATATATATATATCTGGAAAAGCAGTCATCCAGAAACATTACTTCATTTCATTCCATTTTAGTAGACGGTCTTATCCAGAGCGACATACAGTAGTGAGTGCATATATTTTTGTACTGGCCCCTGTTGGAATCGAACCCACAACAAGCGCCATGCTCTACCAGCTGGGCCACACAGGACAAGGTACTTGAAGGAAGAGATGGTAAAACTATCTCCAAACAATGCACCCCTGATAAGGATGACACAAGAGTGCGAATGTATGGACACTAGAGATACTCTAAATGAAATCAATCACTCTAAATAAAATCAACCGTCTCCGTCTCTCTCCTCTGGCAATCCATCTTTTATTTATTGGGACCACTGACTCCAGGCAGAAAACATATGGTAGCACTGGAAGATACCTCAAGATGAAGGCAACGTGTTTTGTAGGAACAGTCATTAGTATTGTGCTGTAAAATAGGCTTGAACTGGGGAATAGTTTAAGAGATTTCAGTAATACAACATGGGTGGTATTGAAGAACATTTACCCAACCAGCACCCTCTACCACATGTCCTGTGTCTGTCTTTTAGAATAAAGAATTCATTAAAAAACTTCAATTAATGCTTCAACTAAATTACAATTTGGATTAATTCAAGTAGTGCTACCTGTCCCTTTTTTTTTTTTTATATGTTGTAGCTATTCTTGTATTTTGTACACATTGCGTAGCCCACTGTGATATATTTTATTATATGTCTGCCAGTGTGCCTTCTCTGTCAGTGTTAAGCCAAAGCAGTGCCAGTTTGTCAGTATCTTAGTTCTATTGTCTGTCTCCATTCATGTGCTTAATACGCTTTTACTACCAGGAGATGACTGGGCGCCCCAGGGTCAAGGTAGGAAGGTTGATGTTGGGAAACTGCTGAAATGCACTTCAACTCAATGCATGCCATGTTTACAGTGATCATATTTTAAAGAACCACTCTGATTTTTAAAAAATCACTTCAGGGTGTGGCAGAAAATAGTCAAGTATGCTGAAGGAAATCAGTGCACGCATTATTGATGCTCCCGTACATGATACCCCATCCTCCAGATTAATGTGATTTTATGATGATCAATGTAATTGATAATGTAATTGATCATCCTGATTGTTACCGTAAACCCTGTCCTGGAGGGATGAGTTTTCTGATGTTGCTGTTTTTCAATTGATGTCACTAAGTAATATAGTATGGTAAATCAGCAAGGCCATTCAAACTTGATTACCAGTTTAACTGATTTCATAATTTTTTTAAAGTGATGTGTGCGAGCAAATAAAATAAAAAATAAAAAAGTCTAGCAACCTTGTCAATAGATTCTAGCTTCTTGATGTAATGGCTAAGGTTTTTAATGGCAGTCACAGGGATCCGGGTTTGAGTCCCAGTATGGGATACCCCCATTCACCATTGGTGTCAAAAGTGGGATAACATCACTGAAAGCATGTCCTGGCCGAGTCTGAGGCACACTTAGCTATTCATAATCTGATAGGAAGTTGTGTATCTCTTTACTGGAAGCTTGAGGACATTATTTTTGCTATAATCTTGCAATTTTTCAGTACAACATATTTTATTTTCAAGAAATGTGAAGTGGGACATCCGTTAAACTGATAACTACATTTGTATGGCCTAAGATTAAGTGACAGGAAAATATTCATTTCATGGGCCAGGGTTCATTTGAAATAAAGGATATGATTTGAATGACTAATGATACAACTATTTACTCCTTATTCTTCCAATATTATTCACTGGGGTTATGTATTCAATTGGTTTCCATGTGAAGCAATACATTTAATTAGAATTACATCCATTTTTCTATTTTCACTTTTGCTGCGGAAATGAAATGTTGACCTCTTGTGGAGGATTGGCTAAAATGCACCTTCAAAATCAGCCAACCAAAGTATTACAGCCCCATGTATAATATTGATGTGTAAGAGTGTACGCATTTTAAACTGGTGTGAAAATATACTGACCTACACAAAAAATGTATAATGGCGATGTCATCCAGGAGCATTACTTGATGGAACAGATGATAGATGGTAAATACAACACAAGAGATTGAATGAATGGACACTAAAGATACTCTTAAAGAAATCAATAAAGTCTTATGAAATTTGATGTATGGAAATATTTTACAACCATCTCTGCCTCTCTGGCAAATCCATCTTTTATCTATTGGGACCAACACTGACTCGAAGCAGATTTCTTATTTTTTTAAAAATACAAATATGGTAGCAATGTGCTGGGCAGTGATAGTCATTACTATTGTGCTGTAAAATAAAAATAAAATGTAGGCTTGAACAGGGAAATTGTTTTGGAGATTTTAGTACTACAACATGGGTGCATTGAAGACCTTTTACCCAAAGAGCACCCTCTACCACATGTCCTGTGTCTGTCTTTTAGCGATTTTGAGAAATGCCTGCTTCTACAATTAAATTACAATTAGGATTAATCCAAGTAGTGCTACCTGTCCCTATTTTTACCTTGTATGTTATATGTTGTAGCTATTCTTGTATTTTGTACGCTCTGTGTAGACCACTGAGATATATGTTAGCATACTGTATGTTAACACTGCCTTTTCTGTCAGTGTTAACCCACTGGGCACACACTGGTTGAATCAACGTTGTTTCAATTAAATGGAATAGACGTGTCATAAAGGAATAGACGTTGAGTTGACATCTGTGCCTAGTGGGAAGAACAAGCAGTGCCAGTTTGTCAGTATTTTAGTTCCATTGTCTGTCTCCATTCATGTGCTTCATTCGCTTTTACTACCAGGAGATGACTGGGCGCCCCATGGTCAAGGTAGGAAGGTTGACATTGGGAAACTGCTGAAATGCACTTCAACTCAATGCATGCCATGTTTACTGTGATCACATTTTTAAAATAATAACTCTGATTAAAAAATCACTTCAAGATGGTGGAAAACCAAATTGGTGCAGGCATAATTAATGCTCCATACATCCGCCAGTGAAGATTTATGTTATTTGATTATTATCCTGATTGTTACTGAAAACCCTGTCCTGGATGGCTGAACTTTCTGATGTTGTTGTTTTTCAAATGATTAAACAAATTAACGTTAAAGACATCCGACTGTAAATTAGTAAGTGACGATACAACGTTCCTTTCCAGGACCAGGTTTCATCTAAAATATTAAAAATAAAGGATATGATTTGAATGAGCTACTAATGATCAAAATATTTACTGACGTTTTTTAAACAAAAGATTTTTCCAATATTATTCACTGGGGTTATGTCATCTATTTGTTTCCATGTGAAGCAATACATTTAATTACAATTACTTAAATCTTTTCATTTTCATTTTTTATTTTTGCTGCGGAAATGAAATCTTGACCTCTTGTGGAGGATTGGCAAAAATGCACCTTCAAAATCAGCCAACCAAAGTATTACAGCCCCATGTATAATATTGACGTGTAAGAGTGTACGCATTTTAAACTGGTGTGAAAATATACTGACCTACACAAAACATTCATGATGTAATATTTCTCTAATTGAGGAATGTTTCTTATTTGTTGGTTGCTGTTTGGTCTTGTTTCTTCACAACAACTTTGAGCTGAGAGTATTTGTTTTCGGACTTCAACAGTGGCTATTAAAAGAAGATCCAGAGTCCCTGGAGTTATGATAACGCAGTTTGTGGAGGAAATACCGGAGGGCATGACCACCCCCGACTTCACCCGCAAGCCCATCGCTTTGACGATCCAAGAGGGTAGGGTCCCTTTTATTGAATAAACTGACGTGCACGAGCTTGATTTCTGGGCAGGGGGGCACACTAACATTAGGTGACTTTCATTTATAGTGCATTATACATATCTATGCTTTCAGGTAAATTAGCCTTTTTCAAAAGTAAGGTAAGCGGAGTGCCTACACCAAACATCACTTGGGCCAGGAACAAAGGCCCGCTGGAGGATCCAGTGAAGTATATCAGTAGATATGATGAGATTATGGATGAATACTTTCTTGAGGTAAGTAGGAGCAGCAAGCTAATGGCACGCACAACCAATTTCAACCCTTTAAATTGTCATTATCTAATAATTGTTTCACTGGGAAAAACAAGTGATAGTGCAAGTATGCCAATGCAGGAGAAAGCCATGCTATTACATTTTTCTCTAAAATCACTACGCCTATGTCTGGTGTGGTATCGATCGAGTGTAGGGTTAAATCTCACTGCAATGTTGTCATTTCATCAGATGCCCAATGTAACAGCGGAACAAGCTGACACCTACAAATGTTTTGCTGCCAATGAATATGGAAGAGCAGTTTGCACTGCCACCTTGAATGTTATTGAGGGTGAGAAATTAATTGATTTAGGTCATTAGGATGATTAATTGAAATGGCAGTGTTCACTTGCTAAAACAAATTTGCTATTACCAGTACTCATGAGAAAAATATATTGTTTTCTATTTTCAGTTGGATTCAAGAAGAAAGCGACAACAGGTGTGAAGATGATTGTATATCGTAATATTACCCAATTCCTTAGTTCATGAAGATTCAAGAACAAATATTTATCCAGCTAGTTATTTTAATTCTTAATCTCTTCTAGGACCAAAAAGAGCGGCACCAGAGGATTTCAGAAAAATGCTTAAGAGGAAGTAAATGACTGTTCAAATGCAAATATCCGAAACAATTATTTAATGTCCCGTTTTGGGAACATACATGTCCATTTTTGGAAACCATTAATTGATTTCCAGAAAATTTTTTGTTGACTATACTTCAGACAGATATATCAAGAATAGTGTTGTGACAAATAGATAAGGTTGGCCAACCACTAGTTTCCCCAGAGTTTTAACTCTTCCCATTCCCATTAAAGTGTTGTACGAACTAAACCACAACTAAAGAAGAAGGAGGGAGAGATTGATCCAAAGTTCTGGGAGGTGTTGCTGAGCTCACCTAAGAAGGACTACGAGAAGGTCTGTATGGAGTATGGAATCACTGACTTCCGCTGGATGCTGAAGCAGCTGAACCTAAAGAAGAAAGAGAGAGAGGAGGAGCAGGCAAAGGTATCAGCGATGATGCAATAAGGCAATCAGTGTACAGATGACTATACCTTGTGGGTAATAATTGACCCTCTCCAGCTTTAGCCTCTCCTGATCTCCTCTCCTTCAATTTGATAGGTTGTTGAAAAACTTGAAAATCTGAAACACATTGAGGTGAAAACAGATGGCTCAGCACAGTTTGAACTGGACATGGAACTGAAGAATCCCAACAGTCAGATTTTCCTATTCAAGGTGGGTCCTCCCCCCCACCATGGAAGACAGTGATAAGCTAATTGATGAACAAACATGTTATGAAGTGCATGATGTGTTTGACTTTTTCTGCCCAAAAGGACGGGGTCATGCTTCCCTATTCTGACGACGGCACCGGGAAGCACAACCTAAACAAAATAGGCAGGAAGTACATCTTTAGCATCAACGACCTGATGCCAGACGACGCTGGGTTGTACCAGGTGGACGTTGAGGATGCCAATTGTTTCTCAACTGACTTTAAGAGTAAGAATGCGTCTTCTTTTACCTTTCTGTATTACCTATTTACCAACTGTAATAAAGTATATATATATTCTAATTTGATAATTCTTGAGGAATGTTTGAGAGAAATGTTTCTCACCAATATCGTACTGTCTTTCCCTCTATAGTTATACCAGTGGAGTTTGTTGTCAAGATTCAGGAGGTGAAGGCTAAGGAGAGAGAGGATGCCGTGTTTGAGTGTGTCTTGTCCCAACCCTTCCCAAAGATTGTGTGGATTGGAAAGAACATCCCTCTCGAACAAGGGGACAAGTTTGACATCATTGTGTCAGAAGACCACCTCATTCACAGCTTAAGGGTGAAAGATTGTGCCCAAGTCGACAAGGGAGTCTACACTGCCATGGCTGGCATTGCCTCCTGCAACGCTTGGCTTATTGTGGAAGGTGGGACAACTGTGATACAATATTTTATAAGCAAAAACTAACACAAACATGAAGCCTTATACTTGAACTTAAACCCCTCTTTCCATGTCCGTGTTAACTCAGCCGATAATGACCCAAACATGCGTGGGAAAAAGACGGCCCGCAAAACCACCACGGCTGGTGGTGGAGGAGAGGACCTGGCTAAGATCGCCGCAGAGCAATCGGCTATGCTGCAGAAGGAGAAGGATGCTGCGGATGCAGCCAGACGGGCCCAAGCAGAGAAGGATGCTGCGGATGCAGCCAGACGGGCCCAAGCAGAGAAGGATGCTGCGGATGCAGCCAGACGGGCCCAAGCAGAGAAGGACGCTGCGGATGCAGCCAGACAGGCCCAAGCAGAGAAGGACGCTGCGAATGCAGCAGGAGCCGGAGCCGGAGCCGGTGCCGGAGAGGGGGATGGAGATGGACATGGGGGAAAAGGTAAATTCTTATTCTATCCCAGTGCATTAGGCTACCTAATGTTGGCATGATTACTTTTATTGTTTATCATCATGATTTGCCTACATTTATGGACATTGTGCTGGCGGTTAGTGTTTTGTTGCTCTTGTTGTGTTGCTGCTATTGTAAATGTTGTAAGCAGACTGACTTGATGACGCTTGTCAACTTTTGAGTTGCTGCCAAAATATATAAGGAGGTAAGATTAATGATATGAGCATTGGTTATGATAATCAACTTGGAAAAGGAGTCGAAATACCAGACTGACCGATTCTGCCTGAGGGAATCGCATCAAAAAGTAGGGAGCTTGTTGGATTTTAAACCCTGACTTTAATTTACAGTCATTTTTATATGGTAGCTTAATTAGTACTTGACAAATAAGTTTACCTTGAATTAAATATTTTTGTCAATTCTTTGTTGTGGTACCGTTTATTGAAGATTGACTTTGGCCTTTCGATTCATAAGCAAAGCCTTTTTTTGGTGTGTAGACTTCATCAGCAGGCTTCGTTAACAGACCAGCACTTGCAGTACTTCCTAGATAGCACTAGAGAGAGACATATACCAGTTAGCTGATAAGTACTGGTGGGTTGACACACTCTCATCATATCCAGGCGCCACATTCAGTTGCCAAACGTTGTTGAAACTTGCAGATAGAAATGCCATAAATAGAGCCTATGTGAGTACTTATTTCAATTTTTTATCCTGAAAAACTCCCCTGTTCTTAACAATTACAAGCATACCCATAACATGATGCAGCCACCACTATGCTTGAAAATATGGAGTGTGGTACTCAACAATGTGTTGTATTGGATTTGCCCCAAACATAACACTTTGTATCCAGGACAAAAAGTGAATTGCTTTGCCACATGTTTTGTAGTATTAATTTAGTGCCTTGTTGCAAACAGGATGCATGTTTAGGAATATTTGTATTCTCTACAGACTTCCTTCTTTTCACTCTGTCAATTAGGTTAGTATTGTGGAGTAGCTATAATGTTGTTGATCCATGCTCAGTTTTCCCCTATCACAGCCACTAAACTCTATAAATGTTATAAAGTAACTATTGGCTTAATGGTGAAATCCTTGAGGGACCTTACACATAATTGTATGTGCGGGGTACAAAGATGAGGTAGTCATTCAAAACTCATGTTAAACACTATTATTGCACACAGTGAGTGCATGCAACTTATTATGCACAGTTTTACTCCTGAACTTATTTAGGAAAGGGGGGATACCTAGTTAGTTGTACAACTGAAAGCATCTTCCACATATAACCCAATACCTCTGAATCAGAGAGGTGTGGAGGGCTGCCTTAATTGACATCCACGGAACAGTGGATTAACTGCCTTGCTCAGGGGCAGAACAACCGATTTTTACCTTGTCAACTCTGGGATTTGATCCAGAAACCTTTTGATTACTGGCCCAACGCTCCTACCCGCTAGGCTACCTGCCGCCCAGGCTTGCCATAACAAAGGGGTTTATTACTTACTGACTCAAGACGTTTCAGCTTTAATTTTTAATTAATTTGTAAAAATTAAATAAAACATAATTCCACTTTGACATTATGGGGTATAAACAATAATGTCAAAGTGGAATTATGTTTTAGGCCAGTGAAAAAACATTTCAATATAATCCATTTTAAATTCAGGCTGTAACAACAAAATGTTGAAAAAGTCAAGGGGTGTGAATACTTTCTGAAGGCACTGTATTTATACCAGCCTCTTTCACACACTTTTATGATACTAACAAAACACTCTCAAAAAGTAAACTTGGACCATAGTTTATTCCAAGTTCTATATTATTCAGTGAATTAATGTGAACTAAAATACATTGACAGTAAAGTATTGTAGAACGAGTAAGACGTGAAGTACGCAAAGTTTCACAATAAGTGGACCATTTAATTTAATTTTTACTACAAAAACTATATATTTGGGGTACATTTGAAACACTTAGGGAAAAGTGTACTGCTTTTGTTTTTAAGTATACAAAAAAAGGGTATTTTTACTAACTTAATTTTGGTACTTTGATTCTCTTGTATCAAACAATATATTAAGAGACTTCCTGCACTATAAATAATAGGTAAGCTGGTATGCTTTCAGTGTGTCCTTGCATCAATGTTTGTCTCAACCCACTGGGCAAAAACTGGTTGAATCCACATTGTTTCCATGTCATTTCAACCCCCAAAATATCTATGTGATGACATTGTATCAATGTGGAAAACTGATTGGATTTGCAAAAAGTAATCAACGTAAGGGCATTTTGTCTTTTTTTCAATAAACTTTTAACCTAAATCCAATGACATGATGAAATGTTTTGTTGATTTCATATTTAATTCACATTAGTTGACAACTCAACCAAATGTAAATCAAAACTTGACGTTGAACTGAAGTCTGTGCCCATTGGGAGTTGTTTCTTTGCATGTTTATCATTTGCATTCTTCTTCTTCTGGCTATATCAGTTCATGTCATATTCATTTATAAGACACAGTAAACATAACTCAATAACTTGTTTGTCTATATTATTGATGTCAATGTGGTACAACCAAAACCGCCAGTATGTGCACTGCCTAACCAATCTACATGTCTAGTTCACATCATTATCTTTTCAATGGTCATATTTAACCTTGCTTATTTTGTTAAATTTCTATTGAATATATACACTACC
Organism: Coregonus clupeaformis; assembly: GCF_020615455.1. Taxonomy (NCBI): domain Eukaryota; kingdom Metazoa; phylum Chordata; class Actinopteri; order Salmoniformes; family Salmonidae; genus Coregonus; species Coregonus clupeaformis. Next base: position 8,076,462 of record NC_059201.1, read on the forward strand.
TGACCAAAAGTATGTGGACACCTGCTTGTCAAACATCTCATTCCAAAACCATGGGCATTAATATGGAGATGGTCCCCCCTTTTGCTGCTATAACAGCCTCCACTCTTCTGGGAAGGCTTTCCACTAGATGTTGGAAGATTGCTGCGGGGACTTGGTTCCATTCAGCCACGAGCATTAGTGAGGTCGGGCACTGATGTTGGGCGATTAGGCCTGGCTCGGCGTTCCAATTCATCCGAAAGGTGTTCGATGGGGTTGAGGTCAGGGTTCTTTGCAGGCCAGTCAAGTTCTTCCACACCGATCTCGACAAACCATTTCTGTATGGACCTTGCTTTGTGCGCGCGGGCATTGTCATGCTGAAACAGGAAAGGGCCTTCCCCAAACTGTTGCCACAAAGTTGGAAGCACAGAATCGTCTCGGTAGTAAGTGTTGCAAACAAGGACAGACAATTTTTAGGGGCTACGCGCTTCAGCACTCAACGGTCCCGCTTTGTGAGCTTGTATGGCCTACCACTTGTTGGCTGAGCCGTTGTTGCTCCTAGACGTTTCCACTTCACAATAACAGCACTTACAGTTGACCGGAGCAGCTCTAGCAGGGCACAAATTTGACAAACTGACTTGTTGGAAATGTGGAATCCTATGAGGGTGCCAAGTTGAAAGTCACTGAGCTCTTCAGTACGGGCCATTCTACTGCCAATGTTTGTCTATGGAGATTGCATGGCTGTGTGCTCGATTTTATAGACCTGTCAACAACGGGTGTGGCTGAAATAGCCGAATCCACTAATTTGAAGGGGTGTCCACATACGTCTGTGTGTATATATAGTGTATTTATGAAAATGTCAATTCACAGATGAGACAATGAGGAAAGATGTGATGCATTACCTGCCGAGATTATCCTGGACTACTGTATGATGTCATTACCTAATGTTACATCCAGGTGTTCAATTCCTTAGTGGACTGACTGATACTAACGGCAGCCTCTGGGAAACAGCAGAACTGTCCTGCAAACTGAGCCATGAGAACTGTGAGGGAGTCTGGCTTAAAGATGGGAAACCAGTGAGTGCAGTATTCTTCAATCACACAAACATAGCGTTCTTCAACCTTGTTCCAGGAGACCCACATGGTGTGCAGGCTTTTGCTCCAGACCAACACTAACACATTTGATTAAACTAAACAACAGCTTGATGATTTGTTTATTGTCATAGTTAAATAACTGGAAATAATACCCATTAGCAAAATATGCTTTGACAGTTGAATGAAAATCAAGATGCTATTTTCAGACCCCTAATGGATTGAATCCATTCTCTATTTCTGTCATCAGCTAACTGACGAGGATGGGGTGAAAATCATCAAAGATGGAGCCTGTCACAAGCTGGTAATCGACAGCTGTAAAAAAGACGATGCAGGAGTCTATTCATTTGAGGTGGATGGTCATAAATCGGAGGCAAAGCTCACTGTTTCAGGTAAGAATGGACGGTTACAGTGGATTACATCCAAGATTAGGAAATTATTCTGTAAGGCTATTGTTCCCTTGATTAGAGCACTTTAAGATACAAGGAATGTGTCCTATATAAAATTATTATACATCATTCTATAAATATTTTTATTCACCTGTTGTACACGTGATAATAGTTTTTTGCCAACCCAATAACAATTAATTAAAAAGGTAGGCCTATGTAACATTGAAGGAACAAGTTTTGTTATTCTGTAATTTATAAGTCACAGTAAATATATATTTAACTTGTCAACATGTGAAAATTATATTTTCCCATCATTATCTTGTCATTAGTCATACTAAACCTTGTTTATCTTGTTTCATTGCATAAGACCATATATATTTGCATATACCAATTTACAGCTAAGATTATAAGGAAAGTAGCGATGCATTACCCATTTGGAGATTATACTAAACTATTTCTGTTGTCTTTACTTATTTATAGATTCAGGTGCTCAATTTGTTGGATGTGGACTCTCTGATGTTGAAGTTAATCTCGACGAAACAGCAGAGCTATCCTTGACACTAATAAGTGCAAACATTGAGGGAGTCTGGTATAAAGACGGCAAACAAGTGAGTACAGTATTTTTTCTATACCACAGTACAGTGTGATGGGATAAACAACTATTGAAGTCATCAAAGTAAAAAGTACCCATTAACAAATAATCTATGACAATTGAAAGACCAACAAGATTACATTTGCTGACCCCTATTGTATTTAATCCATTCTCTCTTTCTGTGATCAGGTAACAACTACGGGCCGGATGAGGATCATCAAAGAAGGAGCCTGTCACAAGCTGGTTATTGATTGCTGTCGAAAAGATGATGGGGCAGTCTATCGCTTTGAGGTGGATGGTCAAAAATCAGAGGCAAAGCTCATTGTTCAAGGTCAGTTACAGTATGTGGATTACACCCAGTGGTATGACATGCTTCTGTAAAACTATCGTTTCCTTGATTAAAGCACTTTATGATACATGAAAATGATATGATGATACATGAAAATGATATGATTATACATGAAAATTATATGATGATACATAGTCAACTGTTATACATTTGTGTTCATTCCACATTTTTCCCCATTGCCAACCCGGTGACAATTGTTGTTATGGACATCGGTCACAATGCATCCCCTAACTTGGTATGTAACATTGAAGTAAAAAGATGTCCTGTAATTTATTACACAGTCAATGTTTATTTAATAACTTGTTCATCTATATTCATTGTGACAATGTGGTACAACATGGAAAATCCTTCTAATCAATCTATAGTTCCCCTTATAATTTAGTCATTGGTAATTTTGTAAGGGATTGCACACCCTGTCAGTCTATGGACAAGGAAAGAAGGCACTCCATGCTTTGGTTTTGTTGACCTGGCCACTGTTTCCAAATGCTAACTTTTTAGCATTTATGTATTAGAATGTTTTGCATGTCATGTCCAAATCAGCTTCAGATTGATTGTTTAGCTCAATAAAGTTACTTTGAGATGATTTGGACATGGAACACAAAACATGCTTAATTGGAGATACTGTATTGACTTGCGTTGGTTTTTGGACAAAAAATGCAAAAACGTTTGGAGACAGTGACCAGGTAAACAAAACCAAAGCATGGTTGCTGTCTTCCTTGGTCCACAGACGGCTTACAGGGTAAAAACCAACATGTCATTTTGTAATTTTTGGGAGAACTATCCCTTTAACTTTGTATCTTGTTCAATTGAGTAAGAACATAAACGTTTGCAATTTACAGCAGAGATTTGTGATGCATTACCTGCTTTGAGATTATACTAAACTATTACGATTTCTGTTGTCTTTACTTAATTTTAGATCCAGGTGCTCAGTTTGTTGGATGCGGACTCTCTGATATCGAAGTTAAATTTGACGAAACAGCAGAGCTGTCCTTGACACTAAGCAGTCCGAATGTTGAGGGGGTCTGGTATAAAGACGGGAAAGAGGTGAGTGCAGTATTCTTCAATCCCCAAAATACAGTCTGTGTTCTTCAACCTTGGTCCAGGAGACCCACAGGGTGTGCAGGCTTTTGCTACAGCCCAATACCAACACATGTGATTCAACTAAACAATATCTTGATGATGAAGATAAATAATATAAAGTGAAAAGTAACCATTTGCAACGATTATATGACAGCTACATGACCAACTGGGTTATATTTTCTCCTATTGGATTGAATGTGTTCTCTCTTTCTGTAATCAGATACTTCCTGATGACAGGGTGAAAATCATCAAAGAAGGAGCCTGTCACAAGCTGGTCATTGATAACTGTAAAAAAGACGATGCAGGAGTCTATTGCTTTGAGGTGGATGGTCATAAATCAGAGGGATCACTCACTGTGCAGGGTAAGTGGACAGTTAAATTATGTGGATTACATCCAGGATTAGGAAATGCTTCTCTAAGGCTGAAGTTCCCATGATTAGAGCACTTTAAGATACATGAAAGTTGGCCTATTAAAGAAGGATACATCATACATGATTCACCTGTTGTATATCTCTGTTCATCCCACTTTATTTTCTCTCCTGCCAACTCTGCCAATTGCTGTTATGAACATGGATAACAATTCATCACCTCACTTGGTATGTAACATTAAGTTGTTGCTGTTCTCTGTCATTTATAAGACACAGTAATTATATATTTAATAACTTGCTGATCTATATTCATTATGAGAAATGACAATGTGGTATAACATGTGAAACCACCATTCTGTGAACTTCCTAAACAATCTATGGTCCCCATTATTGTCTTGTCAGTAGTCATACGTAACCTTGTGTATTTTTGTTTAATTGCTATGGCGTATGGCTTGTGCATACAAATGTAGGATCTTAATTTGGTCACTTTTGTTGCTGAGAATAGCAAATTTGTATTGCATTCGGAGGTTTAAAAAGGCTTCTAAAGTTTGTACTTTAAGTTTCCACTTTAAAATGTCAGACTAGCAAAACATGTATCAAATCCTACAAAACAATTCCATTAATTATAATCCACATACTTATTGACATTTCCTGTTGCTGCAGGAATATTTTCCTGCTGTAGCAAACTGGCTCAAATTAAGATCCTACATCTGTATTACAATTTACGGCTAAGATTATAAGTAATGTTGTAATGCATTACCAACTTTGAGATTATATTAAACTATGATGGTTTCTGTTTTATTTTAAAACTTATTTTTAGATCCAGGTGCTCAATTCAGTATTGGACTGTCTGATGTCGACGTTAAGCTTGACACAAAAGCAGAGCTGCTCTGCGAAGTGAACTGTCCGAACATTGAGGGGGTCTGGTATAAAGAAGGAAAACAGGTCAGTACAGTATTCTTCAATCAAACAAATACAGTGTTCTTCATCCTTGGTCCAGGCTTTTGCCCCACACCAGGATTGAAGAACTCTGCATTAAAGAGGGCTGATTTTGCATCAGTTTTCCTCCTCCTCATTAACAAATGCTTAGAAGACTAGATTTGTGTCTTGGAGGTGTAGTTTGATGTGGGTGTTTCTTGCATGTGTCGGGGGGTGAGTTTGTAAATTCACTCTGGCAATCTACTCCAATATTAACACTCTGGTTTGAGAGTCCAAAACGGCCTACCCTACACCCGGTTGTTATGACAGGTTTCAGTAAACATTGGCAAAAAAGCTAAATTAAATTGCTGTGTTCTCTCAGTTATGTGTGGAAGCAAGCTAGCTAACTTTAGCCAATTAGCTTTGGTGCTTGACTGATGTTGTGAGATCCGAACACTACCCTTCAGCAGGAGCAGCCGGTGTGCGCTCCTAGAGAGAATTAACGAACAAACACCGTCTTAGTGGGCATTACATAAAATCAAAACCCAAGCTTCAAATATAACAAGTAAAGCAGATTATGCAGGTACTCATAATCTCAGACTTTAAGAAAATACTGACTTATCAGTTTTAAGGTTGTTAGTGGATTTCGGGACTATAAATGATGTATATGACTACTACCGATGCCACACGTTTTCAACCGGAAAATTAGTTTTTTCGTGACAGTTTCTCTTTAAGCGTACAGTGCCTTCGGAAAGTATTCAGAACCCTTGACTTTTTCCACATTTTGTTACGTTACAGCCTTATTCTAAAATTGATTAAATTATTTTTTTCCCCTCATCAATCTAATTTTAATGTTTTGCTAATTTATAAAAAATAAAAAAACTGATATCACATTTACATAAGTATTCAGACCCTTTACTCTGTACTTTGTTAAAGCACCTTTGGCAGCGATTACAGCCTCAAATCTTCTTGGGTATGATGCTACAAGCTTGGTACACCTGTATTTGGGGTGTTTCTCCCATTTCTCTCTCCTCTCAAGCTCTGTCAGGTTGGATGGGGAGCGTTGCTGCACAGCTATTTTCAGGTCTCTCCAGAGATGTTCAAGTCCATGCTCTGGCTGGGGCACTCAAGGACATTCAGAGACTTGTCCCGAAGTCACTCCTGTGTTGTCTTGGCTGTGTGCTTAGGGTCGTTGTCCTGTTGGAAGGTGAACCTTCGGCCCAGTCTGAGGTCCTGAGTGCTCCGGAGCAGGTTTTCATCAAGGATCTCTCTGTACTTTGCTCCGTTCATCTTTGCCTCAATCCTGACTAGTCTCCCAGTCCCTGCCGCTGAAAAACATCCACACAGCATGATGCTGCCACCACCATGCTTCACCATAGGGATGGTGCCAGGTTTCCTCCAGACGTGACGCTTGGCATTGCAGCCAAATATTTCAATCTTGGTTTCATCAGACCAGAGAATCTTGTTTCTCATGGTCTAAGAGTTTTTAGGTGCCTTTTGGCAAACTCCAAGCTGGCTGTCATGTGCCTTTTACTGAGGAGTGGCTTCCGTCTGGCCACTCTACCATAAAGGTCTGATTGGTAGAGTGCTGCAGAGATGGTTGTCCTTCTGGAAGGTTCTCCCATCTGCACAGAGGAAGTCTAGAGCTCTGTCAGAGTGACCATCGGGTTGTTGGTCACCTCCTTGACCAAGTCCATTCTCCCCCGATTGCTCAGTTTAGTCGGGCGGCCAGCTCTAGGAAGAGTCTTGGTGGTTCCAAACTTCTTCAATTTAAGAATGATGGAGGCCACTGTGTTCTTGGGGACTTTCAATGCTGCAGAATTGTTTTGTACCATTCCCCAGAACTGTGCCTTGACACAATTCTGTCTCTGAGCTCTACGGACAATTCCTTCGACCTCATGGCTTGGTTTTTGCTCTGACATGCACTGTCAACTGTGGGACATTATATAGGCTGGTGTGTGCCTTTCCAAATCATGTCCAATCAATTGAATTTACCACAGGTGGACTCCAATCAAGTTGTAGAAAGATCTCAAGGATGATCAATGGAAACAGCATGCACCTGAGCTCAATTTCGAGACTCATAGCAAAGGGTCTGAATGCTTATGTAAATAAGTATTAGTTTTTTATATTTTATAAATTTGCAACAATTTCTAAAAACAGGTTTATGCTTTGTCATTATGGGGTATTGTGTGTAGATTGCTGGGTTTTTTATTTATTTAATACATTTTTGAATAAGGCTGTAACGTAACAAAATATGGAAAAAGTAAAGGGTTCTGAATACTTCCCGAAGGCTCTGTATATAGACAATGGTTTTTGCCAGATGGCGGGGTGATCAACATTCAATGAGTTTAAGTGAAATCATGATAGGATAAACACAATTACACTGAACAAATATATAAACGCAACATGTAAAGTGTTGGTCCCATGTTTCATGAGATGAAATAAAAGATCACAGGAATGTTCCATATGCACAAAGAGCTTATTTCTCTCAAATGTTGTGCACACAAATTAGTTTACATCCCTGTTAGTGAGCATTTCTCCTTTGCCAAGATAATACATCCACCTGACAGGTCTAGAATATCAAGAAGCAGATTAAACAGCATGATCATTAAACAGGTGCTCCTTGTGCTGGGGAAAATAAAAGGCCACTCTAAAATGTGTCGTTTTGTCACACAACACAATGCCACAGATGTCTCAAGTTTTGAGGGAGCGTGCAATTGGCATGCTGACTGCAGGAATGTCCACCAGAGCCATTGCCAGAGAATTGAATGTTAATTTTTCTACCATAAGCCGCCTCCAATGTCATTTTAGAGAATTTGGTTTACGTCCAACCGGCCTCACAATCGCAGACCACATTTAACCACGCCAGCCCAGGACCTCCACATCCGGCTTCTTCACCTGCGGGATCATCTGAGACCGGCCACCCGGTCAACAGGTTTGCACAACCGAAGAATTCCTGCACAAACTGTCAGAAATCGTCTCAGGGAAGCTCATCTGCGTGCTCGTCATCCTCACCAGGGTCTTGCGCTGACTGCAGTTTGGCGTCGTACCCGTCTTCAGTGGGCAAATGCTAACCTTCGATGGCCACTGTCATGCTGGAGAAGTGTGCTCTTCACTGATGAATCTCGGTTTCAAATGTACCGGGCAGATGACAGTTTGCTGATGTCAACATTTTGAACAGAGTGCCCCATGGTGGCAGTGGGGTTATTGTATGGGCAGGCATAAGCTACAGACAATGGATACAATTGCATTTTGTCAGTGGCAATTTGAATGCACAGAGATACCATGACGAGATCCTGAGGCCCATTGTTGTGCCATTCATCCGTCGCCATCAGCTCATGTTTCAGCATGATAATGCACGGCCCCATGTCGCAAGGATCTGTACACAATTCCTGGAAACTGAAAATGTCCCAGTTCATCCATGGCCTGCATACTCACCAGACATGTCACCCATTGAGAATGTTTGGGATGCTCTGGATCGACGTGTATGACAGAATGTTCCAGTTCCCGACAATATCCAGCAATTTAGCACAGCCATTGAAGAGGAGTGAGACAACATTCCACAGGCCACAATCAACAGCCTGATCAGCTCTATGTAAAGGAGATGTGTCGCGCTGCATGAGGCAAATGGTGGTCACCAGATATTGACTGGTTTTCTGATCCACTCCCCTACCTTTTTTTCTTCCAAGTTATCTGAGGGCAACAGATGCATATCTGTTTTCCCAGTCATGTGAAATCCATAGATTAGGGCCTAATTTATTTATTTCAGTTGACTGATTTTCGTTATATGAACTGTAACTCATTAAAATCTTTGAAATTGTTGCGTTTTATATTTTTCTTCAGTGTAATTCAGTCATGGAAGTGAAAAGTAACCATTAGGAAAGATTGTATGACAGATGAATGACAAACAAGATTCTCTTTTCAGTCTGCTATTTCAATCTCTCTTTCTGTGATCAGATAACTCCTGATGACAGTGTGAAAATCATCACAGATGGAGCCTGTCACAAGCTGGTCATTGATTGCTGTCGAAAAGATCACGCAGGAGTCTATCGCTTTGAGGTGGATGGTCGTATATCAGAGGCTACGCTCACTGTTCAGCGTAAGTGACATAGACTGTTATATCAACCTGTCTGTTTCCAATAGGTGGAAAATGACACTGCCTTGTCATTACCTCTTATGACATTTGTTATGTCTGTTTTATGACGCTGTTATGTTTCTGTCCATTTCATAGCAAAATTCACTTATAATTCACTTATCCCCCCACGCCAACCCTGTGACAATTGCTGTTATGGATAACAATTCATCACCTAACTTGGTATGTAACATTTGAAGTAAAATATTGTTGTTCTGTCATTTATAAGACACAGTAAATATATATTCTATAACTTTCTCATCCATAGTCATTATGATAATGTTGTACAACATTTAAAAAACATCCGTTTGTGCACTGTCTAACTGTAAAAGGAATTTCCAGGTGAACAACAGAGAAGAGCAGATATAGCCCATCATAAATCCATCTGGTCTAATAGAAGTTACAACAGGGAGACACCTCCAGCACAGAAGCAGAGAAAGTGTCTAACTAGCCTTCTCTGAGAAGGCCCTTACATCCTAAATCAGCAGACAACTGCTCTGTAAACACCAGCCCGAGAGGCTTGTCAGGAAGTCCAAACAAAAGGCAGTGACTATATATACACACACAGTATTTGTGCGTCACAATTTTGGCTGTCTTTACTTATTTATAGATCCAGCTGTTCAATTCATTTTGGGAGTGGCTGATGTCCAAGTTAAAATCTGTGAACCAGCAGAGCTGTCCTGCAAACTGAGCAGTCCAAACTGTGAGGGGGTGTGGTATAAAGACGGATTTCAGGTGAGTGCAGTATTCTTCAATCCAGGAGACCCACGGGCTGTGAAGGCTTTTGCTCCAGCCCGATGATACTTGATTCAGAACAATAGCTTGATGATTAGTTAATTAATTGAATCAGGTGTATTAATGTTGGACTAGGAAATCCTCCACCTCATGATGGGATCAATAAAACCTTTTACAGTCATCAAAGTGAAAAAGTACCCATTAGCAAATATTCTGTTATAGCTGATTGAGAAACAAGATTCTATTTTCCCCTATTAGATTTAATCTATTCTCTTTCTGTAATCAGGTACTTCCTGATGACAAGGTGAAAATCATCAAAGAAGGAGCCTGTCACAAGCTGGTCATTGATAACTGTAAAAAAGACGATGCAGGAGTCTATTGCTTTGAGGTGGATGGTCGTATATCAGAGGGATCACTCATTGTGCAGAGTAAGAATGGACAGTTACATTATGTGGATTACATCCAGGGTTATGAAAAGCTTCAGTAAGGCTGTTGTTCCTTTGATTAGAGCACTTTATTTTCTTTCATATTTAAGACCCACCAACATTCAACGTGGATTCCCTGAGAGAATTCTCTAAGCCGGTCATTGTGAGAGCAGGTGAAACGGCTGAGTGGAAATTGGCCTTTTCGGGTGGTGACCCAATGAAGATCACGTGGATCAAGGAGGATGAGGAACTCCTGGAAGGCCTCAATGTCAAGATAGAACAGACTGACATAAAAGCTGGCTTGTGTCTTACCAATTGTCAAAGGAAGAACTGTGGAGAGGTCAAAATAAAAATAAAAAATGACTATGGTACATTGGAAGCCACATCCAGACTGATTGTTCTTGGTGAGTTAGGAAGCAGGAAATGAAATTAGATTCCTGGCAAGTCTCTGGCAAGTCCGATGCGGAAAGATGTAACAAAATGCCTCAAAGATAATGATCACATACTTTTTGTTGAAGTGTTTTGTGGAATATCACTAACATCTCATTCTGTTGTTAGGCCACGTTTTCATTTTCATAGTTTCTCCCAACAGACAAACCCAGTCCGCCACAAAGACCTGTGGAAATTGTGGAAAGTTCTCTAACCGCCATTGAATTCAAATGGAAACCCCCAAAGGATGATGGTGGTTGTCCAGTCACACGCTACATTTTGGAGCGCCAGCAAGTGGGGGGAAGCAAAACATGGACAAATGTAGGGGAGCTTCCAAATGACCCCCTTAAATACAGGGATACGAATGTAAAGCCAGGGAAAAGATACTGTTACCACATCAGAGCCAAGAATGAGGAGGGAGTCAGTGATATGTTGGAGACAGAGGACATCCAGGCTGGCATATTGTGTAAGTATTGTTAACAATCCATATATTTTTTAGGACAGATCTCTCAATCATTTAAGTTATCAAGAGAGACAGGGATGCCCTTAGTCTACAGTAGTTATTTATTTTCTTTAGCCACAGAACCCCTAGCATCAATAATTACAACTCATGGCTCAATCCAGGGCACAGACATTGGTGGAGATCAAAATGTGATATCATTGTATGCAGGTTACATTTTACTTTATTTATCTGAACCAGAACATTTTCTGTCAATTATTTTACTATTGTTGGACACATATAATGCTGTATCGGGATTCAAAGTGAATTGTGAATCATGATTTCTCAAGCTTAGAAGGTACATTTAAGTGGAAATGGACAAAGACACATATGAAATACCTGGGTGTACTGATACCATGCAATCTGAAGGAGGCCTATAAACTCAATTACTCTCCTTTAATAGATAGGATTTGAATCTGATGTTCAGAGATGGAGATCTCTCCCTATATCTGTGTTAGGTAGGGTCAACATAATCAAAATGAATATATTACCAACTTTGATGTATTTATTCCAGGCCCTACCAGTTTCAATTCCATCCAACTAAAATAAATGGCCTGCTTTCCAACTTTATTTGGAATGGAAATACCTCACTGTTTTCCACTTCCCCTATAAAGCTGGAGGTCTGGGACAACCTCATATGAAGACGTATTACTGGGCTGCACAACTGTGTTCACTTAAACAAATGGACAGCAGACTATCCTTGTGCATGGAGGAGTATCAAAGCCATAAATATTATACCTTATCATCTAAAATATATTTACTACTTCGGGTCCAAGGCGTTGAAGAAAAAACAGACAATCCAATGATTCTCAATTCCATTCGTGTTTGGGAAAATGTACATAAATTCATAAAATAGGGAAAATAACTATATCACCAGGCACCCCTATTTGGAATAACCTCACCTTACCTCCAGTGTTTAATGACAACACATTTAAGTCCTGGTTCCAAAGTGGCATAATTAATTTTGAACATGTGTACTATGACGGATCTCTACTGTCATTCAATCTATTACAAGAAAGATTTGGATTATCCAAGGCCGATTATCCAAAGTTCTTACAACTCAGAAATCATATTCAATCGCTTCAACAGAATCTGGATGAACTTAAGGAATTTAGCATAGACAAAAATAATGAAAGAAGCTGCTACGCCAAATAAGTTGATTGCCAAGTTATATCAAGGTTTGATTGAAACCCTACCTGATGGTTCAGAACCTAAAAGGAAAAAATGTGAATCAGATCTTTAGGAAGAAATTGAGGAGAACCATTGGTCACAGATATGTGAAAATGTTCATACCTGCTCCTACAACCTAAGACATAAACTACTGCAATTAAAGATAATCATAGGACTTACTACACTCCTGCCAGAATGCATGTATTGTACCCAGAAATGTCACATCTCTGTTGGAGATGCAAAACACACAAAGAAACCCTATTACATATGCTGTGGTCCTGTGATAAACTGACACCATTTTGGGATACTGCATGTGCTATCATTTCATTATGTCTAGGAATTTATATCCATCCATCTGCGATTATGTCTGTTGGGAAATGTAAATATTGGTGATCAATATCAGAGAAAGTTGTGTAATCCATGTCTAATTGCTGCAAAAAAATGTATAGAGCGAAATCACACAGTTATTCGGAAAAAGACTTTCACACAAGGCAAAATATTACATTCCTCGAAGCGAGCATAAAAGGCATTTTAACTCATTCGTGAGTTCTACATCGCTGGGCAGGTCATGGCTGGGTTTCCATTATCGTCTGCAAGCCCTGCCACATACGACACGTATTGTAGCTAGTGTAATGGGATTCCACCTTACTCCTATATTGTCCTTTTGCATGTTTGATGTCACATCGGAGGTCGTAGAGGGATTTCTTGTATGTGTGCAAGTCTGTGTCCCGTTCATTGTAAGTGGTAACTCTACCCAGCACGGATGTTGCCTGTAATCCATGGATAATGGATATGTTCTTATAGTCACTGTGGGGACTGTTGTGATAAACTCTTTAATGGTATCGGATGAATCCCAGAATATATCCCAGTCTGTACTAGCAAAACAGTCTTGTAACCTTGCGTCTGCTTCGTCCGACCACTTCCGTATTGAGTGCATCACTGGTACTTCCTGTTTGAGCTTTTGTTTGTAAACAGGAAGCAGGAAAATTGAGTCATGATCAGATTTGCCGAAGGGAGGACCTTATATGAGTTTATATGGGTAGAATAAAAGTGGTCTAGAGTTTTATCACCCCTAGTGGCGCAGGAGATGTGTTGGTAGAAGTGAGGAAGGGCGGTTTTACATCTCCCCGCGTTAAAGTCTCCACCCACCAGAAATTGTGCCTCTGGGTGAGCGGTTTCTTGTTTGTCTATTGCCCCATACAGTTTGTTGAGTGTCAGAGTGGTGTTAGCCTGTGAAGGAATGTAGATAGACGTGATAATTACGGATGAGAATTCTCTTGGTAGATAAAAGGGTCTGCAGCTTACCATGAGGTATTCTATATCAGGTGAGCAACAGTTTGAGATTTCCTTCACACTTGAAGCAGCACACCAGTTGTTACTTATGAAAATACACACACCGCCTCCTTTCATTTTCCCTGAAGCCGCCGTCCAATCCTGCCGCTGCGTGGGGAATCCACCGAGTACTACGTACATATCGTCATCTTCCGTTTCAGTATAATATTGCAGGTTTTCAAGTCTCTATGATAGGAAACTCTTGAACGAAGCCCATTCATCTTATTCTCGAGTGACTGGACATTTGCCAATAGGACGGAAGGGAGCACCGTTCGGTTTACTCTTCGCCTCAATTTCACCAGGACTCCACCTCGTCTCCCGCGTTGAAGTCGTATTTGAAGTCGAAATCAAAGTTAGTAACTGTCGATTTGATGTCCAGAAGTGCTTGGTGGTCACGTGATAATAGTATGAACTTTCTGTTAATAAAATAAATTAAAAAGAGAAACACGATAAAAGTCACTAAATAGCAAAGTTGGGTTGGAACTCGTAAGATGTTGCCCTTCTCCATCGATGCCATCTCGATACCATACCCCGTTCAAAGGCACTTCAATATTTTGTCTTGCCCATTCACCCTCTGACACAATCCATGTGTCAATTGTGTCAATGCTTACAAATCCTTCTTTAACCTGTCTCATTCCCTTCATCTACACTGACTGAAGTAGATTTAACAAGTGACATCAATAAAGGATCATAGTTTTCACCTGGATTCACCTGGTCAGTCTATGTCATGGAAAGAGCAGGTGTTCCTAATGAAAATTCAAGTGTCATTTCTAGGAAGAATTCTCCACTGTGATTAGATTTGGCACTATATGCATGGCAATGGACAGTAGAATAACAAGTTGTTCTCTCAGGTTACCCAGGACCCCCTTCTGCACCCAAAGTAGTCAGTGCCTTCAAGGACTGCATCAACCTGGCTTGGTCTCCCCCCGTCAACACTGGAGGAACTGAAATTTGGGGTTACAATGTTGAGAGACGCAAGAAGGGAAGCAACTTTTGGAGCCCTGTGAACCTAGACGGGCCTATCAAAGGTGTGGCCTCCTCATAGGCACAATGAAATATATCTGCAAATGTGTTCATTTACCTCAAAGTGTACAACAAGTACACAAAAATATACCTTGCGAACCGAGACTCATCACACTTTAGTTTTAAGTGCAAAACTTTGTAAGTATGCTCTGGCATAATGATACTCTGAACTGTTTTTATTTTCTCTCAGACACAACTTTTGCAGTGAAAGATGTTATTGAAGGAGCAGCTTATGAATTTCGAGTGTCAGCTATGAACATCTCTGGTGTCGGCGAGCCCAGTCCTCCCTCTGTTATAGTCATTGCCAGAGATCCCAAGAGTAAGTCATGGTCATCAAAACCATTTATGTTTTTGAAATATTAGAACTATTAGTTCCACCGATAGCCTGGCGGAACCAGCCTGATCATGAGTTCACCCTGAATAGAATAGTGAACGCAATGATCAGGCTGGTTCCAACGTATGTTTATTTCCCACCAATATACCATGTCAACTCAAATAATAACTACTGTATCACATTGCTGTAATTCCAGAACCCCCTGGTAAGGTCATAGACCTAAAGCTAACAGACTCCAGTTACGTCACGTTTTCTCTGGCTTGGACTAAGCCAAAAGAGGTGGAAGGGGTGGAGGATGAGGCCAAAGGCTACTTTGTAGAGATCAGACCAAATGAGAGCCCAGAGTGGGCTCGCTGTAACATCAACCCGATCATTCCCACCTCCTTCAATGTGATTGGCCTGAAGGCAATGGGAATGTACTGGGTGAGAGTGATCGCTACAAATGATGGAGGCGAGGGCGAGCCCCAAGGCTTTGATAATTACATCATTGCCATGCCTCCTCCTGGTAAGGAATAGCAACTAATTTAAATCACTATTGTGATGTTCAACAGTGAATATCGTATATGCATCGATTGTATCCCTGAAATGTAATTTGATAATCAATAAAAAAAATTATCTGACCGATACTTGAATTTTCTTTACCCTGCAAGTGAGGCCACGATTTACAGGAAAAACAAAGAGCTTCATGGTTGTGAGAAAGGGGAATACTATACGTTTCAACATCAACTTTGAGGTAAAGTGACGCAAATGCAGCTTTCGGCCAACAAAATAGACTGTAAAAAGATGAAAACTTTCATTGTAATGACTACTGTAGTATCCTGCTTGTGTCACCAAGTGTTCTGTGTTTACATGGTTTCACATTGTCCACAGGCCTCTCCTTTGCCAGATATCTATTGGTTGAAGGACAGCGTCCCTGTGTCCAAACGTGTCACCATCACCAACTCTGACAGAGGTTCACAGCTTCTGATCCCCACGTCAGAGCGCTCTGATACGGGCATCTTTACCATCATTGTCAAGAACATGGTCGGTCAGGAGACCTTTAGTGTCGAGATCAGAGTCACAGGTAAATGTTAATCACTATGCCTATGAGGTTTTTAAAATAATTTCAACAATAATTTTATGGCATCGGTAGATGAGAAATAGAATCGTAAGTGAAGTTTTTAATGCCAGTATTAATGCAGTTACTGGAGGTAAGTTCAGCTTTCAATCAGATGACCATGTCTTTCTGACCTGGTTCCAGATGATCCCAAGCCTCCCGGCCCAGTGGAGTTGGAACAGAATGTTCCTGGAACAGTGACTGTGACCTGGACTCCCTCCCCAGATGAGAAGAAGGATGACAGGCTGCACTACATTGTGTCCAAACGTGACTCTGTCAAGCGCACCTGGAGGATGGTCGCTGACCGCCTCTTCAACCATAAGTTCACAGTTATCAACATTCTACCCGGCAGAGAGTATAACTTCAGGGTGTTTGCTAAGAATGACATGGGCCTCTCAGAGCCTGCTGTGTCCCCTACATGGGGAACCACAAGGAGAAAAGGTTTGTGGCGACAGCAACTAGCCTCACATTTGTTGAATGAAAGATCATTGAACCGTAAACATTTTTGCACAGAACACATCACAGAGAATACTGAAAGTTTGAAATGTTGCCTGTATACAAAACATTATTAGTTGCGAGCTAATCTTTCTCTCTTTTCTCCTGTAACTCAGATAAGTTCATACTGGACATGCCAGACATAAAGGGCTTGGACCTCCAGTGTCCACCATCGTTTTTACTCCCATTGAAAATCCGCACCGCTCCACCAGGCTACGAGTGTTACATGAGCTGTGCTGTAAGAGGGGATCCAAAACCTCATATCACATGGTACCACAACAATGTCAGCCTCAACACCAACACCAACTACCTTATCACCAACGTGTGTGGGGTCTGCACAATGCTCATATTGAAGATCGGACCCAAAGACAGTGGCGAGTACAGTGTCATCGCAGACAGTCCCTTGGGCAGGGCAGCGTGTTCCACCAAGCTTACAGTCAGAGGTAGCATCTCACAGTCACATCATAATAAAATGAATTTTTTCATTACATGAACAATCTGTAATTATTTTTAAACAGCAGGTCTGAGGTGGAGGGTCTTTGTAACTATATTGTGAATTAATTGGCTCATAGACAAAGTTGTTTTTTTAAGGCTTGTTTTCATTTTGATTGTTTAGTGAATTTTGTCCTGTGGCCACAGGACATAATGAAGTAACATATCTTGACCTTTGAGGGGGTCTTTGATCTAAGTACCTCAGTTCTACAGTGCCTTCGGAAAGTATTCAGACCCCTAGACTTTTTCCACATTTTGTTACGTTACAGGCTTATTCTAAAATTGATTACATCATTTCCCTCCCCCCCTCATCAATCTTCACACAATACCACATAATGAAAAAGCAAAAATAGATTTTTAGAAATGTTTGCAAATGTATTACAAATAAAAAACTGAAAGATCACATTTTTCAAGTATTCAGACCCTTTACTCAGTACTTTGTTGAAGCATCTTTGGCAGTGATTACAGCATCGAGTCTTCTTGGGTATGACGCTACAAGCTTGGCACACCTGTATTTGGGGAGTTTCTCCCATTCTTCTCTGCAGATCCTCTCAAGCTCTGTCAGGTTGGATGGGGAGCATCACTGCACAGCTATTTTCAGGTCTCTCCAGAGATGTTTGATCGGGTTCAAGTCCGGGCTCTGGCTGGTTCACTCAAGGACATTCAGAGACTTGTCCCGAAGCCACTCCTGCATTGTCTTGGCTGTGTGATTAGTGTTGTTGTCGTGTTGGAAGGTGAACCGTCGCCCCAGTCCTGAGTGATCTGGAGCAGGTTTTCTTCAAGGATCTCTCTGTACTTTGCTCCATTCATCTTTGCTTCGATCCTGACTAGTCTCCCAGTCCCTGTCGCTGAGAAACATCCCCACAGCTTGATGCTGCCAACCCCATGCTTCACCGTAGGGATGGTGCCAGGTTTCCTCCAGACGTGACGTTTGGCATTCAGGCCAGAGAATCTTGTTACTCATGGTCTGAGAGTCTTTAGGTGCCTTTTGGCAAACTCCAAGCGGGCTGTCATGTGCCTTTTACTAAGGAGTGGCTTCCGTCTGGCCACTCTACCATAAAGGCCTGATTGGTGTAGTGCTGCAGAGATGGTTGTCCTTCTGGAAGTTTCTCCCATCTCCATAGAGGAACTCTAGAGCTCTGTCAGAGTGACCATCTGGCCCTTCTACCGCGATTGCTCAGTTTGGCCGGGCGGCCAGCTCTAGGGAGAGTCTTGGTGGTTCCAAACTTCTTCCATTTAAGAATGATGGAGGCCCCTGTGTTCTTGGGGACCTTCAATGCTGCAGAATTTTTGGTACCCTTCCACAGATCTGTGCCTCGACACAATGCTGTCTCGGAGTTCTACGGACAATTCCTTCGACCTCATGGATTGGCTTCTTGCTCTGACATGCACTGTCAACTGTGGGACCTTATATAGACAGGTGTGTGCCTTTCCAAATCATGTCCAATTAATTGAATGTACCACAGGTGGACTCCAATCAAGTTGTAGAAACATCTCAAGGATGATCAATGTAAACAGGATGCACCTGAGCTCAATTTCGTGTCTCATAACAAAGGGTCTGAACACTTATGTAAATAAGGTATTTTTGCTAAAATTTCTAAAAAACTGTTTTCGCTTCGTCATTATCTGGTATTGTGTGTAGACCGCGTTAGGAAGAGGGTGGAAAAAGTAGATCCTATGTAATTAAAGTCTGGGCACCCCTGCTGTAACGCAACAAAATGTGGAAAAAGTCAAGGGGTCTGAATACTTTCCGAAGGCACTGTATATCATGGTAGTGATACTGTGTGATACTTTCACATTCTGTGTAGTAGTATATTAATACTGTACCATTGGTTTGTTTTCCAGAGTGAAGAGTTCAGCCAGATGATTGATTGGCAGCTGCTGGCAACAGAAACTTATGTATTGACTTATCATATATTCTTCAAATAGGCTAGGTGTTGCATGTGTGGAGGCCCATATGGCCCTTTTCTTTAGTCAAAATGTTACACACTATTGGTTTTCTATGTGCTTACATGCAATGTGTCCTTCTATTTATTCCAGTTGTTAAAATATTGCAAAGCATTAAATGCACATGACAAGACAAACACATATCACTAACTTTTGTGAAAGCACCTATATAAATAAGTAAAGTGAAGAGACAAATCTACATAGGCGACATATCTTGCATTTGGAAATGAGTTTAGCCTATTCATTGCATGAATATGGGGATTCCATATAATATTGGTAAATAAGAGTGATATGTGTAATTGTGTCTTTCATTTCACTAAACAGATGTATCAATGTGTTCATATTTGAATCAAATGATATTTAAGTAAGTTACATTTGTCATTTAGCAGATCCTCTTACCCAGAGTGACTTACAGGATAAATTAAGGTAAAGTGCCTTGCTCAAGGGCACCTCAACAGTTTATTCACCTAGTCAGCTCGGGGATTCAAACCAGCGACCTTTTGCTTACTGGCCCAACACTCCTAACTGCTAGGCTACCTGCTGCCTTTTAGGCCCCTTTTCAGTATACGACACACTGACGTGCGCAAATCTTGGAGGCAGTAAGAAAGCTATCGCCATCTGCGCCCAATCAACATAGCCTAGATTTAAGTTTTTATTACTTTTAAACAAAATTACTTTTTGGGTTCTGTTAATTATGTTTTGATTATTTCTTGAACAGTCACTAAGATTATATTTGGTTGTGATCTTTGCAAAATAACTATTTTGGATTCAGCAGTTGTTAACTAGAATGCTAACGCTCATTGACAAAGGCTGTAGAAAAAGCTAGCCAAAGAGATATTTTACTGGTTGAAGTTGAAGTGTTTTTTAAGTATAATGCAGTTGATTTGCAATGATGACGCAAACATTATATTAAGCAAGGCATTCATACGAGCCTTAAAATCCTATTATTATCCAAAAGTGGTGTGAAATGCACTCATAAGCAGCATGTAAATGGAGGCTTTTTGTGCTGGCGTTCTGAGAACTCTGCCGTGTTCTGCCACCAACTTGCGCGCATCGCCCTCGTGTGGCAATGTTTGTAAACACAGAAAGGGGTCTATAAATGTAAGGCTTATTGTCACATGCACATCCACCACCATTCATCCACCAGTGTCGGTTAACTACCAGACAGATGTTGTGCCAATGCGCCAGAATCTTGCCAGCTGCGCGAATTGAACCTTTGCAATCGGTTTATCATAATACAATATAGCACAATATAACACATTTACATAACCCCATCGCTACTGACATGGTGTCTTCCAATACGCCCATTCACATGAATGCGCAATTCGGAACAGGCACTGCAAAGCCAGCCCGATTGCCGTAGCTCTGTCCTTACTCCAGTACACCCGGAAGCTACAGAGGCAGAGAGCAGAACAGAAACAAACAAACAGAGCGCTCATCCAAAACATTGATAAGCACAATAAACGTCACTTAAATTAAACATGAAAGCTTGTCTATGTATTCCTTATACCATACCAAACTTTTACTGAAGGGAGGTAAGAATAATGTGTGTAATGTATGAACTGAGATCACTAAATTAACAGTGGCAACCCGTCATTCAGGGCAGGTGCACCTGTTTTGAGACCCAATTGTTTAGGCTAAAACTATCTTGGCCTGTTTTGCATGTTTTTTTTGCATGAATACGTGTCACATATCAGTTTGCAAACAATGTAAAAAATATATATATATTAATTGAGTTAATAAAGCCCCATACAAACATGGTCTCTTTTTTTCTTTTTTTCTTTCTTGAGTAAGGCAGCTCCAAAATGCAGGTGTTTCAGCCTAGCTCAGTGCTTTCTGTGGTGGTCGGGCAGAAAATACGGAGTGTAGGGGTTGGTAATGTTCTCCAGTTGCGCCTTGATTGGCTCAGTGTTCTGTCACTCACGGGGACACTACATCACCGCAAAATCTACAGGGATAACTTGAAGATTCAAGTCCCTTGGGTGCTGTCATGGTGCCCATCCAAGACGGCTCAAGGTCATTGGCCACAGATAAAATGACGTCAAATCACGTTATATCTACCGTAGCTTTGATTGGACTGATCATGTCAACATCATACTTTCAATATCTTAGCTAGAAAGCTAGCAGTCATTTTTTAAAAAACATTTTTTAGTCATTTAGCAGACACTCTTATCCAGAGCGACTTACATGAGCAATTAGGGTTAAGTGCCTTGCTTAAGGGCACATCGACAGATTTTTCACCTAGTCGGCTCGGGGATTAGAACCTGCGACCTTTTGGTTACTGGCACAACACTCTTACCCACTAAGCTACCTGCCGGCCCTCATAATGAGTCAAGTCGACAATCTACTGTTGTCATATGAAGAGAAATTATAGATAAAACGTATCGGTGCTCAAAAGGCCATTGGACATAAACATTACACAACAAGTTGGAAATCGCAAATTCAACAATGAGTGGTTTGGAAGGAATCGGTGGCTAACTGCAAGCATTGCAAAGCAATCACTAGCCTGCCATTCAGTGGAGTGGGTGTGTGTGTGGTCCAAGTCTGGGTTTAAGGGTCTCTTTTCCAAGCTTAAAAGGAGAAACATTCAACATTGGCCATGCTGCCAGCATAATTTCTGCCGCATTCAAAACAACTGGAAACTCGGAACTGGGAAATCTCAGACTTCAGTGAGTTCAAGACAACTGGGAACTTGTAAAAAAAATGAGCACTGACTGGGAAAATATGTTTTCAATGGTCATCCAAGTCAGGAACTCGGGCCTCTTTCTAGAGCTCCGACCTGAAGATCACTGACGTCCTGATTCAACCTTGTTTGTTTTTTTTCAAGTACCCAGTTGTCTTGATAGCGCCATAAATCCAGAGAATGCCAGACTTTGATGACAAAATTTGCCCATGAAGGACCGCTGAACCACCTTCCTGTTCAAGTGAGCACAACAAGGTAAGTCCAGAAATGTATTGTCTGCTGCTGCATAAATTATGTAATATGCCAGGGAGGTATGTATACTGTAGCTAAGAAAGTAATACTAAGTGTATGTTGTGTAGTAAGCTGTTAGTAGCCCATGTGCCTCACCCTAATAATTTGGTCCCTTTTCCCCTTATAATTTAGCCTACTGTTCTGACTTGCACTGTTTTAGAGAAATGTCATCGTTGAATATTGTAAGAGCTTTTCATTCTGTTTACATGCCCCCTTTATTTATCCTACGGTTCTGACTTGGTGTACTGGGAGAATACTGTAAGAACGGCCCATGTTCTGAATTCTGCCGCAAGAGTGTGCAAAGCTGCCATCAAGGCAAAAGGTGGCTATTTGAGGAATCTCAAATATAAAATATATTTTGATTTGTTTAACACTTTTTTGGTTACTACATGATTCCATATGTGTTATTTAATAGTTTTGATGTCTTCACTATTATTCTACAATGTAAAAATAAAGAAAAACACTTGAATGAGTAGGTGTGTCCAAACCTTTGACTGGTAGTGTATATGTTTGCCCCACCAAGATTTACACGCTCAATTCGCCACTGGTGTAATGTATGAACTGAGATCACTAAGTTAACTTGCGTGTCGACCCACATTGCTAACGTAGTTGAAAACGTGGGAGATGAGTGTGTGTGTGTGTGGGGGTGTGGGGGTGTGTTAGCTTACCAAATGCTGCCCGTCACACAGTGATTGGACTACAATTGGTTTGAAGTGTGTGCACCCAGGTGGAATTGGCATCCAAAACGACTTGTCAAAGCTAAAAAGTGATATCATTACTGTTAGTAGCCAAATTCCTTTAGACATATATTTTAAGATTCCTTATTGGAATAATGAAAAATCATTGCAGTATTCTGTGGTAACTCAAAGCCATGCTTCCTCAGTGACTATTTGAGAGATCTAGTTAGTGAGTTGCAAAGGGGTTTGTCATTAAATGGAAACTGTTCTCCATAATTGTCACCTCAGTTACCTGTGATGCTCCAGTCCGACATTGTGTCTTGCCCCGAATGACTACCTACAGCCTACTAGTATCATTTGTGGAGCACGTTAGTCACTTGTATGGTCCCCAGTATGTGGTTTACAACATTCATGGCCTAACCCATGTTTGTGAGGATGTCAAGTTACATGGAAACCTGGACTTAAAAGCATTGAACGTAATGAAAATGTACAGAAGTATGTCAAGTTACCATGTGAAGGCAAAGTTGTTACTGTTCTTCTCCTTCACACGAGCAGGTGAAATAGATAGACGTCACACAAGGTAGAGCATTGTAGCATTAAGATGATCTTTAACACATAATTGTTTTTATTTATTCCTCAAAGCTATTTACAAAGTTATTGAATTTATGAAGCGAAGTGAAAATGGATATGTGGAGTCGGCGCCTGGAGTGTTGGTGATGGATGGTGTCTGCACGTGTGTCACACCCTGGCTCTGGGACTCATTATGTTGAGCCAGGGTGTGTTCATTTCTATGTGTGTATTTCTATGTTATTGTTCATTCTAGTTTGTTGTATTCTATGTTTGCCTGAGTGACTCCCAATCAGAGGCAACGAGTGTCAGCTGTTGGCTGGTTGTCTCTGATTGGGAGCCATATTTAAACTGTATGTTTTCCCTTTGTGGTTGTGGGTTTTTGTTCCGTGTTCGGTCATTGATACCGTGGACGTCACGAGTCGTTTCTTGTTTTGTTTCGTGCTTTAACTAATTAAAGTCATGTTTGTTCATCACGCTGCGCCTTGGTCTACTCCTTACCCTGACGATCGTGACAGAAAAACCCACCAAAACTGGACCAAGCAGCGTGTCCAGGAGCCATCGCCAGGGGAATCGCTTGCAGATCTCCGTGGCAACCTCGACTGGGTCCAGCCTTGTAAAGAGCAGAGTGGATGGACTTGGGAACAGTGGAGGAGGAGTCTCGACTGGGTCAAGCCTAATGAAGAGCAGAATGGCTGGAATTGGGGGCAGAAGAGCGAGAGTTGGGCGAGAACGATAGAGGCCTGGCCCACGGGGAGGAGAGACCCCCAGAATTTTTTTAGGGGGGGGCTCACGACGTCGGGGCAGCAGGAGGCCGCGATAGAGCGGTCCAGCGGGTTGGCAGAGGAGGCCGCCAGGTTACGGGGGCCACTGGTCGAAGAGGGGATGGAAGGTGGAGAGGCACGGCGAGAGGTACTGGGGTGTGTTACCAGTCCGGTCCGGCCCGTTCCAGATCCCGGTGTAGGGCCAGTGGTGTGTGTCCCCAGTACGGTCCGGGTCTGTTCCTGCTCCCCGCACCAAGTCAGTGGTGCGCTTCGTCAGCCCGGCTCGGCCCGTTCCTGCTCCCCGCACCAAGTCAGTGGTGCGCCCGTCAGCCCGGCTCGGCCCGTTTCCTGCTCCCCGCACCAAGTCAGTGGTGCGCCCGTCAGCCCGGCTCGGCCCGTTCCTGCTCCCCGCACCAAGTCAGTGGTGTGCTTCGTCAGCCCAGTCCGGCCTGTCCCTGCTCCACGCACCAAGCCTACGGTGTGCGTCGTCAGCCTGGTAAGGCCCGTTCCTCCTCCACGCACCAAGCCAGTGGTGTGCTTCGTCAGCCCAGTCCGGCCTGTCCCTGCTCCACGCACCAAGCCTACGGTGTGCGTCGTCAGCCTGGTAAGGCCCGTTCCTCCTCCACGCACCAAGCCAGGGGTGCGCGTCGTCAGCCTGGTAAGGCCCGTTCCTCCTCCACGCACCAAGCCAGGGGTGCGCGTCGTCAGTCCAGCACAACCCGTGCCTGGGTCACCGGTGCCTGGTAAGGTCCCGGTCAACTGCTCCACTACGGCGCTGAAGCTATCCGCTCCACCAGTGTGCAGTCCAGCTCCGGTCAGCAGGGCCAGACCGGACCAGGGGTACTTTGGGGGTGTAGAGAAGGAGTGGGGGTCAAGGCCGGAGCCAGAACCGCCGCCGAGGAGGTATGCCCGCCCAGCCCTCCCCTGGTTTGTTTAGTTGAGGCGCGGTCGCAGTCCGCGCCTTTAGGGGGGGGTACTGTCACACCCTGGCTCTGGGACTCATTATGTTGAGCCAGGGTGTGTTCATTTCTATGTGTGTATTTCTATGTTGGTGTTCATTCTAGTTTGTTGTATTCTATGTTTGCCTGAGTGACTCCCAATCAGAGGCAACGAGTGTCAGCTGTTGGCTGGTTGTCTCTGATTGGGAGCCATATTTAAACTGTATGTTTTCCCTTTGTGGTTGTGGGTTTTTGTTCCGTGTTCGGTCATTGATACCGTGGACGTCACGAGTCGTTTCTTGTTTTGTTTCGTGCTTTAACTAATTAAAGTCATGTTTGTTCATCACGCTGCGCCTTGGTCTACTCCTTACCCTGACGATCGTGACAACGTGGCCAACCGTTAAAGGGAAGACGCTGGAATCAGCTCTGCAACTTTGAGTCACACCTGGCCAAGACTGGGTTCCATTTTAAGCTTATTGAGGTAGACCACTGTGTTAAGATTAGTGACTGCATTACTTTGGTAATGAACATCTTTCTGTCTCAGGACAAGGCTTATGTTGTCTATTGGGAGTATGAGCAGAGATCATCTTTATTTGACTACCCTATAAAGTCTTGTGAGCTTGGAATTTATGTGGTAACCAACCTCTCTCCGAATCTAAAAAGCATTGAACTTAATACAAATGTACAGAAGTATGCCAAGTGAGGGAGACAACTGAGAGGGGTGGAGAATGGTACAGTATGGAGTGAGCTACAGTGAGGGAAAAAAGTATTTGATCCCCTCAGTGGCGGCTCCTGAAAAAATTATCAGGGGGGGCAATTTTTCTGATGATTTAGGTGACCTACACACATTTTAAAAAAGATATGTCCAGCAACAACATGAAGACAGGGGCAGCATATAAGTCAATACCAGAAGCATTTATTGACTGATCTCAAAAGTGTTGGCTTACCAGGGTTGGTGGAGCCCTCAGTTTCATCTTTGCCTCGCAAAGCTAACTCAAACACTCCGCAAAACTTCACACACTGGATTAGCCGGCTGAGGATGTGGCGGTTCTTGCTAATGTCGTAGTAAATATATTTGTTATAGTGAATATGGAATATGATATGTTGAGTAAAATGTTGTGCTAAGATCTATTTAGGTCAGGAGCTGGTTATAAATTCTGTTCCTATCCAATAACAATGGACAAAAGGGTCCTATCTTGTCAGCCTTGTCAGTTTCAGTTCTCCAGTAAACTTGTGATTATCAACACTAACCTCATCGTTGTGGCGGCGGACAGCTAGCCTGTATCCCTCATCCAGTTGAGTGGGAATGTTCACTCTCCCCAAAGCAGACAATCTCAAACAGCTATCCATGTGGGTCTTTGACAGCTCATGTTTCTTAATCTTTCCTGAAAGATGGTGCATGTCCGTTACACACCAGTCGCTGTCCAAGCGATGCTGTCTGCCGTGCCGCCTTCAGGGTGAAAGAGTAAGCAGGGGGTAGCAGAAGACTGCATTAGCTACATCGCAGCCTGCTAGCCAGGTTTTTCGTTCGTACCAATTTTTGGAAAATCCTCGGGTGTAGGACTTCCCCCCTTTAGTAGAAACCTGTTGAATTATTAAATTTGGTCTGGGAGGTCCTAATTGTTTCGTTGACAATTTATCTTCATTTGTTCGCCGACAAAAAGGAACTTCTTTCAAAGACACAATCGAGTTGCACTGAAGCCTAGCCATTTTGATAGTAGTAGTGAATTGATTGATGAGGCTACCCGCTCTTTTCTTAGTTACGTTCATGGTTATGTTACGTATGACGAAAGCGCGTAAGTGCAAGCCCTCAGAAACCCATAGAGATTGTATTGAAAGCTCTGATATTTGAAAAAATAGATTTTACATGGGAGTCTATGACAGACTTCTGGGCGATTTTCAACCTGACTGAAATCGCCCCAAAAGGGGGGCATTTGAAGCACGACTTTAGCCTGATTGGACATTTAGTGGCACTGTGGCAGATCAGACGTCTAGATTACAACACTGATAACTACTGTTGCCGTGATATAATTGATTAGAAAAAAAATCCCTTCCTTTTCCCGTTTGGCAGTGCGTCGCCCATATCGCCCTATTGAACACACCGCCCCTGGATCCCCTGCTGATTTTGTACGTTTGCCCACTGACAAAGACATGATCAGTCTATAATTTTAAGGGTAGGTTTATTTGAACAGTGAGAGACAGAATAACAACAAAATAATCCAGAAAAAATGCATATCAAAAATTTTATAAATTGATTTGCATTTTAATGAGGGAAATAAGTATTTGACCCCTCTGCAAAACATGACTTAGTACTTGGTGGCAAAACCCTTGTTGGCAATCACAGAGGTCAGACGTTTCTTGTAGTTGCCCAAAAGGTTTGCACACATCTCAGGAGGGATTTTGTCCCACTCCTCTTTGCAGATCTTCTACAAGTCATTCAGGTTTCGAGCCTGATGTTTGGCAACTCAAACCTTCAGCTCCCTCCACAGATTTTCTATGGGATTAAGGTCTGGAGACTGGCTAGGCCACTTCAGGACCTTAATGTGCTTCTTCTTGAGCCACTCCTTTGTTGCCTTGGCCGTGTGTTTTGGGTCATTGTCATGCTGGAATACCCATCCATGACCCACTTCAATGGCCTGGCTGAGGGAAGGAGGTTCTCACCCAAGATTTGACGGTACATGGCCCCGTCCATTGTCCCTTTGATGCGGTGAAGTTGTCCTGTCCCCGTAGAAGAAAAACACCCCCAAAGCATAATGTTTCCACCTCCATGTTTGACAGTGGGGATGGTGTTCTTGGGGTCATAGGCAGCATTCCTTCTCCTCCAAACACGGCGAGTTGAGTTGATGGCGTAGAGCTTGATTTTGGTCTCATCTGACCACAACACTTTCACCCAGTTCTCCTCTGAATCATTCAGATGTTCATTGGCAAACTTCAGACGGGCCTGTATATGTGCTTTCTTGAGCAGGGGGACATTGCGGGCGCTGCAGGATTTCAGTTCTTCACGGCGTAGTGTGTTACCAATAGTTTTCTTGGTGACTATGGTCCCAGCTGCCTTGAGATCATTGACAAGATCTTCCTGTGTAGTTCTGGGCTGATTCCTCATGATCATTGCAACTCCACGATGTGAGATCTTGCATGGAGCCCCAGGCCGAGGGACATTGACAGGTCTTTTGTGTTTCTTCCATTTGCGAATAATCGCACCAACTGTTGTCACCTTCTCACCAAGCTGCTTGGCGATGGTCTTGTAGCCCATTCCAGCCTTGTGTAGGTCTACAATCTTGTCCCTGACATCCTTGTAGAGCTCTTTGGTCTTGGCCATGATGGAGAGTTTGGAATCTGATTGATTGATTGCTTCTGTGGACAGGTGTCTTTTATACAGGTAACAAGCAGAGATTAGGAGCACTCCCTTTAAGAGTGTGCTCCTAATCTCAGCTCGTTACCTGTATAAAAGACACCTGGGAGCCAGAAATCTTTCTGATTGAGAGGGGGTCAAATACTTATTTCCCTCATTAAAATGCAAATCAATTTATAACATTTTTGACATGCGTTTTTCTTGATTTTTTTGTTGTTATTCTGTCTCTCACTGTTCAAATAAACCTACCATTAAAATTATAGACTGACCATGTCTTTGTCAGTGGGCAAACGTCCAAAATCAGCAGGGGATCAAATACTTTTTTCCCTCACTGTATGTGCCAGCTGGTGGAGGGGGAGATGGGGAAGATGTGTTCTTCTGACGCTGAGGGTAGACACATCTTCCCTGTCTCTCCTTCCAGCAGCTCGGGAAATATACACTTACCCTGTCAACACCAGGTAGAATTGGAATTGTTCCTAGAATTGTTATTACAGTTTTTCCCAATGAACACACGTTTGCTTAAACTACATCCCAGGTA
Source organism: Coregonus clupeaformis (assembly GCF_020615455.1). Classification (NCBI taxonomy): domain Eukaryota; kingdom Metazoa; phylum Chordata; class Actinopteri; order Salmoniformes; family Salmonidae; genus Coregonus; species Coregonus clupeaformis. Next base: position 8,105,144 of record NC_059201.1, read on the forward strand.
CTCAAAACTCTACATCTACATTTTGCATTTAAGTCATTTAGCAGACGCTCTTATCCAGAGCGACTTACAGGAGCAATTAGGGTTAAGTGCCTTGCTCAAGAGCACATCGACAGATTTTTCACTTAGTCGGCTCGGGGATTAAAACCAGCGACCTTTCGGTTACTAGCACAACGCTCTTAACCACTAAACTACCTGCCGCCTAACTTGTACTACTTTACTGTATGTTAGATCAATTACGGAATAGATCAATCAACTGTCAAAATACAGTAAAATCATAAGTCAAGAAACAAATACTCCATTGCGAAAACATAATCAGTCATGTCTGTTGTTTTGGTCCGGCCACAGATTTTCATCAACATCACAGGCGATATTCTCCTTGGCCAGACAGTTGGGGATATATCTTCTGGCATGTCGCATCCACCCTTGACAGGACTCTGCTGGAATGTCACCACAGGCCTCCTCCATTGCCTGGAGAAGGGCCACACGTTCATAGGGTTTGCGATCATACAACTTCCATTGCCATGCCTGAAACTCCTCAATGGGTTGAGAAATGGGGAATATGGTGGGAGGTAGAGAATTGTAAACCTGGGATGGTCATGGAACCCGTTGCGGACCTGAGCAGCCTGATGGAAACTCACATTGTCCCAAATTAGAACATACATTTGCTGCTCAGGATCACCTGGCCCTCTCTGCTCTGGCTGAAAAAGGTTGTCATGTAAGGTGTTCAGGAAATGAAGGAGATGGGCAGTGTTGTATGGTCCAAGGGTGGCATGGTGGTGGAGGACCCCATTGTGCCTCATAGCTGCGCATGTGGTGACATTTCCCCCGTACCTCAATGACGGCGCGTTGACCAATGACGTTCCTTCCTCTCTTCCTCGTCTTCACTAAATTGAATCCAGCCTCCTCTATGGATATCAGTTCCTGGGGGGTGGGACTTACATCCAACTCCATGATTCTCTGAAATGACAGTAAATACTTTAATTGCTGTATAGTAAAGTTCAGTGGCAACATCAATGAGTCTCTGTTTCAAGAGTATAATACTAGTACATTACTCACTTGCACATATTCGTATTTTTTTTTTTCTTTCACTCTTTGGGAATTCCTTTCAAGTGGAACTGTAGATTTGCTTCATCCGGAGATTATGTTTCTTATGGATGCGGGCTATGGTTGATAAGCTCACTCTGATGTTATGGAAGAATTGCAGGGTTTTCAATAATCTGTTTTTGGATTTCCCGCAGTCTTATGGCATTATTTTCAACTACTATTTGCACAATGACAGCCTCCTGTTCGTCTGTAAATAGGCGCGTTCTACCACCACGTGGTGGTCGTCTTTCAGTTCTACAAAAACCAAATAGCATTCAGTACAGTAAACATTACAGTATTACAGTATACAAGATAAACATGTTACAAAGTAGTAGCTCCTAATTTCATTCATACAGTAATACATGAAACATTGACTTTGTTTCCCCTTACAGTATGTATTGGAATCTACAGTCTTTACTGTGCTTTATGTAGTACTACTGTCAAGTAGTAAAAGTAGTATATAGGTCCAATGTCTGCAGTACATACTGTACGTATTCTCATTTTGGAACATCCGGATGATGGATGCTACGGTGAAGCTGCTCAGATTGGGCTGCACTCTCTGCCCAGCCTCTCTCAAGGTCAAACCATGGTTGACCACATGGTCCACCACAGTCGCCCGAATTTCATCAGAGCTTACTCTCCTTGTTCTTGGTCTTCCTCCACCTCCAGCTCTAACTTTACCCCTCCCACTACCCCCTCCTTTACCTCTACCTTTACCTCCACCTCCACCCCCACCGCTACCTTTACCTCCACCTCCACACCCACCTCCACCCCCACCGCTACCTTTACCTCCACCTCCACCCCCACCGCTACCTTTACCTCCACCTCCACCCCCACCTCCACCCCCACCGCTACCTCTACCTCTACCTCCACCCCCCACCGCTACCTTTACCTCCACCCCCCACCTCCACCCCACCTTTACCTCCACCTCCACCCCCCACCGCTACCTTTACCTCCACCTCCACCCCCACCGCTACCTTTACCTCCACCTCCACCCCCACCGCTACCTTTACCTCCACCTCTACCCCAACCTCTACCTCTCTCTGCCAAGTTTGCTTCCATTGTTCTCCAAACACAGGAGTACTCACCTGTGGCCTTTTTATCCAAACCAAAGGTCTGATTGCAAAGTGAACATTTACGCAATTAGTGTTTGCACATGTGAATAGTGAAAGTGATGAATTGGTAATTGAGCTTAGCTTGTTGAACAGTGTTGCTTTTGATTTGCACACAATATATTTTAGTTGTGAAGGTTGTGCCAAAGGTAGAGAATGGTGTGTTGTGTTTTGCCAAATGTTTGTTATAGAGTTACAATCTGAGTGTAAAGCAAAACATGTGCCAGTAGTATTGCAGATTTGGTGTCTGGTTCTGCTAAATGAGTTACAGGTTTGGGTCAGATTTGGTGTATGGTTCTGCTAAATGAGTTACAGGTTTGGGTCAGATTTGGTGTATGGTTCTGCTAAATGAGTTACAGATTTGGGTCATTATGCCTCATGAGACAGTTTTAGTGTGTAAACAATTGGGAAAAACTGTAATAATGAATTGTTATTAGTTTAACTGATGGTGTGCTCTGTTAGAATGTGGAAATAGAATGTTCAGAATAACAGACACAGTTCAAAGTCAATGGATTAGAATTTAGAATTCTCTTCTATAATGTTTGGCTTTGAAGCCCACTGGTGTCTCCCCGCTCCTACTTACACTGGGCACACAAATAGTTTATACAATAGAACAGTGCAAAAATCTGAAATGAAATACAGAAAACAATGAATCCCATCAACACCAGTGGGCTTCCCATGGGAAGGGGAATCTGTAATTAAATGGATAGTTCACCCAAATGTCCTTACCCTGTAAGCTGTCTATGGACAAGGTATGACAGCAGTCCATGCTTTGTTTTTGTTTACCTGGCCAATGTCTTCAAATGCTCACGTTTTAGCAGTTGTGGCACAAATCCAATTCAAGTCCATGGTACTTATTTTAGAATTTTTCATGTTCCCTGTTGCAACTTGTAATAAACCAGATTTTTTGATTGACTTTATCTGCAACTGTTCTTCTCTTTTTATGTTCTCTTTCGTTTAAATACAGCATTTAATAGCAGAGTATCAATGCAATTTGGGGAGTATTTCTGGTTTAATGTAGCCCCATTTAAGGTCTGTGTGGCAGCCTGCATCTATTCCACCTCTGGACCTGGGTCCTAGGCAGGAACTCAGTCGTACGTTTGTGCATGACCTTTTTAATCTGATGGTGATGCAGTATGTATGCCAGTTTTGGGCTAGACCCTGGCGTATACTGGGCCAGAAAACACAAAGTATGTGGTCCACAGCTGCGCTGGAATAATTTCGCTATTTGGATTGGAGGGGGGCTCAGGAAACATGGCTATATCAATATTTTTGAAATAGATGTATGTTCTATGTTCACATGTGCAAGAAAATCATTTATATATTTCTTACATATATTTTCTAAAGGCCTAAATATGTTCAACTGTCAAAATATGCCCATAGGCCTACCTGAGTTTTCTGTATTTGTCATAAACAAAGTGTTCAAATGCGTACATTGTCTATATAATATAAAATCAAACTGTTTGCAAAAAACAGGCGAATAACACATGACAGTCGCCTATAAACATTGTATGCAAGTTACATTCGATTACAAAACACATTGAGCCCTAGGATACTACAGCAAAACCCGACCCCAACGACGAACCGGGGGACGCCACGCCCCCTGATACTAACATTAGAACACTTGCCTGACTTCAGTCGAGGTCCAATGAATGAACGGGGTGTTGTATGTAGAGAGAGCACAGTAGCCTAACCTAATAAATCGAAGCACCACTTTATCTCGAGCAAGACTGAGTGTCATCATTCTCACTGTCTCACCGTCTCCTGTGTACGTGCGTATATCTCCAGGGAACAAAGGTTTCCAAAATGACTAAGCGCAAATCAAAGACTGCCGCCAACTTAAATCCGGAGCACGAGGACAACTCTTTCTTAATAGAATCCCATCCAGTGTCCAAGTCGCGAGGAAGAGTAAATCAAGTTGCGCTGCCATGCATGTTGTTCCTTATTGTCGGGATTGGAGGGGCCGCCTGGGGCTGGTTTTGCCTGCAACAGCAACAATCCATTGATCAGCTATCAGAAACGTTTAGTGCCATGCAAATAAGAATCACCAAGTTCCAGCAGCAGATGGGGTTGAGAGATACACAGGTAATGGACTGATCTGATTCTGAAATTGTCACATGATCATGAGTAGGCTATATACTTGGTCTTTGCAATAATGTCAATCAAATTAGTCAGCTGAGAAGGAGAAGGGCTTTGGAGCTGTTATTAAAGCATTGACGGTAAGGGAAGGAAAATATTGTTATTATCAATACTTCCCTTCACAGAATATACACTGAACAAAAATATAAACTCAACATGTAAAGTGTTGGTGGTCCCATGTTTCATGAGCTGAAATAAAAGATCCCAGAAATGTTCCATATGCACAAAAAGCATATTTTTCTCAAATGTTGTGCACAAATGTGTTTACATCCCTGTTAGTGAACATTTCTGCTTTGCCAAGATAATCCATCCACCTGACAGGTGTGGCATATCAAGAAGCTGATTAAACAGCATAATCATTACACAGGTGCACTTTGTGCTGGGGACAATAAAAGGCCACTCTAAAATATGCAGTTTTGTCACACAACACAATGTCACAGATCTCTCAAGTTTTGAGGCAGCGTGCAATTGGCATGCTGACTGCAGGAATGTCCACCAAAGCTGTTGCCAGATAATTTAATGTTCATTTCTCTACCACAAGCCACCTCCAACGTCGTTTTTGAGAATTTGGCAGCACGTCCAACCGGCCTCACAACCACAGACCACGAGTATGGTGTTGTGTGGGAGAGCGGTTTGCTGATGTCAGCGTTGTGAACAGAGTGCCCCATGGGGGCGGTGGGGTTATGGTATGGGCAGGCATAAGCTACGGACAACGAACACAATTGCATTTTATCGATGGCAATTTGAATGCAGAGATATCGTGACGAGTACCTGAGGCACATTGTGAGGCCCATTTTTTTTAAAGGTATCAATGACCAACAGATGCATATCTGTATTCCCAGTCATGTGAAATCCATAGATTAGGGCCTAATTTATTTATTTCAATTGACTGATTTCCTGATATGAAATGTTACTTTGGAATTGTTGCATGTTGCGTTTATTTTTTTTAAAGTATTAAATATGAGAATGAGAATGTGGATATATTTATATTTGATCATCATCAGCTTATGTTGATGTTGTGATCCTGATTGAATACCACAGCCAGCTGAGTACAGTGGCCAGCATGCGCCATGTGCATAGGATGTCTACAGCACATTAGTGATGGGTCTTCGTGAACGAACTGCTCTTTTTGAACAGATCTTTTTGGTGAACATCGGTGAAAGAGCTGTTCATTTGGCTCCCTGATTTGCATACTGCTACTACTGCTTTTTAATCTCAAATCAATGTTTTTCTGCGTTACATAATAATTCTCTAAAGAGGGTGAATCTTCACTTCAGAAACAATAATTAGTGGGGAGAGCATGTCAATCCGGTCCCTGCTGATTTTGTTCAGTGCGTAAAAAATTAGTAGGCCATCTAATAATTTGGCCAGGTAAAAATGTACTTGTATGCGCATTTCACGATCTGACATAATGGTAGCCTACCCTTTGTGCTTTACATTGGAGATGTGCAATTTGTCATGGATCTAGATCGATTTTTAAGCATTTTGAACTAAGAGCTGTTTGGGAGCCAAATGAGTCGGCTCACCGAAAATATTCGGAATGCCCATCGATACAGCAGATAGTCCTACAGTAGGCCCTATAACAGGGTTCCACAATAGGCGGCTATTTGGCCCCACACGTTTACTGAGCAAATCATTTTCGTTTATGGACATAAATGACTATAAAATCACCAGGAAATCAGCTCAAAGTGATTTTAATTTCAGAAATCTGTTCCCAAGTATTCCCACACATAATAGAGAGGCATATGTGGTCATATCCCAATCTAAACAAGGTCAGAAATTATTTTGTTTTTGTCAAATACTATATCTGTTTCGGATTCTTGTGGTCAATTTGCAGTGTACAAATTATTTATAACTATGTTGCGGCCCTCCGACCATCCGCTCATGGAAAAATTGGCCCAAGGCTGAATGTAATTGGGGTCTCCTGGCCTATACTGTACACATTCATACAGCAAAGACACAGGATAGTAAAGCTCTCTATATATAGTAGGCTACCAGTCTGCACGTTCATGCTCATGTTTCCTGACCACCCATGTTGAAATGAATGGAAATGACATTTGTTAAACAACGTCACAAACAGCAGCAGCTGTTTAAAGATCAGTCAGGGCCTCCCTCTACCCTTTAACACTATTGAGCTATTTTCACAGCCCTGTATGCCAGCAACTTGCCTGGCTACCCAGACTCCTTGCTCTGGCTGAACGCTACGCCATGCCCACGGACGTTAGTTTCTTCTCCGCAATGGATCTGAGTACATCCCCGACCCTTCACCGAATGCAAACACATTCCGGGCTGTCTGATTGGTCCAGAAACCGATGGGTTGGGCCAGAGCCAGAAAAAAATTGGGTAAAGCGTAAAGCGGCAGTTTGAAAATGTGTCATTGGCTTGGATACTCTGATTGGTTAGAGACGACCCAATCGCTGATGACTTTGTTTTGTACAACACCCCTCGTGCCCCTCGTCAGCACAAACAACTTAAATTATGGCAGTCTCAGACCAAAGTATGTAGCGGAATCATTTAGTGTGTGTAGTCAGGCTAGCCAGCAACAGCTATATGAATGAATGTCCATGTAGGTCATAGATATTAAACCTGAGTGAAAAAAATATTTGCTTATGAACATAATTAAAAAGCCTTCACCCAACAGCATATATTCTTCTTCACTGTAACTAGAACCACAATAGAGTTTGTTGTTGGTCCAGCAGCGATGTGGAGAATATTATCCTATTCCTTTGGTATTACTGAAATAGGAATTTCTAGGTGAATAAAAGGGAAGAGCACTTGCCGATAAGGTCAATCAAAATCTATTAGATTTTTTACAAGTTACAACAGGGAGACACCTCCAGCACAGAAGCAGAGAAAGTGTCTAACTAGCCTTCTCTGAGAAGGCCCTTACATCCTAAATCAGCAGACAATTGTTCTGTAAACACCAGCCCGAGAGGCTTGTCAGGAAGTCCAAACTAAAGGCAGTGACTTTGTCAGCTGCTACAGAATCACACATTGTTTCACAGAATACAATAATAATCAGTGTGTCATCGGTCCTTACACCTCCAGTCTGGCATCAATCACTATCAACAGATATTGTATAAATATTTTATCTCTGACATACAGCATCGATTCTAGTGACCATCAACACTCACAAACAGAACACTGGAAATCATGTGTATTTCAGAAAGGTAAAATACAGAAATATGCTAAAGATTGTGTTAATCACTCTAAACTGAATGAACTTTATTCATCTTAAATATTGCCATTACAACTACTCAACACCACAACTTGTTTTCCTCAGAATTTCAGTGTAACTACACCGATATAACAATGTAACTGCAACACAAGGTTTTTGAGCTTAAAAAAATATTTATATATATATTTTTCTTCCCTAATTGTAGTAAATTAACGGACAACAATATATTTTACTGCTACTTACAGTTGTTTTGCTCACATCTACGGTACCTGTAGTTAAGTAATTATACATACAGTGAGGGAAAAAAGTATTTGATCCCCTGCTGATTTTGTACGTTTGCCCACTGACAAAGAAATGATCAATCTATAATTTTAATGGTCGTTTTTTTTTAACAGTGAGAGACAGAATAACAACAAAAAAATCCAGAAAAACGCATGTCAAAAATGTTATAAATTTATTTGCATTTTAATGAGGGAAATAAGTATTTGACCCCCTCTCAATCAGAAAGATTTCTGGCTCCCAGGTGTCTTTTATGCAGGTAACGAGCTGAGATTAGGAGCACACTGTTAAAGGGAGTGCTCCTAATCTCAGCTGGTTAACTGTATAAAAGACACCTGTCCACAGAAGCAATCAATCAATCAGATTCCAAACTCTCCACCATGGCCAAGACCAAAGAGCTCTCCAAGGATGTCAGGGACAAGATTGTAGACCTACACAAGGCTGGAATGGGCTACAAGACCATCGCCAAGCAGCTTGGTGAGAAGGTGACAACAGTTGGTGCGATTATTCGCAAATGGAAGAAACACAAAATAACTGTAAATCTCCCTCGGCCTGGGGCTCCATGCAAGATCGCACCTCGTGGAGTTGCAATGATCAAGAGAATGGTGAGGAATCACCCCAGAACTACACGGGAGGATCTTGTCAATGATCTCAAGGCAGCTGGGACCATAGTCACCAAGAAAACAATTGGTAACACACTACGCCGTGAAGGACTGAAATCCTGCAGCACCCGCAAGGTCCCCCTGCTCAAGAAAGCACATATACAGGCCCGTCTGAAGTTTGCCAATGAACATCTGAATGATTCAGAGGAGAACTGGGTGAAAGTGTTGTGGTCAGATGAGACCAAAATCGAGCTCTTTGGCATCAACTCAACTCGCCGTGTTTGGAGGAGGAGGAATGCTGCCTATGACCCCAAGAACACCATCCCCACCGTCAAACATGGAGGTGGAAACATTATGCTTTAGGGGTGTTTTTCTGCTAAGGGGACAGGACAACTTCACCGCATCAAAGGGACGATGGACGGGGCCATGTACCGTCAAATCTTGCGTGAGAACCTCCTTCCCTCAGCCAGGACATTGAAAATGGGTGGTGGATGGGTATTCCAGCATGACAATGACCCAAAACACACGGCCAAGGCAACAAAGAAGTGGCTCAAGAAGAAGCACATTAAGGTCCTGGAGTGGCCTGTGGAGAAAATCTGTAGAGGGAGCTGAAGGTTTGAGTTGCCAAACGTCAGCCTCGAAACCTTAATGACTTGGAGAAGATCTGCAAAGAAGAGTGGAACAAAATCCCTCCTGATATGTGTGCAAACCTGGTGGCCAACTATAAGAAACGTCTGACCTCTGTGATTGCCAACAAGGGTTTTGCCACCAAGTACTAAGTCATGTTTTGCAGTGGGGTCAAATACTTATTTCCCTCATTAAAATGCAAATCAATTTATAACATTTTTGACATTTTTTCTGGATTTTTGTTGTTGTTATTCTGTCTCTCATTGTTCAAATAAACCTACCATTAAAATTATAGACTGATCATGTCTTTGTCAGTGGGCAAACGTACAAAATCAGCAGGGGATCAAATACTTTTTTCCCTCACTGTATATTCCTAATTGCCTCTTTCTTCAAGTGCTGGATTTTCACCCACAGCGGCCAATCCACCATTCATTCTGATCTTTTCTCCAACCCTCCGATGTCCACAGATGAACCCATATTTCCCAGTATAATTATATTTAGCTATTTATTTTTGCAATACATCCCTCCATTTTACTATGATGTCTTACAAGAGTCCTGATCCTCCCTATTTGTAACATTACTACCGATGTTGCCCTAAAAATAATACTTTACAAAGAGTATTATGATATTTCCATTGACTGATCGTGGTTTTTCAGATCCCCTAACAATACAGTTTGCAGGTCCATCTGAACCCTGATATTTAAGTGATAATGCCCTCGAAGCCGCTGTTTGGAGGATATGTTGGCACGGGTTCAAACCGTGCCAATATATCCTCTTAACACCGGCTTCGAGGACAAATCTAGGGTTGCTAGAGACGTGACCTGTCGTCTCTGTATCTATGGACGCGACCCAGTCGTTCATTCTTTTTGTTCTGTATTACATTTACATTACATTTACATGTACGTCATTTAGCAGACGCTCTTATCCAGAGTGACTTACAAATTGGTGCATTCACCTTATGATAGCCAGTGGGACAACCACTTTACCAAAAAAAGAAAATCTAATTTTTAATTTTTAGAGTATATTTTTAATTTTCATTTGTTTTATATATATATATATATAGTTTTTTTTCTTTTCTTTTTTTGTGGGGGTGGGGTGTGGGGGGTAGAAGGATTACTTTTATACTATCCCAGGTATTCCTTAAAGAGGTAGGGTTTCAAGTGTCTCCGGAAGGTGGTCAGTGACTCCGCTGTCCTGGCGTCGTGAGGGAGCTTGTTCCACCATTGGGGTGCCAGAGCAGCGAACAGTTTTGACTGGGCTGAGCGGGAACTGTGCTTCCGCAGAGGTAGGGGGACCAGCAGGCCAGAGGTGGATGAACGTAGTGCCCTCGTTTGGGTGTAGGGACTGATCAGAGCCTGAAGGTAAGGAGGTGCCGTTCCTCCATGCAGATCTCCTCTAGAGCAGTGATGTTTTGGGGCTGTCGCTGGGCAACACGGACTTTCAACTCCCTCCAAATATTTTCTATGGGGTTGAGATCTGGAGACTGGCTAGGCCACTCCAGGACCTTGAAACGCCTTCGTTGCCCGGGCGGTGTGTTTGGGATCATTGTCATGCTGAAAGACCCAGCTCCGTAGGCAAGCACCATGGTCTTGTAGCAGATGCAAGCTTCAACTGGAAGCCTATGTATCTATGGATGCGACCCAGTCGTTTGTTCTAAATGTTCCATTGCCATACTGGCTGGCAACGTTGTTATCCCTTGCTTGCTAGCTAGCCAACTACGGCTACTTTACAGTCACGTCAAAAAGCCAAAAGAAAAGAAAAGTAGCTTCATTTGCATTTGTTTCAGTTGTTTTCTAGTGGCATTTTATTTGGAGACATCCATAACAATGAGCTAATGAGGTGTGATTTCGCTTGGCATAGAAAATGTGCTCACTTGTCAGGACACTGTTGTTCAGAGGAGCTAGCCAACAACACAGCTACAGTAACACAATCACTTCAAACTGAAGCTGGAAAGACTGCAAATTAGCTGCGTTTCGTTTGACCTTTTTTCAATATACCTTTTTTTGTATATATCCATAAAAATGATGCCAGCTGATTCATGATTTTGACTGGCTGAGAAATGCTGCCTGCCTGTCTGTCTTGTCCTGACTCCCGACACGTTCATTACTATGGGACAGCAGGAGATCGAATTAGAATATTGAAACAATGTTGCAAATGTTGGAGACAGACAGCAAGGTTTATACTAATCTCCGCTGTTGAAAACGAAATGTTAGTCTAAAAGAAATGTGAGATGATGTCTAGATGCTTTTTATAGTGATCAAGTTTATAAGTTGCCTGGCTAGGCTGATGAGACAGTGGATTGCGCAGTCAGATGGAACAGAGTAAATAGCCATTTTAATGTAATAGATTTAGCCGGTGGCAACTTGTGGAAAAGACACCGGCTGGAATGCATTCACGAGTAGACCCACCCGTTGTATAACATGACATAACAACCATTCCTGGACCTGAATCCAAACTCGAGCCACCAATGGACAGTACCAGAAAATATGTTATTTTGATTCTGTTTCCAATTGGCAGAGTCTGCACAAGGCTGACTGTTCAATGCCCCATATATTGAGCATTATTTTATATAATAGCTTCAATTGAAACAAACTGGTTGATGTTTCAAATGTCAGTTCATAGACCCGATGCCAAGGTATTGGAACATCAAAAACCTGTTCCCAACTGACTTGAATTTTATATGGTATTGCTGTCAAACCTTTTGACTTTAAGTGAAACTGATACATTTTTTTCGATTTATACTAATCATTTTAAGCCAGTTATGATTTTTAATGTGTGGCAGACAGACTAATTCTTTAATTTCTCCTTTAAGTAATTGTGTCTTAAAATGTTGTGTCAGAGCTGCGATGAGTTGGTTATCATTTTGTATTGAGCATACACCGCCATACACTGTTGTTAGTTGCGTGTGTGACATAATTTTACCACTCTTGTTTACAATGTCCTTCATAAATACAGTGGGGGAAAAAAGTATTTAGTCAGCCACCAATTGTGCAAGTTCTCCCACTTAAAAAGATGAGAGAGGCCTGTAATATTCATCATAGGTACACGTCAACTATGACAGACAAAATGAGGAAAAAAAATCCAGAAAATCACATTGTAGGATTTTTTATGAATTTATTTGCAAATTATGGTGGAAAATAAGTATTTGGTCAATAACAAAAGTTTCTCAATACTTTGTTATATACCCTTTGTTGGCAATGACACAGGTCAAACGTTTTCTGTAAGTCTTCACAAGGTTTTCACACACTGTTGCTGGTATTTTGGCCCATTCCTCCATGCAGATCTCCTCTAGAGCAGTGATGTTTTGGGGCTGTCGCTGGGCAACACGGACTTTCAACTCCCTCCAAACATTTTCTATGGGGTTGAGATCTGGACACTGGCTAGGCCACTCCAGGACCTTGAAATGCTTCTTACGAAGCCACTCCTTCATTGCCCGGGCGGTGAGTTTGGGATCATTGTCATGCTGAAAGACCCAGCCACGTTTCATCTTCAATGCCCTTGCTGATGGAAGGAGGTTTTCACTCAAACTCTCACGATACATGGCCCCATTCATTCTTTCCTTTACACGGATCAGTCGTCCTGGTCCCTTTGCAGAATAACAGCCCCAAAGCATGATGTTTCCACCCCCATGCTTCACAGTAGGTATGGTGTTCTTTGGATGCAACTCAGCATTCTTTGTCCTCCAAAAACGACGAGTTGCGTTTTTACCAAAAAGTTCTATTTTGGTTTCATCTGACCATATGACATTCTCCCAATCCTCTTCTGGATCATCCAAATGCACTCTAGCAAACTTCAGACGGGCCTGGACATGTACTGGCTTAAGCAGGGGGACACGTCTGGCACTGCAGGATTTGAGTCCCTGGCGGCGTAGTGTGTTACTGATGGTAGGCTTTGTTACTTTGGTCCCAGCTCTTTGCAGGTCATTCACTAGGTCCCCCTGTGTGGTTCTGGGATTTTTGCTCACCGTTCTTGTGATCATTTTGACCCCACGGGGTGAGATCTTGCGTGGAGCCCCAGATCGAGGGAGATTATCAGTGGTCTTGTATGTCTTCCATTTCCTAATAATTGCTCCCACGGTTGATTTCTTCAAACCAAGCTGCTTACCTTTTGCAGATTCAGTCTTCCCAGCCTGGTGCAGGTCTACAATTTTGTTTCTGGTGTCCTTTGACAGCTCTTTGGTCTTGGCCATAGTGGAGTTTGGAGTGTGACTGTTTGAGGTTGTGGACAGGTGTCTTTATACTGATAACAAGTTCAAACAGGTGCCATTAATACAGGTAACGAGTGGAGGACAGAGGAGCCTCTTAAAGAAGAAGTTACAGGTCTGTGAGAGCCAGAAATCTTGCTTGTTTGTAGGTGACCAAATACTTATTTTCCACCATAATTTGCAAATAAATTCATTAAAAATCCTACAATGTGATTTTCTGGATTTTTTTTCCTCAATTTGTCTGTCATAGTTGACGTGTACCTATGATGAAAATTACAGGCCTCTCTCAGCTTTTTAAGTGGGAGAACTTGCACAATTGGTGGCTGACTAAATACTTTTTTTCCCCACTGTATAATACCCTTCTTGTAAAAAAAATCAATCTATCAGTGTATTGGACTTTAGCCACATTATTTGCTGTAGTATTAGTTCTGCCTTTTCTGAAGGATGAAATTGAAATTGTAGCCAACTCTGTATGACTTCATTTAAAAAGGAGTACACTTTAAACAGGGATCCATTGTCATTCCACTGAAATGGATAGGTGTTTCCCTCTCCACGGTTTCAAGATTCTATCTATTTAGCAAAATTTTCGATCAAAGTTAATAGTTGTAAGATCGCTGAACTTTTCCGGGATATGTACACCAAGCACATCGACTTCACCATCCGCCCATTTAATCGGGAGACCACATGGCAATTTAAAGTTTGTCTCTTTTAGAGACCCAATCTGTAATATAGTACACTAGTTGGTTTTTAATCCAGAGAAACTGGAGAAATTATCCAGGTCCTCAATGAGGCCCTTCAAGGTTGAAGATTGAGGACTCAAGAGAACTTGAATCATCAGTGTACATCAAACAAATCAATCAATCAAATGTATTTATGAAGCCCTTTTTACATCAGCAGATGTCACAAAGTGCTATACAGAAACCCAGCCTAAAACCCCAAACAGCAAGCAATGCAGATGTAGAAGCAGATTGGCTAGAAAAAACTCCCTAGAAAGGCAGGAACCTAGGAAGAAACCTAGAGAGGAACCAGGCTCTGAGGGGTGACCACTCCTCTTCTGGCTGTGCCAGGTGGAGATTATAAGAGTACATGGCCATTAAGGCCAGATTGTTCTACAAGATGTTCAAACGTTCATAGATGACCAGCAGGGTTGTAGAGGGTGCAACAGGTCAGTACCTCAGGATTAAATGTCAGTTGGCTTTTTATAGACGAGCATTCAGAGGTCGAGACAGCAGGTGCGGTAGAGAGAGAGAGAGTCGAAAACAGCAGGTCCGGGACAAGGTAGCACGTCCGGTGAACAGGTCAGGGTTCCATAGCCGCAGGCAGAACAGTTGAAACTGGAGCAGCAGCACGACCAGGTGGACTGGGGACAGCCAGGATTCATCAGGCCAGGTAGTCCTGAGGCATGATCATAGGGCTCAGGTCCTCCAGGAGGGGAGGGAGAGAGGGAGAGAGATAGAATTAGAGGGAGCATACTTAAATTTACACAGGACACCAGATAAGACAGGAGAATTACACCAGATATAACAGACTGACCCTAATCCCCCAGCACATAGATTATTGCAGCATAGATACTGGAGGCTGAGACAGGGGTGGGTCGGGGGACACTGTGGCCCCGTCCGACGATACCCCCGGACAGGGCCAACCAGGCAGGATATAACCTCACCCACTTTGCCAAAACACAGCTCCCACACCACTAGAGGGATATCAACAGACCACCAACTTACTACCCTGAGACAAGGCTGAGTATAGCCCATGAAGATCTCCTCCACTGCACGAGCCCGAGGGAGCAAAAAACAGGACCAGAAGATCACATCTGTGACTCAACCCACTCAAGTGATGCACCCCTCCTAGGGACGGCATGGGAGAGCACTAGTAAGCCAGCAACTCAGCCCCCGTAATAGGGTCAGAGGCAGAGAATCCCAGTGGAGAGAGGGGAGACGGCCAGGCAGAGACAGCAAGGGCGGTTTGTTGCTCCAGTGCCTTGCCATTCACCTTCGCACCCCTGGGCCAGACTACACTCAATCATAGGACCTACTGAAGAGATGAGACTTAAAGGTCGAGACCGAGTCTGCGTCTCTCACATGGATAGGCAGACCATTCCATAAAAATGGAGCTCTATAGGAGAAAGCCCTGCCTCCAGCTGTTTGCTTAGAAATTCTAGGGACAATAAGGAGGCGTTGTCACAATAATTTTGTTATCTCAATGGTTGAAGTCAACTACTTCTTAAGTCTGAATAATTCCCAAGTTTAAATAAATTAAACAAAGACTCAATCCTGCAATGGTCAGCCTTTATTCATTGAGAATGCTCTGAAAATCATACAATGCACAATGTTTTTATACCTTTACTACGCCCTAAATGGGCCAATGAAAAAGCTCCTAGCCCATATTTAGGCAACTACCACATTTCTCTGTAAGCTTGAAGAAGCTCCTAGTCGTCTTTTCCTGTCTATTTCACACTTATTTTTTAAAGACCCAAATAGTCTGTTTCTGAGCAAACATGCATCCTACACAGACACCTAAGATGGGGACATGTTCTTCAGTGTCTAGTTTCACATCCTGTTTCATGCTAGCATAGATATGAAAATAAGCCAAAGGCCTCGTTTTTTTTCTAACTAAAATTATTGTAGTTTCATGATTCTATCACATTCCTATAATTTTCAGGGTGTAATACTTTTAGTCACATTAACAAAATCCTCTATCAGGCGTGTGTCTTGTGACCGTAGCGTATGTGTAGATATGTACGGCAGGACCAAATCGGAGAGATAGGTAGGAGCAAGCCCATGTCATGCTTTGTAGGTTAGCAGTAAAACATTGAACTCAGCCCTAGCCTTAACAGGAAGCTAGCACTGGAGTAATATGATAATTTTTTTTGGTTCTAGTCAAGATTCTAGTAGCCGTGTTTAGCACTAACTGAAGTTTATTTAGTGCTTTATCCGGGTAGCCGGAGAGTAGAGCACTGCAGTAGTCTAATCTAGAAGTGACAAAACATGGATTAGCTTTTCTGCATCATTTTTGGACAACAAGTTTCAGGTTTTTTGCAATGCTACGAAGATGGAAAAAAGCTGTCCTTGAAATATTATTGATATGTTCGTCAAAAGAGAGATCAGCGTCCAGAGTAACACAGAGGTCCTTCACAGTTTTATTTGAGAAGACTGTACAACCATCAAGATGAATTGTCAGATCCAACAGCAAATCTCTTTGTTTCTTGGGACCTAGAACTAGCATCTCTGTTTTGTCTGAGTTTAAAAGTAAAACATTTGCCGCCACCCACTTCCTTATGTCTGAAACAAAGGCTTCCAGGGTAGGCAATTCTGGGGCTTCACCATGTTTCATCGAAATGTACAGTTGTGTGTCGTCCGCATAGCAGTGAAAGTTGACATTGTGTTTCCAAATGACATCACCAAGAGGTAGAATATATAGTGAAAACAATAGTGGTCCTAAAACAGAACCTAGAGGAACGCTGAAACGTCCAATTGGTTTGTCAGAGGACAAACCATCCACAGAGACGATCTGATATCTTTCTGACAGATAAGATCTAAACCAGGCAAGAACTTGTCCGTGTAGACCAATTAGGGTTTCTAATCTCTCCAAAACAATGTGGTGATCGATGGTATCAAAGCAGCACTAAGGTCTAGGAGCACGAGGACAGATGCAGAGCCTTGGTCTGATGCCATTAAAAGGTCATTTACCACATTCACGAGTGCAGTCTCAGTGTTATGATGGAGTCTAAAACCAGACTGAAGCATTTCGTATACATTATTTGTCTTCAGGAAGGCAGTGCGTTGCTGCGCAATTTAAAGTTTGTCTCTTTTAGAGACCCAATCTGTAATATAGTACACTAGTTGGTTTTTAATCCAGAGAAACTGGAGAAATTATCCAGGTCCTCAATGAGGCCCTTCAAGGTTGAAGATTGAGGACTCAAGAGAACTTGAATCATCAGTGTACATCAATCAAATCAATCAATCAAATGTATTTATGAAGCCCTTTTTACATCAGCAGATGTCACAAAGTGCTATACAGAAACCCAGCCTAAAACCCCAAACAGCAAGCAATGCAGATGTAGAAGCAGAGTGGCTAGAAAAAACTCCCTAGAAAGGCAGGAACCTAGGAAGAAACCTGGAGAGGAACCAGGCTCTGAGGGGTGACCACTCCTCTTCTGGCTGTGCCGGGTGGAGATTATAAGAGTACATGGCCATTAAGGCCAGATTGTTCTACAAGATGTTCAAACGTTCATAGATGACCAGCAGGGTTGTAGAGGGTGCAACAGGTCAGTACCTCAGGATTAAATGTCAGTTGGCTTTTTATAGACGAGCATTCAGAGGTCGAGACAGCAGGTGCGGTAGAGAGAGAGAGAGTCGAAAACAGCAGGTCCGGGGACAAGGTAGCACGTCCGGTGAACAGGTCAGGGTTCCATAGCCGCAGGCAGAACAGTTGAAACTGGAGCAGCAGCACGACCAGGTGGACTGGGGACAGCCAGGATTCATCAGGCCAGGTAGTCCTGAGGCATGATCATAGGGCTCAGGTCCTCCAGGAGGGGAGGGAGAGAGGGAGAGAGATAGAATTAGAGGGAGCATACTTAAATTTACAGGACACCAGATAAGACAGGAGAATTACACCAGATATAACAGACTGACCCTAATCCCCCAGCACATAGATTATTGCAGCATAGATACTGGAGGCTGAGACAGGGGTGGGTCGGGGGACACTGTGGCCCCGTCCGACGATACCCCCGGACAGGGCCAACCAGGCAGGATATAACCTCACCCACTTTGCCAAAACACAGCTCCCACACCACTAGAGGGATATCAACAGACCACCAACTTACTACCCTGAGACAAGGCTGAGTATAGCCCATGAAGATCTCCTCCACTGCACGAGCCCGAGGGAGCAAAAAACAGGACAAGAAGATCACATCTGTGACTCAACCCACTCAAGTGATGCACCCCTCCTAGGGATGGCATGGGAGAGCACTAGTAAGCCAGCAACTCAGCCCCCGTAATAGGGTCAGAGGCAGAGAATCCCAGTGGAGAGAGGGGAGACAGCCAGGCAGAGACAGCAAGGGCGGTTCGTTGCTCCAGTGCCTTGCCATTCACCTTCGCACCCCTGGGCCAGACTACACTCAATCATAGGACCTACTGAAGAGATGAGTCTTCAGTAAAGACTTAAAGGTCGAGACCGAGTCTGCGTCTCTCACATGGATAGGCAGACCATTCCATAAAAATGGAGCTCTATAGGAGAAAGCCCTGCCTCCAGCTGTTTGCTTAGAAATTCTAGGGACAATAAGGAGGCGTTGTCACAATAATTTTGTTATCTCAATGGTTGAAGTCAACTACTTCTTAAGTCTGAATAATTCCCAAGTTTAAATAAATTAAACAAAGACTCAATCCTGCAATGGTCAGCCTTTATTCATTGAGAATGCTCTGAAAATCATACAATGCACAATGTTTTTATACCTTTACTACGCCCCTAAATGGGCCAATGAAAAAGCTCCTAGCCCATATTTAGGCAACTACCACATTTCTCTGTAAGCTTGAAGAAGCTCCTAGTCGTCTTTTCCTGTCTATTTCACACTTATTTTTTAAAGACCCAAATAGTCTGTTTCTGAGCAAACATGCATCCTACACAGACACCTAAGATGGGGACATGTTCTTCAGTGTCTAGTTTCACATCCTGTTTCATGCTAGCATAGATATGAAAATAAGCCAAAGCCCTCGTTTTTTTTCTAACTAAAATTATTGTAGTTTCATGATTCTATCACATTCCTATAATTTTCAGGGTGTAATACTTTTAGTCACATTAACAAAATCCTCTATCAGGCGTGTGTCTTGTGACCGTAGCGTATGTGTAGATATGTACGACAGGACCAAATCGGAGAGATAGGTAGGAGCAAGCCCATGTAATGCTTTGTAGGTTAGCAGTAAAACATTGAACTCAGCCCTAGCCTTAACAGGAAGCTAGCACTGGAGTAATATGATAATTTTTTTTGGTTCTAGTCAAGATTCTAGTAGCCGTGTTTAGCACTAACTGAAGTTTATTTAGTGCTTTATCCGGGTAGCCGGAGAGTAGAGCACTGCAGTAGTCTAATCTAGAAGTGACAAAACATGGATTAGCTTTTCTGCATCATTTTTGGACAACAAGTTTCAGGTTTTTTGCAATGCTACGAAGATGGAAAAAAGCTGTCCTTGAAATATTCTTGATATGTTCGTCAAAAGAGAGATCAGCGTCCAGAGTAACACAGAGGTCCTTCACAGTTTTATTTGAGAAGACTGTACAACCATCAAGATGAATTGTCAGATCCAACAGCAAATCTCTTTGTTTCTTGGGACCTAGAACTAGCATCTCTGTTTTGTCTGAGTTTAAAAGTAAAACATTTGCCGCCACCCACTTCCTTATGTCTGAAACAAAGGCTTCCAGGGTAGGCAATTCTGGGGCTTCACCATGTTTCATCGAAATGTACAGTTGTGTGTCGTCCGCATAGCAGTGAAAGTTGACATTGTGTTTCCAAATGACATCACCAAGAGGTAGAATATATAGTGAAAACAATAGTGGTCCTAAAACAGAACCTAGAGGAACGCTGAAACGTCCAATTGGTTTGTCAGAGGACAAACCATCCACAGAGACGATCTGATATCTTTCTGACAGATAAGATCTAAACCAGGCAAGAACTTGTCCGTGTAGACCAATTAGGGTTTCTAATCTCTCCAAAAGAATGTGGTGATCGATGGTATCAAAGCAGCACTAAGGTCTAGGAGCACGAGGACAGATGCAGAGCCTTGGTCTGACGCCATTAAAAGGTAATTTACCACATTCACGAGTGCAGTCTCAGTGTTATGATGGAGTCTAAAACCAGACTGAAGCATTTCGTATACATTATTTGTCTTCAGGAAGGCAGTGCGTTGCTGCGCAACACATTTTTCCATTTGTTTTGTGAGGAATGGGAGATTCGATATAGTCCGATAGTTTTTTACATTTTCCGGGTCAAGGTTTGGCTTTTTCAAGAGAAGCTTTGTTACTGCCACTTTTAGTGAGTTTGGTACACATCTGGTAGATAGGGAGCCATTTATTATGTTCAACATAGGAGGGCCAAGCACAGGAAGTAGTTATTTCAGTCGTTTAGTTGGAATATGGTCCAGTATGCAGCTTGATGGTTTAGAGGCCATGACTATTTTCATGAATGTGTCAAGAGATACAGGATTACAAAACTTGAGTGTCTCCATTGATCCTAGGTCCTGGCAGTTATGTGCAGACTCAGGACAACTGAGCTTTGGAGAAATATGCAGATTCAAAGAGGAGTCCGTAATGCTTTCTAATGATCATGATCTTTTCATCGAAGAAGTTCATGAATTTATCACTGCTGAAGTGAAAGACATCCTCTCTTGTTGAATGCAGCTTTTTAGTTTGCTTTGCAACAGTATACATTTTTGGGGGGGTGATTGTTCTTATTCTCCTCAATTAGGTTGGAAAAATAGGATGATCGAGCAGCAGTGAGGGCTCTTCGGTACTGTCTTTCCAAGCTAGTCGGAAGACTTCCAGTTTGGTGGAGCGCCATTTCTGTTCCATTGATACTTTTGTCTCTATTCCCTTAATGTTATCAATAGATCTGATTTTTAAAGCTAACAATTCAATGGCCATAATAAA
This sequence comes from Coregonus clupeaformis, assembly GCF_020615455.1. Lineage (NCBI taxonomy): Eukaryota > Metazoa > Chordata > Actinopteri > Salmoniformes > Salmonidae > Coregonus > Coregonus clupeaformis. Next base: position 8,126,006 of record NC_059201.1, read on the forward strand.
TAGGTATGGTGGCAGATGGCAACCTTGTTTTACGTCACTTGACAATTCAAAGTTCTCAGAGAAGTAACCTTTATTTATTATTTTACATAAAGGTATATGACTTTTACCCATTTTATGAGAGATTCTCCAAAGTTGAAGAAATCCGGGCACAGATTCTAGACGTATCAAATGCTTTATCTAAATTTGCTATAAAGATTATACCTGGTTTCCTTGCAACACAAGCTTTAACCGATATCTGTTTTTTAACCATGCCAAGATGCGCACAGGAGGTCTGATCGAGGAGAGGATACTGGCTTTGGAGGCAGCTCAGAAACAGGCCCAGCAGAAGGTGGAGATTACCCTGGCAACGTCAGAGCAGTTGAAGAGCATCGACCTCAAATCCCAGGTGTGGGCGCTCCACAATGAGATGAACACCAGGCTGGCTGAGTTCCAGCAGGTAGCCGTCTCCTCCGCAGCCCTGCAGGCCATGATAAAGAACAAGAGCAACGACTTGGAGTCGGTCAAGGAGAGCGTGGCGGCCATTTCGAGCTCCAACTCGGCGCTAGCGGTGAGCGTGTCGGGGCTCACCAGCATGGTGGACAACATCAAATCCAGGCTGGACAAGCAGGTGTCCACGGTGGACGGCTTGCCGTCACAGCTGGAGGGACAGGTCACTGAGCAGAGGGAACTAAGAGAGTTTCTGAGTCTTCACAGGGTAGTGCTACATAACAACCACCAGGAAGTGGGTGAAATCAAGTAAGCTTGGTTTTTGTGAATATTATGATTAACTTTATGCATGAACTCACTCCCTAGCTGTATGAATAGTGAAAGTTGTATTAAAGTAAATTATTTGATGGCTGTACTGTATTTGTCATTGCTATAGGCAGGAGCTTTTCCTGACAGACGCAGGGTTTTTCTTGGTCAAGTCACATGCTTAGAAAAAATATACCAGTCCATATGTTGAGTCTAATATGCTATGGTTCATTGAGTCTCTATCTGTCTGTGTGTTTCAGGGAGTTGCTGGAGGCATGGCAGGCCAAGAAGGCCTGGGCTCTGGAGCAGCAGCTGCAGTTAGTGACCAGGACCCTGGATGAGCAGCACATCAGCTCCCAGCGCCTGCACTCCCACCTCAAGAAGCAGCTGGAGGCTGTCCACAGCCAGGTAGGCCCCACTTCCACCACAGCTAATTATTATATTTCTATTTCCGTGGACTGTAAGGAAAATGTACAATAAAGTATTCCTCATCTTCTAAATTGTTTTATGAAAGAACATATCATGGTTTTGAGGCTTATAGTGTAGACTTACACACAGTACTCTAACAAAAAACAATTGTATCTGCTTTCTGACACATACAGTAAGTTAGACAAGTATTGTATAACTTCAGGTTGACTTAATAGATCACTCTGTTCTGTAAACACCAAACTAGCGTAGTCAGAGAAAAGCAAATACTTTTATCGACAAAGGGTTGAAAATATTGAGCTAATATATGACTCATATCTGAGAGGCGCATTATAAATGGTTAACTCTTTCAGACACCATACAGGATGACCCATGCTCGAGTGTCCTCTTGAATGTACAGTACTGATTGTTCTCTGTGTTCTAGCTGGTGAATGGTGGTCCACTCAGCCAAGAGGAAGTAGACTCAGAGGCTGAAGAGGCCTCGGAAATGGCGGAAGAGGAGCAGGAGGTAACAGAGGAAGAACCTGCTCAGGAGGAGGTAGAGGAGGACGTTACTGAGGAGGCAGTGGAACAGGAAGCTGAAGATGGGGTCGTTACTGAGGAGGCAGTGGAACAGGACGCTGAGGAGGAGGGTGTTACTGAGGAAGAGATGGAACAGGAAGCTGAGGAGGAGGACGTTACTGAGGGAGCAGTGAAACAGGAAGCTGAGGAGGAGGAAGTTACTGAGGAAGCAGTGGAACAGGAAGCTGAAGAGGAGGAAATGGAGCAGGAGGAGTCAGTGAAAGAGGAAGTGACCGAAGAGCCAGAAGAATGGCTAGTTGCCGTGGAGTCATTGGAAGACGGTGTCACAGAAGAGCAACTGGAGGAGGAGGAGGAACAGCCAAAGGAAGAGCCAGAGGAAGAGGAGGAGGAGATTGGGGAGGAGGAGGAGGAGGAGCAGCCAAAGGAAGAGCCAGAGGAAGAGGAGGAGGAGATTGATGATGACGATGACTTCCCAGAGGACTGGTCTCCTGAGGAGCAATGGTAGGAGGAGGAGAAGGTTTAGGCACTTGTTGCTGACTCTGGTATGGCTAGAGCAGACATTTTTGCAATTGAAACTTTACTGTATTGAAAGAAATGGAGGGCACTCAATCAACATGAGGCGTGGTGCAACAACAAAAATGTGATCATCATTGAAAAGGGCGCAACACCATTAAAAACATATTATTTTATTTAAGCAACTATTAAAAGCCTGACAAAATTAAGACATAGGGGCTTATATGTACATGTCCATTCCCTCTGTATAACATTTCTGATGAAAGTCATTGATGAAGGCCGAAATGTCAAGTTTTTAATAGTTGCTTGAATAACATAATAATACAGTATGTCTTTAATGGTGAGCAAGCGAACGTTTCCTTTTTAATTAATCACACTTTACTTCATTGCCAAAAATAAAATTACATTTGACTAAAATGGTGAGGTCTTATGGAAATATTGAAGATATATTTCTAAAGAGAAAGACACATGCTTATGGAGGATCCAGGCCTCAAGACCCACACCCACGGGAATACTTCTGTTAAAAATAAAGACTGTGTCAGTGCCAACTGTTAACAGTAGTCTGTACCTAAGGAAGCAGTCTGAGGTTTTCACTTCTCTTCTTATATATGAATTTCGGACATCAGTTTTTAAGATGAGGGACAAAAGCTACTTTCCCATTTGTTGGCAAACCCACAGAAGGTCCAAACACTTACCAGCTTGGTTATGAACTTATTTGATAATGTTTCAGTTGTAAAGGTCCTTACTAAAAAGTTGTCAATCAAAATGTGTGTGATTATTTGGTTTTGATTGATATAAATACATTTTCTTAACTGTCCATATTATTGACCTAGCCTACATGCAGTAGCTGGTATTATTTAAAGATCTATGGGACCTCTTTTTATTTCTGAAAAAAATCATCATGTTATAGATGTGACATTTTCAAACCTGCAAAGTGCATCGCAAATGTCATTGATGTACTTTTGTAATAAAAAAGTTTCTACATTTTTCTTTACCTCACTGCTTCTGTCCTCTTATTTGTTGTGGTTAGTTATTAGCCTAACAATGATGTAAACCTCAATTTACAAGAAAGCTGTGAAAATGTCATTCTTCAGCTCATGGTTTTAGTTCATTTATGCGAGCAACTGAAAGCTTGCCTCTGTCTAAAAGAGAATGGAATGAAACCTTGACCGTAATGTGGTCTGTAACAAAACACCTTCTCATAACCTCTCCCCAAAGGTTATTTATGGTGTTGGCTTAGCCTATAGCTGTGAGAACAGTATAGCCCTGCACTGGACATGCTGTCCATGTGGTTAGAGTTTCCCCTGTCTGGTACTGGACATGCTGTCCATGTGGTTAGAGTTTCCCCTGTCTGGTACTGGACATGCTGTACATGTGGTTAGAGTTTCCCCTGTCTGGTACTGGACATGCTGTACATGTGGTTAGAGTTTCCCCTGTCTGGTACTGGACATGCTGTACATGTGGTTAGAGTTTCCCCTGTCTGGTACTGGACATGCTGTACATGTGGTTAGAGTTTCCCCTGTCTGGTACTGGACATGCTGTACATGTGGTTGGAGTTTCCCCTGTCTGGTACTGGACATGCTGTACATGTGGTTGGAGTTTCCCCTGTCTGGTACTGGACATGCTGTACATGTGGTTGGAGTTTCCCCTGTCTGGTACTGGACATGCTGTACATGTGGTTAGAGTTTCCCCTGTCTGGTACTGGACATGCTGTACATGTGGTTAGAGTTTCCCCTGTCTCGTACTGGACATGCTGTACATGTGGTTGGAGTTTCCCCTGTCTGGTACTGGACATGCTGTACATGTGGTTGGAGTTTCCCCTGTCTGGTACTGGACATGCTGTCCATGTGGTTGGAGTTTCCCCTGTCTGGTACTGGACATGCTGTACATGTGGTTGGAGTTTCCCTTGTCTGGTACTGGACATGCTGTCCATGTGGTTGGAGTTTCCCCTGTCTGGTACTGGACATGCTGTACATGTGGTTGGAGTTTCCCCTGTCTGGTACTGGACATGCTGTCCATGTGGTTGGAGTTTCCCCTGTCTGGTACTGGACATGCTGTCCATGTGGTTGGAGTTTCCCCTGTCTGGTACTGGACATGCTGTACATGTGGTTAGAGTTTCCCTTGTCTGGTACTAGACATGCTATTCTTTTACCACCAGGCTTTTTCTGAGCTCTTTGGAAACTTTGTATAATGCCACCAGGTGGTGCCAGTGTCTACAGGTTAGTGTCTCATCGTCACTGTGTGACAAAGTGTGACCGAGAATTGTCCATACAGTTCTGATGTTATCACCCAGGATAATGTCATCTTGTGAGTATTGTTTTAGGAGTTCTGGTAGTAAAATCTTACCAAGAGATGATTTTCATATACTGTTTAGACAATATAGATTACCAACCTGATGGGTGTGGTTAAACTGCGATGAACACCGTTTTTCTTGATTAATCTTGTGGAGTGGTATTGCTGTAAATATCACTTTTCAATTGGTCTGAGCAAAGAAATTAGGTAGATATTAATCTCGGTTAACCCAGGACAAAAATCTTGTGTAATCATGTCCACAAGAGATTAGGTAGAGATAGCTATATGGCTTGATATCATTTTTCAGGGCAGAAATATAATTTCAGCTATTATCACCTGTAATATTATGCTCATTTCAGTGAAGATAGTGATTATTTGTCCATAAGGTATGTCTTTGGTATTTATAGCATGCTGAAGCCAGAAGTTGTTCTTAGACAGGCACTGACCACTGACTAATCAAAGGAAGTAGAGATCATGAGCCCCAGCCAAAATGACTTCCTGTTGTTTTCATCATCTCCTTCTACCCCCCTCTCTCCCTCTCTCCACATCCCCTCCTACCCTCCTCTCTCCAGATCCCCTCCTACCCCCCCCTCTCCAGATCCCCTCCTACCCCTTCCCTCTCCCTCTCTCCAGATTCCCTCCTACCCCTTCTCTCTCCCTTTCTCCAGATCCCCTCCTACCCCCCCTCTCTCCAGCCCCCCTACCCCCTCTAGATCTCCTCCTACCCTCTTCTCTCCAGATCCCCTCTTACCCCCCTCCAGATCCCCTCCTACCCCCCTCTCCAGATCCCCTCCTACCCCACCTCTCTCCAGATCCCCTCCTACCCCCCATCTCTCCAGATCCCCACTACCCCCCTCTCTCCAGATCCCATCCTAACCCCCTTCTCTCCTCCAGATCCCCTCCTACCCCTTCTCTCTCTCCCTCTTCATTTAGTTTGTAGTCTACTGTATGGTACTAAGTGGACCCCTGCTGGCCACTGTGTGATATCATGTTTATAATCATTCTCATTAAATGTTTGGCTGTGCTTTAGCATTATGCCAACACTAACAAAGGAATACTAGCAGCCATTTTTGTGAGGCTGTCAAATATTTTAAAAAGACTGAAGAAAAAAATGTATAATCTTCATAACAAATTCCAATGTCCAACAAATCCATATTAGTCCACAGCTCAGACCAAAGGGTGATTAGAGAGAGAGTGGGAAAGAGAGACTGAGGCAGAAAGAGAGAGAGCGAGAGCGAGAGACTGTCATGCAGAATGAGAGTTGAGTGCTTTGCTTTGATGTTTTCATTTTTGTTGAATCACCACAGTCCAGAGAGTGCTCTCATTAGCGGCACTGCTGTCAAGTCCCAGGCAGTGTCCCTCCCCATACAGTCTACAGCACCGCCCAGCGCCCACCCTCTACCTCCTCCACAGCTCCCTCACTTCTGCTACTCACTCACCCGCCATTCATCTCATCTCAGGATCACTCAACATCACCTGAAGATAGATCCCACTCCTGACCACAGCTATTTCTGTATCATTAGATCTCTATTGTTTTGATCACACTTCTGGCTCTGTCCCTTCACCACCTTCATTCACATCACAGGGATTTTAACTGTGTGTCACTGGATTGTTTATGCAGTAGTGTTTTGGAATCAAGTTGGTTGGACCCCACTTGAAACTCATGCTGTGGAGAGTAGCCTGCAGCGATGTCATCTCATCTCTCCCCCCGCAACGCAAAGGATCAGCCACGCACGAGAAAGTCATCCACTGACTCATCTCCCGCTAAACCCTCGCAAACCTCCAGAAGCCTCAAGGTAAGAACACATTACTTATCTTTCCTATGGGCAATAACAAGGAGACGCCTAGGCTGCTGTTTGAAAACATTGCCATGTGCTGTAAAAAAGCTGTGGAGCAGATAAAATGCCATGCTTGACTTTTGACTTTAACCATTGGTTTGGAGCGTTCCAGGCTAGCCAAGCACTAGGTCTAATACCATAGGTGTTATGGCATACTGTTCATGCTTTTAGATTTCATGATCTTTGTTTAACCCTCAACTCATCACTCCAACATTGAAACCATTGTAATTGTTTCATGAAGATTGTAGTGACCGATGGTGATTAGCTCTTGAGCCAAGTGGCTTATGTAGGAGTAAATTTGACTAAAGGAAAATGAAGTTTCAGAATCAGCTCATGGATGTAACTATTCAAATATCATTGTAACACACATTAAACATACACAGTGTACTCATACACAAGCTCTCTCTCTCTCTCTCTCTCTCTCTCTCTCTCTCTCTCTCTCTCTCTCTCTCTCTCTTTGTGAGGTCCAGTATCCGTCCAATACAGCCTCAACATTTTCCTCCCACGACGGGTCATATTAAGTGTCAGATAACTTTTGAGTTTCCATGACATCATCAGTTCCAAGCAATTTTTTCATAAGGCAGAAAGTTGCCTCGGAATTTGACTGAGAGGAGTCCTGTGTAACTGAACGAAATAACAAAAGAGACAGCTGACATACAGTACCAGTCAAACGTTTGGACACACCTACTCATTCAAGGATTTTTCTTCATTTTTACTATTTTCTACATTGTAGAATAAAAGTGAATACATCAACACTATTAAATAAATTAAATGGGGCGGCAGGTAGCTTAGTGGTTAAGAGCGTTGTGCCAGTAACCGAAAGGTCGCTGGTTCTAATCCCCGAGCCGACTAGGTGAAAGATCTGTCGATGTGCCCTTGAGCAAGGCACTTAACCCTAATTGCTTATGTAAGTCGCTCTGTATAAGAGCGTCTGCTAAATGACTAAAAAAATTATAATAATAATAATTAAGAAAAAGAAAATAAAAATAAAACAACAAAACAAAAAAAAATAACACATATGGAATCATGTAGTAACCAAAAAAGCTTTAAACAAATCAAAATATATTTGAGATTCTTCAAAGTAGCCACCCTTTGCCTTGATGACAGCTTTGCACACTCTTGGCATTCTCTCAACCAGCTTCATGAGGTAGTCACCTGGAATGCTTTTTCAACAGTTTTGAAGGAGTTCCCACATATACTGAGCACTTGTTGACTGCTTTTCCTTCACTCTGCGGTCCAACTCATCCAAAACCATCTCAATTGGGTTGAGGCCGGGTGATTGTGGAGGCCAGGTCATCTGATGCAGCACTCCATCACTCTCCTTCTTGGTCAAATAGCCCTTACACAGCCTTGAGGTGTGTTTTGGGTTATTGTCCTGTTGAAAAACAAACGATAGTCCCAATAAGCGCAAACCAGATGGGTTGGCGTATCGCGGCAGAATACTGTGGTAGCAATGCTGGTTAAGTGTGCCTTGAATTCTAAATAAATCACAGACAGTGTCAACAGCAAAGCACCCCCACACCATCACACCTCCTCCTCCATGCTTCACAGTGGGAACTACACATGCGGAGATCATCCGTTCACCTACTCTGCATCTCACAAAGACACTGTGGTTGGAACCAAAAATCTCAAATTTGGACTCATCAGACCAAAGGACAGATTTCCACCGGTTTAATGTCCATTGCTCGTATTTCTTGGCCCAAGCAAGTCTCTTCTTCTTAATGGTGTCCTTTAGTAGTGGTTTCTTTGCAGCAATTCGACCATGAAGGCATGATTCACGCGGTCTCCTCTGAACAGTTGATGTTGAGAAGTGTCTGTTACTTGAGCTCTGTGAAGCATTTATTTGGCCTTGAATCTGAGGTGCAGTTAACTGCCGATTTCTGAGGCTGGTAACTCTTATGAAGTAATCCTCTGCAGCAGAGGTAACTCTGGGTCTCTGTGTCTTCCTTTCCTGTGGTGGTCCTCATGAGAGCAAGTTTCATCATAGCGCGTGATGGTTTTTGCGACTGCACTTGAAGCAACTTTCAAAGTTCTTGACATTTTCCGGATTGACTGACCTTCATGTCTTAAAGTAATGATGGACTGCCGTTTCTCTTTGCTTATTTGAGCTGTTCTTGCCATAATATGGACTATATCCATAATATGGATATCTTCTGTATACCAACCCTAACTTGTCACAACACAACTGATTGGCTCAAATGCATTAAGAAGGAAATAAATTCCACAAATTAACTTTTAACAAGGCACACCTGTTAATTGAAATGCATTCCAGGTGACTACCTCATGAAGCTGGTTGAGAGAATGCCAAGAGTGTGCACAGCTGTCATCAAGGCAAAGGGTGGCTACTTTGAAGAATCTCAAATATAAATATATATTTTGATTTGTTTAACACTTTTTTGGTTACTACATGATTCCATATGTGTTATTTCATAGTTTGGATGTCTTCACTGTTATTCTACAATGTAGAAAATAGTAAACATTTAGAAAGTAGGTGTGTCCAAACTTTTGACTGGTAGCGTAAATAAAACTCTCATTGGCATTGAAGATAGTTATCTGACAGGATCAACTAGATCAAACCCTTGACAGGAATGCTTTCAAGTGGGTCCTCCTGATATCACTCTGGACATGACTCAGTATGTTCCCAGGCGGGAAAACGCAACTGTTTACTCATGCAGTGATACTGGAATATATATATATGAGAGAGAGAGAGAGAGAGAGAGAGAGAGAGAGAGAGAGAGAGAGAGAGAGAGAGAGAGAGAGAGAGAGAGAGAGAGAGAGAGAGAGAGAGAGAGAGAGAGAGAGAGAGAGAGAGAGAGAGAGAGAGAGAGAGAGAGAGAGAGAGAGAGAGAGAGAGAGAGAGAGAGAGAGAGAGAGAGAGAGAGAGAGAGAGAGAGAGAGAGAGAGAGAGAGAGAGAGAGAGAGAGAGAGAGAGATCACATTTTCCTCTTTGGAAGAGCTGGTCAGCAGACAGGAAGTCCCCCACTGGATCTATCCGAGTAGGAGCACAAAGAAAGGCTGGCCTGGTCCACAAACAACCTCTAGCCCCTACATTCTGGGCACTGGGGTGAATCTGAAAGGATTCTATTGGTGTAATGAACAAGCCTACTAGAGAACCAGGTGGACCTACAACCATATTGTTTACACCAATCCAACTCTTTTTGATCTACATGAAGTGCCTAGGGGTTAGATATTATAGGGTTTTTTCCTGGCTGGGTCTGGTCATGGTGAATGGTTTATTTAGTTCCTTTTTAATTTTTAGGGTTTTCCTGGCTGGGTCTGGTCATGGTGGAATGGTTAGATATTATAGGGGTTATTCCTGGCTGGGTCAGTCTGTAATTTTTTTTTCCTCTGGGTTGGTCATGGTGGAAGTTATTTTGTTATCTGATGTTTCATTGAAGTTAGATTTTATTATTCTGGCTGGGTCTGGTCATGGTGGAAGGGTTAGATATTATAGGGGTTATTCCTGGCTGGGTCTGGTCATGGTGGAAGGGTTAGATTTTATAGGGGTTATTCCTGGCTGGGTTGGTCACGGTGGAAGGGTTAGATATTATAGGGGTTATTCCTGACTGGGTTGGTCATGGTGGAAGGGTTAGATATTATAGGGGTTATTCCTGGCTGGGTCTGGTCATGGTGGAAGGGTTAGATTTTAAAGGGGTTATTCCTGGCTGGGTTGGTCATGGTGGAAGGGTTAGATATTATAGGAGTTATTCCTGGCTGGGTCTGGTCATGGTGGAAGGCTTCATTGAGGCATGTTAGACTCAGAGCAGGCCCTCTCCATCACAGCCCAGCCTCTCCCAGTGCCAGATCCAAGCAGAGCTTCAGGAGGTAAGCCTTGTTAATGAAAACTTACAATGGTTCCAAACACAAAGACAGACTCTTTAATAAGAGAGAGCTGACAGTGTTGACACAGACGGAGAGAGAACATCCTGAGTGCTTGTTGATGTCTGACGGGAACCATTCCTGAATGTTTATACATGAACCCTCCTCTAGAGCCCCTTGAACGATTCAGGTTAATTTATATCCGTCCCCATAGAGCCTTACTTGGTGTGTAATGTCTAAACACTGCAGTGAGTCCTTATGTCTGTGTGTATGACCTTAAGTCTGTTTTCCAGACTTCAATTCAAGTCTCTTTTATTCTTGAGAGCAATAATAGGCAAGTGCGCAAAAAAAACAAGAAAACATTTATATAATCGTACATTGTTAACTAAATCAATTGACGTCATTTCTGGATATCACAATGTTAAACACTGTTTTAATGCCTTCACTCTTGCTCACTGTTGCACACCGTGGCGTAAAAGCATAAATGTTTGGCTTTGAGGACTGAACGCTTGTAATTGCCTGACAAAGTGCTTGTCCGTCGTGGTTCCCTGGTCACATGGAAAAGCAGCATGGGCTTGAAAATGGAAGCAGGCTGTCCACTGCAGCCTGAGAACACAAAGGTCAGGGGCTGACTCAAATACTGTCAGTGAATAACTGAGGATATTTTCTAGCGGGAATGATTATGTCTACAGTGGAACACGTCTCCTATTCCATTCTATAGGATTGTATTGTATTGAATCTTGTATTGTATCAGGAATAACCTTTTCAACTCTTCTACTGAAATAAATCCTCAAGGCAAGTGACTCAAGTGACAAATGACTCGAACATTAATGCCATTGCCAACATTTTTGTGGGAGTGTCTCTTTAAAAACAGACTCGTATCCCCTGCCTCCAACCCTTCAGCATGCAATAACCATTAAGATTCCCAAGCTGCTGCCATAGTTATTACCTTTTTTGGATGTGTTTAGTTTTATCTCTGGGTCTCAGTTTGTACATGTGACTGTTTCCACTGTCCTTCTCTAACTTGGCGTGAGTGTCGAGTTTCATCCCAAGATGCTCTCTGCTGATAGGTACATGCTTGGCTGCAGGACAGTGTGAAGGTTTAAGTATTCTCTGAGAGTTCATAACTATGGCCAGGGGGCTTTCCTAGCCATGTGAGCTGAAAATGAAAAATAGAATTACAGCACAGAATCCTTATGCATACAGGACACAAAATCATTTACAAAGCTCTGCTGTCAGAAGACATTACCCCATAGTGTTGCAGATCATCCAAAACGACCGATGTTCTATGCATTTTGTAAGTGACATATCTTCTTTGTTTGTTTTCAGCATGAAAGAGTGTCCAGGTAAGCTTTAAACTCAATTCACTTCATCAAAAGACACAGGAGGGCTTACGATTTTCACTATCAGGCATTGAAACATATCCTAACAGCCATTGGTCACTCAGGCCTCCATTGCAGCTGATTGTTATTACATTTAGGGTCAAAGGTACATTGATGATTAAGCTCTGACACAGTGCAGTAGTTTTAGGTTCAGCTGTGCTATCTTACCCTCAGACTGGACTCGTCTGGTGCTTACGACCGAGAGGCCTATGACGCTCGCAGGGAAAACAGAATGGCCGCGCGAAAAAAAGCTGAGGAAGAGGCAGGATGCACTGACTATAAGAAGGTAACCTGTAATGCAAAATTAACTAACAGTTTCTTAAAGCTAGAAAAATTGGCGTAGGTAGCTAATGATCTGTTATGAATCTGTTATGTCATGATAATGACAGTGTTATGTAGCCCTTATGACTGTGGGTTCAAGTACAGTGGAACCCAAAATCCCCACTGCTGGTATTTTTTTTAAAATATATTCACTTGGTATTTCACTGCACTGTTGAGAGGTAGCTCGCAAGTAAGCATTTCATTTCACTGTGTACACCCTGCTGTATTCTGTGTATATGACGAATAAACTTGGATTTGAATTGTAGATCAGGCTACATAAAAAACACAACTGGTTGATTACTTAAGTCAAATTATGTGGCATGTTATGATGTTCTGGGTCTGTGTTTGCTGTGGGATCCTGTGTATCGCAGATGTACGAGGAGGCCTTGTCTACCAATGAGAGACTCAAGTCCCGGCTGCAGGGCAGCAAACAGGAGCTGGTGTTGGTGCAGACTCAGCTGGAGAGAGTCACACAGGTGATTATCCACCACACAAAATAGTTTCCCAACAAAACCTCATCATAAAAAATAAAATAGTTCCTCAACCAGTGCTTGGCTTGGACAGGAGCTCACCGGAGCTGTTTACCGGCACCTCAAATGTTCTACTGCTTGAGCTCCTGTTCCGCTTATAGAATATTAGCTCAAAAGTATTGTGGAGCTCCTGCACCTAAATCTAAGCAGCACCGGCACTCAAAATGAGTACCGGAACTTATTTCAGTCCAAGTCAAGCACTGTGCCCAACAAACCATTATCCTAAACATCAAATAAAACTGAAGAAGTCAGATGAAGGGTCCAATGAAGAAGTACAGTGCATTCGGAAAGTTTTCAGACTCATTGACTTTTTCCAAATTTTGTTACGGTACAGCCTTACTCTAAAATGGAGTAAAAACAAATTTTTCCTCATCAATCTACGCACAATATCCCATAATGACAAAGCGAAAACAGGTTTTTAGATTGCAAATGTATTAAATATAAAAAACAGAAATACCTTATTTACATAAGTATTAAGACTCTTTGCTATAAGACTCGAAATGTAGCTCATGTGCATCCTGTTTCCATTGATCATCCTTGAGATGTTTCTACAACTTTGATTGGAGTCCACCTGTGGTAAATTCAATTGATTGGACATGATTTGGAAAGGCACACACCTGTCTAAGGTCCCAAGGTTGACAGTGCATGTCAGAGCAAAAACCAAGCCATGAGGTCGAAGGAATTGTCCATAGAGCTCCGAGACAGGATTGTGTCGAGGCACAGATCTGGGGAAGGGTACCAAAACATTTCTGCAGCATTGAAGGTCCTGTCATGAGAATTTTGTTATCTCAATGGTTGAAGTCAACTACTTCTTAAATCTTTGAATAATTCCCAGAGGTGTAAATCTCTAGTTTAAATAAATTAAACAAAGACCCCTTTCTGCAATGGTCAGCCTTTATTCATGAGAGCGCTCTGCCACAAAATGGACGTACAATATTTCTATACACACACGTCAGAGGAAAAATCCCACCCCGCTTTAGGCAGGCTGTATTTTTCCTCTGTACACATCTTGTAAACTCACCTGGGTTTAGCTCATGTGGTTATCCTCTGCTCTCCTGACCATCAGGTCACACATACACACACGCACACACATGTTCTTATCATAGTCTACTCCTTGCTCGGGCAGTGGTCTAGTCTACTGAGTGGCGCAGTGCTAGCTGTGCCACTAGAGATCCTGGTTCGAATCCAGGCTCTGTCGTAGCCGGCCGTGACCGGGAGACCCATGGGGCGGCGCGCAATTGGCCCAGCATCGTCCAGGGTAGGGGAGGGAATGGCCGGCAGGGATGTAGCTCAGTTGATAGAGCATGGCGTTTGCAACGCCAGGGTTGTGGGTTCGATTCCCACAGGGGGTATGAAAAAAATAAATAATAATAATGTAAGTCGCTCTGGATAAGAGCGTCTGCTAAATGACGTAAATGTAAATGTACTCCCATTGTCACGCAACGTGTATGCGGTCAGCGAAGTCAAACGCAGGACACAGAGCGGCTGGCAACGTACTTTTACTGAACACAGTAAATATAGTGCAAAAACAACAAACCTCCAAACAGGAAGGAAAACACAATAACCCGTACACCAAAGCAACTGCCGGAATGACAAAGAACAATCACACACAATAACCAATGAGAGACAGGGGGTAATATAGGGAATACAATACAACATAATGGGAAACAGGTGTAAACAATAAAGACCAAACAAGACAAACACCGAAACATCGATCGGCAGTAGCTAGTACTCCGGGGACGACGAACGCCGAAGCCTGCCCGAGCAAGGAGGAGGAGCAGCCTCGGCTGAATCCGTGACAGTACCCCCCCCCCCTTGACGCGCGGCTCCAGCCGTGCGCCGACCCCGGCCAGGAGGACGCGGAGCAGGGCGAGTCGGATGACTCCAGTGGAAATCCCTCAACAGGGAGGGATCTAGGATGTCCCTCCTAGGGACCCAGCACCGTTCCTCCGGACCGTACCCCTCTCACTCCATGAGATACTGCAGACCCCCCATCCGACGCCTCGAATCCAAGATGGAACGAACTGAGTACGCCTGAGCCCCCTCGATGTCTAGTGGGGGCGGAGGAGCCTCTCGTACCTCATTCTCCTGGAGTGGACCAGCTACCACCGGCCTGAGGAGAGACACATGGAACGAGGGGTTAATGCGGTAATTAATGGGCAGTTTTAACCTATAACATACCTTGTTCAATCTCCTCAGGACATTAAATGGCCCCACAAACCGCCGACCCAGCTTCCGGCAGGGCAGGCGAAGGGGCAGGTTTCGGGTCAAGAGCCAGACCCGATCTCCCGGTGCATACACCGGAGCCTCACTGCGGTGGCGATCGGCGCTCACCATTTGCCGCCTGATAGCCCGCTGCAGATGGACATGCCCAGCGTTCCATGTTTCTTCCGAGCGCCGAAACCACTCATCCACCGCAGGGGCTTCGATCTGGCTCTGATGCCAGGGTGCCAGGACCGGCTGATAACCCAGCACACACTGAAAAGGCGTAAGATTAGTGGAGGAGTGGCGGAGTGAGTTTTGGGCTATCTCTGCCCAGGGGATATACCCTGACCACTCCTCCTGCTGGTCCTGGCAATAGGACCTCAGAAACCTACCCACATCCTGGTTCACTCTCTCCACCTGCCCATTACTTACCAGGATGACCAGAGGAGGGTGACGTGTGAGCCCAATATATCAGTCGATCACGAACCTCGAGCGGCACGTACTTCCGTCCCTCTGGACACTGTGGGGGAGTAGGGTTGGCACGTAACGCCCACTCGATGTCCGCATCGACCTCCCACACCACCGGTGCCACCAGACAAGACTCCGGAAGTATGGGAGTGGGCTCAATGGACCTCTCCTCTGTGTCATATCGTCGGGACAGGGCGTCTGCCTTAGCATTCTGTGACCCTGGACTATAGGTGAGCTTAAATACAAATCAGGTAAGAAACATGGCCCACCTAGCCTGGCGAGGGTTCAGTCTCCTCGCTGCCCGGATGTACTCCAGGTTACGATGGTCAGTCAGAATGAGAAAAGGGTGTTTAGCCCCCTCAAGCCAATGCCTCCACACCTTCAGGGCTTGAACCACTGCTAGCAGCTCCCTGTCCCCCACGTCATAATTGCGCTCCGCCGGACTGAGCTTCTTAGAATAGAAAGCACAGGGGCGGAGTTTTGGTGGCGTACCCGAGCGCTGAGACAGTATAGCACCGATCCCCGCCTCGGACGCATCCACCTCAACTTTGAACGCCAAAGAGGGATCCGGATGTGCCAGCACCGGAGCCGAGGTGAACAGGTCCTTCAGATGTCTAAACGCCCTGTCCGCCTCAGCCGACCACTGCAGACGCACCGGGCCCCCTTTAGCAGGGAGGTGATGGGAGCTGCTACCTGTCCAAAGCCCCGGATAAACCTCTGGTAGTAATTGGCAAAACCCAAGAACCGCTGCACCTCCTTCACCGTGGTGGGAGTCTGCCAATTACGCATGGCTGAAACGCGGTCAATCTCCATCTCCACCCCTGACGCGGACAACCGATGTCCCAGGAAGGAGATGGACTCCTGGAAGAACAGACATTTCTCCGCCTTCGCATACAGGTCATGCTCCAACAGTCTACCAAGCACCCGACGCACCAGGGACACATGCTCGGCTCATGTAGCGGAGTATATTAGTCCATGCAAATCCCGGAAAATCTCATCCACAAACGGTTGGAAGACTGAAGGAGCATTCATTAAACCGTATGGCATGACGAGGTACTCATAGTGACCCGAGGTGGTACTGAATGCTGTCTTCCACTCATCTCCCTCCCTAATGCGCACCAGGTTGTACACGCTCCTGAGATCCAATTTTGTGAGGAATCATGCCCCGTGTAATGACTCCGTCATACTAGCAATCAGAGGGAGAGGATAGCTGTATTTGATTGTAATCTGATTGAGACCACGGTAATCAATACACGGGCGAAAACCCCCATCCTTCTTCTTCACAAAAAAGAAACTTGAGGACGCAGGGGTAGTGGATGATCGTATGTATCCCTGTATCAGAGATTCGGTGACGTATGTCTCCATAGCCGCCGTCTCCTCCTGAGACAGAGGATACACATGACTACGAGGAAGCGCAGCGCCTACCTGGAGGTCTATCGCACAATCCCCCTGTCGATGAGGTGGTAATTGAGTCGCCTTCTTTTTACAGAAGGCGAGTGCCAAATCGGCATACTCAGGAGGAATGTGCATGGTGGGAACTTGGTTCGGGCTTTCCACCATCGTTGCCCCTAAGGAAACACCTACACACCACCCTACACACTGATCAGACCATCCCTTGAGAGCCCTCTGTTGCCATGAAATGCTGGGGTCATGAGATGTTAACCAGGGAAGCCCCAACACCACGGGAAACGCAGGAGAATCAATCAAATATAACCATATAATCTCCTCATGGCCCTCCTGCGTCTTCAATTTAAGTGGCGCTGTGACCTCCCTAATCCATCCCGACCCCAAAGGGCGGCTATATAGGGCATGGATGGGGAAGGGCACATCAACTGGTACAATAGGAATCCCTAACTTAAACGTGAACCGGCGATCGATAAAATTCCCAGCTGCGCCTGAATCTACTAGCGCCTTATGCTGGGAGTGAGGAGAAACCTCGGGAAACACAACTTTAATACACATATGCGCAACAGAGAGCTCTGGGTGAGTTGGGTGCCTACTCACCTGGAATGACTCATCAGTGCGCTGCCTACTGCCTCGACTCCTAGGAGACCCTCCCCAGCACCGACCCGCAGTGTGTCCTCTGCGGCCACAGTTGGTGCAGGGGACGGCCTCTCTCCTGGTCTCGCTTCTGGTCTCCCTAGCACCAGCATACCCGAGCTCCATAGGGCTCGGCTCGGAAGTGCTGGGGGATGGAATGGACGGCCCCGACTCCGGACGTCCGCGGGTAGCCAACAGGGTATCTAGGCGAATCGACATGTCCACCAGCTGATCGAAGCTTAGGTTGGTGTCCCTGCAGGCCAATTCCCGACGCATGTCCTCCCTCAGGCTACACCTGTAGTGGTCGATGAGGGCCCTCTCATTCCATCCCGCGTTGGCAGCCAGGAAGTCCGGAAGTCCAGTGCGAACTCCTGCGCGCTCCTCTTCCCCTGTCTGAGGTGGAACAGACGCTCACCCGCCGCCTTCCCCTCTGGGGGATGATCGAACAACGCCCTGAAGTGGCGGGTGAACTCCGCATAGTTGACTGTAGCGGCGTCTATTCCCCCCCACTCGGCGTTGGCCCACTCCAGCGCCTTGCCGGATAGACAGGAGATGAGGGCGGACACGCTCTCGTATCCCGAGGGCACCGGGTGGATGGTTGCCAGGTAGAGTTCCACTTGGAGCAAGAAACCCTGACACCCGGCTGCTGTGCCATCATAAGCCCTCGGGAGCGAGAGCCGAATCCCACTGGACCCCGGAGGTGAAGCGATGGGTATAGCTGATGGTGGTGGTATCGTCGGAGGAGGTGTGGGCAAACCTCCTCTTTCCCATCGCTCCATGGTGTTCACCACCCGTTCCATGGCGGTGCCGAGAGCCTGGATCATGGCCGCTTGTTGTGTTACGCGCTCCTCCATTGATCCAGCTGGCACCGCCGCTCCTGCTGTCTCCATGTCTAGGTGTGTGATTCTGTCACGCGACGTGTATGCGGTCAGCGAAGTCAAACACAGGACACAGAGCGGCTGGCAACGTACTTTTACTGAACACAGTAAATATAGTGCAAAAACTAAAAACCTCCAAACAAGGAGGAAAACACAATAACCCGTACACCAAAGCAACTGCCGGAATGACAAATAACAATCACACACAATAACCAATGAGAGACAGGGGGTAATATAGGGAATACAATCCATCATAATGGGAAACAGGTGTAAACAATAAAGACCAAACAAGACAAACACCGAAACATCGATCGGCAGTAGCTAGTACTCCGGGGACGACGAACGCCGAAGCCTGCCCGAGCAAGGAGGAGGAGCAGCCTCGGCTGAATCCGTGACACCCATACATAGTTATCGCTGTTCTCACAATATTCTGACTGCCTCATTGTACTTCTAACTAAGCTACACACATTATCAGATTATGGTCTTATGATTCTAACACATTTCACACAGTTTCGGGGTGTAATAATTAGTCATTAATAATTAGTCATTACCAAATTCTTCTATCAGGTCCCCAAGAACCCAGTAGCCTCCATCATTCTTAAAGAGCTGGCCGCCCGGCCAAACTGAGCAATCGGGGGAGAAGGGCCTTGGTCAGGGAGGTGACCAAGAACCCGATGGTCACTCTGACAGAGCTCTAGAGTTCCTCTGTGGAGATGGGAGAACCTTCCAGAAGGACAACCATCTCTGAAGCACTCCACCAATTAGGCATTTACGGTAGAGTGGCCAGACGGAAGCCACTCCTCAGTAAAAGGCACATGACAGCCCGCTTGGAGTTTGCCAAAATGCACCTAAAGACTCTCAGACCATGAGAAACAAGATTCTCTAGTCTGATAAAACCAAGACTGAACTCTTTGGCCTGAATGCCAAGCGTCACATCTGGAGGAAACCTGGCACCATCCCTTCGGTGAAGCATGGTGGTGGCAGCATCATGCTGTGGGGATGTTTTTCAGCGGCAGGGACTGGGAGACTAGTCAGGATTGAGGCAAAGATGAACGGAGCAAAGTACAGAGAAATCCTTGATGAGGACCTGCTCCAGAGCGTTCAGGACCTCAGACTGGGGGCGAAGGTTCACCTTCCAACAGGACAACGACCCTAAGCATACAGCCAAGACAACTCAGGATTGGCTTCGGGACAAGTATCTGAATGTCCTTGAGTGGCCCAGCCAGAGCCCGGACTTGAACCCGATCTAACATCTCTGAAGAGTCCTGAAAATAGCTGTGCAGCGACGCTCCCCATCCAACTTGACAGAGCTTGAGAGGATCTGCAGAGAAGAATGGGAGAAACTCCCCAAATAAAGCTGTTCCAAACTTGTAGCGTCATACCCAAGAAGACTCGAGGCTGTAATCGCTGCCAAATGTGCTTTAACAAAGTACTTAGTAAAGGGTCTGAATACTTACGTAAATGTAATATTTCAATTTTTTTATTTTGAATACATTTGCAAACATTTCTAAAAACCAGTTTTTGCTTTGTCATTATGGGGTATTTTGTGTAGATTGATGAGGGGGGAAAACAATTTAATCAATTTTAGAATAAGTCTGTAACTTAACAAAATTTGGAAAAAGTCATGGGGTCTGAATACTTTCCTAATGCACTGTATACTCTATGTATGTTTGTGCCTTTTTATTACTTATCATGGTTTCAACTTACAGTTCTTGTCAAATACATGGTGGAATAACTCTTCCATATCCTACTGCATGGACCACTGCACAATATAATCAGGAAAGATGCAGGAGTGAGAAAAATGTGACAGATTATGCAAGGAAGATGCATTGGCTGATTCCAGGAGGTAAATGCTTGGGGGGTGGTATTTGTGAAGTACAGTAGTATGCATGTGAGTTGACCATGGTTGTTTTCAAAGGTACATATAAGAAATGTCTGCCGTCTTCAGGGATTGTGCTGTTCTCATTGTCCCGATTTTAACCATGGACTTGTGCATTGCAGAGAAAGATCACAATGACTGAAAGGTCCAATGAGAGGTCCATGCTTGAGACAGAAAAACAGGTGAGCTCCATATGTCACTGGATGTTTGCTTATGCACTTTTAACTTCTGTCTTGGCCTGGTACTGCATGTCTATTCAATATATGTTATATTAATAGCTCATAGGTCAAGTCATGGTCAGGCTGGTAGCCCCATCATGTTCAGTCTCACTGTGACATGTCTCCTCTCCTCTCTGGTAGCCCCATCATGTTCAGTCTCATAGTGACATGTCTCCTCTCCTCTCTGGTAGCCCCATCATGTTCAGTCTCACTGAGACATGTCTCCTCTCCTCTCTGGTAGCCCCATCATGTTCAGTCTCACTGTGACATGTCTCCTCTCCTCTCTGGTAGCCCCATCATGTTTAGTCTCACTGAGACATGTCTCCTCTCCTCTCTGGTAGCCCCATCATGTTTAGTCTCACTGAGACATGTCTCCTCTCCTCTCTGGTAGCCCCATCATGTTTAGTCTCACTGTGACATGTCTCCTCTCCTCTCTGGTAGCCCCATCATGTTCAGTCTCACTGTGACATGTCTCCTCTCCTCTCTGGTAGCCCCATCATGTTTAGTCTCACTGTGACATGTCTCCTCTCCTCTCTGTAGGAAACACGTGTCCTACAGAAGAAGATATCAGACATGGAAGATGAAGTGAAGGTATCTGTCCAGTTGCAATAATGGTGAATTTACTGAATTGATACTGAGAGATGTTCAATGTCTGACCAATTCAGGGCCGTTTTCTTGTGGCTTAATGCCAGTTCTTGTACCAATTGAGAACATCTCCAATAGACTAAACTGAGCCACAGCAGAGACAGAACATATTGCCAAAACACAGTCTCCGCAGGAGGCCTAGCCATCACAAAGCTGCCCTGCAGACAGACAGACAGAGTAAGTTGCTGAACAAGGAATATCACTCTGGGACGTGCCTTGGTACTGTAGTGTTAGTCCGTCTCAAACGACACCCTGTTCCCTTTATAATGCACTGCTTTCTGGTCAAATGTGCCAGTTGCGATGCAGCCTGAGTCTCAAGCGAGCGGTGACAAAGCATAAATGGTATGTGGTGTGGTATTCTAAGCTGACATCATTATGTCATCATTATGTCATCATTGTGCGCCGTTGGCTGGTGAATGTGTGAGGTCTCTGATTTATATTCATCGAGTGAGTACGCCGTTGGTATTTGTCCGCATTAACTACTGCCACATTCGTCTGCTGTGTTCCATACAGTAGGGTACAGACAACAACCTTTTGTTATCTCTGAATGAGAGCTCTCAATAAAGATGGAACACTGAACTGAAAATAGAAACATTTTGTGGGAGAACGTTAAATGTTCAGTTAACTCAGAGGAGAGGTTGGTGATGAGTGTCATTGTCATTTGTCCTGTGAATCCAACCTAACCTTAACCACAACTATAACCATAACCCCAAGCATAACCGCAACCCGAACCATAACCCCAACCACAACCGCAACCCCAACCTTAACCCCAACTCCAAACCCAACCCCAACCATAACCCCAACCATAACACCAACCATAACCCTCTCTGTCTGCTTGTTGTCTTCTGTCCTCCACAGGTCCAGACAGAGCTGAAGAATGAGAACCAGAGACTGAAGGATGAGAACGGAGCCTTAATCCGGGTCATCAGTAAACTGTCTAAGTGAGAGGAGGAGTAGGAGGAAGAGAGGAGTGGATGATGCATCTTTATTTCCCATGTTTACCCCCACCACCCCCACCACCCCCACCA
Organism: Coregonus clupeaformis; assembly: GCF_020615455.1. NCBI lineage: Eukaryota > Metazoa > Chordata > Actinopteri > Salmoniformes > Salmonidae > Coregonus > Coregonus clupeaformis. The sequence goes on from NC_059201.1 coordinate 8,147,742, forward strand.
CACCAACACCACCACCACCCCCACCAACACCAACACCACCAACACCACCCCCACCCCCTCCACCCCCACCAATACCAACAACAACCCCAACACCCCCACCAACACCCAACACCACCCCCACCCACACCAATACCAACACCACCCCCACCACCCCCACCCACCAACACCACCTTCCCAAGTTCTCTCACGTCACCCCGCTCCTCCGCACACTACACTGGCTTCCAGTTGAAGCTCGCATCTGCTACAAGACCATGGTGCTTGCCTACGGAGCTGTGAGGGGAACGGCACCTCCGTACCTTCAGGCTCTGATCAGTCCCTACACCCAAACGAGGGCATTGCGTTCATCCACCTCTGGCCTGCTGGCTCCCCTACCTCTGCTGAAGCACAGTTCCCGCTCAGCCCAGTCAAAACTGTTCGCTGCTCTGGCACCCCAATGGTGGAACAAGCTCCCTCACAACGCCAGGACAGCGGAGTCACTCACCACCTTCCGGAGACATTTGAAACCCCACCTCTTTAAGGAACACCTGGGATAGGATAAAGTAATCCTTCTAACCCCCCCCTTACCCCACCAAAAAAAAAAAAATAAAAAAAAAAAAAATTGTAAAGTGGTTATCCCACTGGCTATAAGGTGAATGCACCAATTTGTAAGTCGCTCTGGATAAGAGCGTCTGCTAAATGACGTAAATGTAAATGTAAATGTACCCACACCAACAACAACACCACGCCCACCACCCCCTCACCAACACCACGCCCACCACCCCCTCACCAACACCAACACCACCCCCAACAATACCAACACCACCCCCACCCACACCAACAACAACACCGATAGTCTTCACACGCAGTTTGCATATTTGCACATTTTTTAAATGTATTTATGAATTGCTATAATGCATAATAATATCATCACAGCACATAATAATACCGTATGAATGTCTGCAAAGGTTTAATCTATAAACTGGTGTAACAGTTTATATATTATGATGTTTTGTATCACTATGTTACATTTGAAATGTTTTTTACTACATCACATGAACAGTCTCCTACCCCTTGTATAAGTTATTTATAAAGATGTTCTATGCTGCAATCCAACGCAATCTCTTGTATCCAGTGTCATCAACTGGTCATGTGTGGTAATGCATCTTACTGCAGAGGCCTACAGTATATACTGTAACATGAATGAGAATCAGGATTGGTACACATTTGTAAGCGTTATAGATTATATAGATTGTTATACGTATAGTTTAAATGAAGTAGTGAACTTGAAAAAGTACTTGAAAAAATACATTGTTTACAAACCACGCAAGAGAAGCATACTTAAAATACCTTTATTTCCTACGATTACTATGGTAACGTATACTGTAGATACGTCTGTGGAGACTCAATGTTTAGGTTCCCTTGAGATTCTTAATATCACATTGACTGATATATGAATACAAGAGCTGGAGGAGTTGGAGTCTTTTTGCTGGACAACAACATGTTCCTTGGTAGGGAAATACATCATGCAATCCACACAACTACTGACACACATACACACACCTCTACAACGAGACAAAAAACTATAATCAAGTTCAAACATTTCCCTTGTCCATGTTGTTGAGTAGTATAGAAAGGAGTGAGGAGAGGAGAGGAGGGATTATGGAGGAGGGGAGGAGGGAGTGAGAAGAGGAGGGATTATGGAGGAGGAGAGGAGGGAGTGAGTAGGAGGAGAGGAGGGAGTGAGTAGGAGGAGAGGAGGGAGTGAGTAGGAGGAGAGGAGGGAGTGAGTAGGAGGAGAGGAGGGAATGAGTAGGAGGAGAGGAGGGAGTGAGTAGGAGGAGTGGAGGGAGTGAGGAGGAGCGGCAGAGGGGAACAGTTCTTTGGAATTCTTGTAGTATGGTGGCCATGGAGGATCAAAACGCTATGCATAAAGAGGAACCATTTTTCTTTTTCAAGCAGCAAGGTGGGCAGTATTGCATTGCGAATGTAGTTCTGCGCTGTTTGGGTCCGCCCCGTGCTCAAAACAGTTCCATAGACCAGGAAGACTGAGATCTTGTTGCCTGCATTACAGCAATTTGACCCACTCAGTTTCTGTTGTTCACAGAGGAAACTTTAGAAGAACACAGACGCTATTGGTCTTATTGTAAATTGGAAACATTTAAAGCAGAATGATAAGTGGCTGCTCGACACAAGAAACACAAGTGACACACGACCAATCTATGAAACGATCATGAACCAATCCAAGTATACTCAATAGGAGGGATCGGAAAAAACAAGTCAGGGAGTAACAGTATTCATTTATCACCACAATTATACTCATATTCTGAGTAATAATTGCCATACTGGAATAGAGGTTATACTGAATGGTTCGTACAAATCAGATCTATAGGCATATTTGCAGTCGGAGTATTGAGAGCATAAGTGCTGTGACATGGGAAAACTAGCTAACGTAATATTGCAATAGACTGACATGCTGTCACTATTTTGCTGCTATAGGCTCTTTACGCGAACATTTAAAAAACAAACATTGTTTTGCATTCCATGTACAAATTCTACGAATGACTGAATGTTCATTTAAACTCTTTCGAACATAAGTATGTATATGATCATCACAAAAAGCCAAGCAGTCATATCATTTCATAAATACAGAGGCATGTACATCTTACAATATCAACTTAAAGTCATGCCAATAATGTTGCTAAACATTAGCACTATCATACTATTAAGTACATATTTATATAAGCAAAGCATGCATTATATAATGTGAGGTGAAATTCCAACAGAGCTGATTCTGGTGACGACAGATGAACAAAAATAATATAGTTAACATTTTAATATCCATATTCAGTAGATCATTTATAACCTGTTCTATCACAGGAAAGTGAGCAAGTCTGAATCAGCTGCTCTGTTAATTTCTCTATAAGGTTTTTAAATGAGTAGTAATATGCCTTTGCTCAGAGTATAGAAACTTAAGAGGTGTTTTTAGGCTTAGTTACTAACCTCACAGATGAGCTCCAATGTGCTCAAGTTTTATGGCTTTACTTCTTATGTTAATCAACATACAAAAAAAATACCTGTTTAACTGTTATGTTAAGCAACGATGCCAGTGAATGACAGCAAGCAGAGGACGTCTCAGGGTACACATATGGAGAGAGTTATTGAAAGGGGGCTACAAGTCCATGCTTTGGCTCCTATACAGCGAGCTATGTCTGATAACATGAACCTGGGACTAAACAGTCTAACGTTAAGTACGGTCTAGTACTTGGATTTACATTTGTGTAGTACCATAATCTGACTTAGTAGTGGGACACAACAGATACAAATTATTTTTTGATAAGGTGGTGACTACCACCTATGGCAGGATACATGAAGGAAACACTTACGGTACTCATAATTAGAAAAGCAATGGAGCTAGTAAATGTTCTCCTTTTGCAATAAATACACAATAAATCCTGGCCATCAAAGACCATGCACACATACGAGTGAAAGCAGGAAATGTAAGTAATATTGCATTTTGACTTGTAGCCCCAGCATATAATAATATATTTAGGGTTGTCCACAGTAGACGGATAGAAAGGGTAGTAGAATGAACAAATACTAAAAACAAGCATGCAGCATTATGGTATGCTAAATGAATATCCACACCAAAAAAAAAAATACAAAAAATAAGCAACACTGTTGAATTTCAGGCAAGAATATAGCCTGTAAAACAACATATACTATGCAGACATACATTCAGTCCCATTATACCCTTAAGGGAAAATACATCAAATGTGCAGTCAGTGCATATTTTCTCTCCATTTTATTATCCAAATGACATTAGACACAAACGCACATACACACTAATTCTGGTTCCTCTTTAAAACATGCTGCTATTTACAACATTTCAAAGATACACGCTGTATTAACACATTTGCTCAATGTATAATGTTTACAGCAGGACAAGAGGGAGGGGGCCAAAACTACATATCAATGGACTTATTAGTATGCCAACGTTCACCCTCTTTTCAGTTTGATCACCTTATACACCATGGCCTCCTGGACATCAAAATCACAGGATGTCTGAACGAACAACGCCCTTGGGAAAAACAGGTTTGAATAAACAGCGGACAATACCACAATGTTTCCGGACTTTGGCCTCTTACAGAAAGGGTTACATACTAAGCAGGTTGCTGATGAGTGCATGGTGCAAAAGTCAAAGCTAACGACATGAAGAGAAGCACAAAGTAGAAATCATGCTTACTTTACTCCCATTTGTTTCAAGCAAATGCTGCATTTCCGGTTGCTTGATGATGACTTTTTCATCAGTACAATGTGAACATCCAAGAATTGAATGTATACCCACACCACTAAAGTCATCCTCAGCAGAGAGAAATAGACTTTGGGCCTTCATGCAAACATACATTTTAACTGAGAAAACATCCACTCCAGTATGTTTGTGTCAGTCATTTCAGAGATGCAGATTGCTTTACAATTCACAGGCAGTGGCTGTAACAAGCATATGGTCCCATCTTATAACATACACCCCTTTCATCTCGATAGCACTAATGCCAAAAATGTATTCACAATAGCGTACAGGGTGCAATGTTGTCTTAGTAGAATATGATTAATAACTTTTCTTTATTTTCTTGAACATACATCCTCAACATTTTGTATCTTTGACTTAAAATAGTAAAAGGTCAAATGTGTTTTCAACACATGCTATTAGTAGTAAACATCTCATCACTAACAAAGCATAGTCGTCATGGTTTTGGATGACAGCGATAATTCTTCAATCGTCTTTACTTTGGACATGGATAAGTAATCACTTTTACATCCAAGTGGTCAAAGTAGGTCTGCAGCACATTTGCAGTTTCCTTGGACTGTGTCATTATGACATTTGCCAGATTTACAGTTTCCCTCAGCACACTCTAAGTTGAGAGCCTAAAGGCACCCATGAATTCCTCCCAGTCTGTGTATCACACTGAAAACACTGGAAGCTGTACTGACCCTGTCCATAACGGCATAGAAGTTAATCGTGTTTGATTAACTGCAAAGCCAAATGTCATTTTTGCCACAATATGTCTCTCTCTCATATGTATGGGTATACATACAATAATAATAATAATAATAATAATAATAATAATAATAATAATAATAATAATAATAATAATAATAATAATAATAATAATAATAATAATAATAATAATGAAATTGGAACAAAAAACATTGCATTGTGAAGTTCTTCCAGAAAGACATTCTGGAATGGATTGCTGCATTGTATTACCTTAATACCTACCATCTCACCTAAACCCTTTCCATTAGTAGACTTAAAACTGTTCTGTGTGAGAAATGTCCCAATACTAATCTCTACTGCAAGATATGGCACACTGATGGGTTGAGAACAAGATATATGCTATTGGGAATCGGTATGGCATGGTTTATGTAGTGCAGTGAGATCACAAGTAAAGCATGCATAATGTTCTATAAACTAAATGAAGAAGCTATAACCAGCATCATATTCTTTGAGTCCAAACTTTCATTGTCAGCATCTAAGCATCTGTTCCTAAAAAGCATGTTCAAATGAAACACAGATACATTTATCAATCAATCAATCAATTTATCGCTCAATCTCCCTCTTCTCACTATACACTAAATACGTGAAATGCTATGGTGTTGTTTATGTTCTTCGATTTAACTATGAATAAGCTGATATTCTAGATCTTTCATTTTTTTTGTTGTTCAGTGTTTCAAGTAGACATGACAGAATCATGTGTAAGTCATGAATTTCATGCAGTGTAGGACGATTGGGGAGGGAGGGTTTCTGAGTTAGTTGGTTAGTTGGTAATCAATTGGACAAGTTAAGTTACTTTTTTGCATTTAATCCTGCCAATGCTGCATCTATATCCTCCTCCTGTTGTAGTGGGTGCCACTGGGCAATGGGACGCCTGGGGTTAGAGAGCATGTCAGACCAATGCTTCAGACCAGGGCCCGTCGCCTTGCTGCCCACAAATATCTTCCCAATGGCGTCATTCTTGCCAATCTTGTCATAATCAAACACTGTCACCACCACCAATATTTTCTAAAGAGGAAAGAGAGAAAAACATGTATATATGTAGTAGATTGTACATGTGTGCGCTCACATAATCACATAGCCATTCATATGCATACAGTAGGTATTAAACTACTAGGGCTTAAAGGAAAACACCACTCAAAAACTGTCTATAGGTGTTTGTTTCATTAGTCCACTGTTTATACAGTTCCAAAATGATAGTCGCATCATAGTGTGACCACTTTCTGTATTTTGAAGGTTCTATATCTTGAAAACTTGATTGCTGACAAGCAAAAACATTTTTTGGAACTGTATCAACAGTGGACCAATGAAAGAAACACCAAAATATAGTTTTTGAGTGTTATTTTCCTTAAAAATTCCAATGAATTGTATTGATTTTCTTTCATGGTTGAATTTCTGTAAAGCATCAAAGCATAGCGAAAATTGAAATGTGGTTGTAGGTCTAGAGAAAAAGGAAAAATAGCAGCAAAGTGTATGTACCTGCATCATGTCCATTGGGATCTCAAAGCTGAAGGACTCGTTGTAGTACGGATTCAGAGTGTTCTTCTTCACAGTGGTCTTCTTCTTCTTCAGTTTCTTGCCTCCCTGCAGCAACGCGATCTTCACATAGGGATCTGCAAAGAAAGAAAAACAGATATTCAATCTCTCATTTCATGTTTTAAATGCATCACTTCGACAGAGCAAACATGTGACGTGATGTGAGTTGCTTGCTAATTAGAAAAATAATTCAGAGAGCTCATTAATGTAACATACAGTAATACAATGTCTGCAAATAAATCAGAGATTCTGCATCACTGAGCTGTTTAATTAATGGCAGATTGACATGCCTGATTGGTTGGAAATGATCTACTGTTATGTCCAGTGGTTTGCCCTACCAGACAGTCCACCCACAAGTTGTTTTAACAGCAGACAAACTATACATTTTTAGTACTAAAATAGGGTTCTTTGATTTGTGACCAGGGCGGCACCCTTATTGGGGCTTTGTAGACTCCTTTCTTGAAGGTGCTATATAGAAGTTAAAAATAACCAATTATTTCATGAGATGGTTCTGAATAGCACCATAAACATTTCACTTCTGTAACAGTTATCTACGAGTAATTGGTATATGATATGTATGATGATGAAGATATTCAGTTTTTAACATTGTTATGCTACTGTGTTGTAATATGGGGTTGATCATGCTTAATTACTCTCACCTGGGAGTTGTATCAACCTGACTCAACCATGTCAAATGATGAAGTTAGTCCAAAAATATAAACTCGCATATACTTGCAGACCCTTCTCACTGATGGTATCGGACTAGCCACCTCAACAGAACCCATGAACATAAACACAGACACAAGACAGGTAGAATAAAACAACAAAATCATAGATACCACACAGTAAGTGAAATAATGCAACATAAAGAACAGGAATTCATAATTACCCACAACCATCTAGCGAAGGACTGCTTCAACATTGTAAAGAACAATTTGGAAGGGGAGGGTTCTATATAGAGAATGGTTCTTTGAGAAGACATGGTTCTACATAGAACCATCACTCACTGCAAAGAACCTTTCAAGAACCCTTTAAGAATCTCAAGAGTAAACTGTACGTCCAGTGGAAGTCTTAACGTACCAGACAGTCCACCCACGTCCATCTTCTTGAGGTTCTTTGCCTCCAGGATACAGACAGTGAGTTTGCCAGCGGTGGGCACGTAACGGAGAGAGATACAGATGTCTCCCAGCTTCTCAGGCTGCATGGAGATTAAGGATAGAGAGAGGGCAAGCACAGAGAGAGCAACGACACAGAGAGGGAAAGATAGGCAAAAAATGCATATTACAATTGTCAGAGCTTGGCTGTTGTTAATTCTGATGGGGCAACGCTCCCGTCCAACGATTAGCTTAGTTAGATAGATTCACAGAAAGATCAATCAATAAATTATGACTAGCATAAATAGGTTGTGTTTCTTTTCAGAGCATACCTCCTCTTTGTCTGCACTCTCCAGGTCCTTCCATTCTTCGATGGGCTGTCCCAGGTCAATGGTGTTCATGGGGATCCTCACCTCTCCAATGATGTCATGCTTGGAGAATCGGTCGTAGTCAAAGACTGACATCACCAGGGTTTTCCCACCGAGCTCATCATACGGTAACTGATGAAGGAACACATCAACAACAACAACAACAACACCACAACACAACAACAACACAACTTGATTGTTAAATCTGATTGTAAAACCACATGTCCCTGCTGTATGCTATTTGACTTTGTTCATATTGATGAAAAAAAAAAGCTTAAGAAATATACATGTTACTTGGTGACATGGGCTGCTGATATATCAGTAATACGGCACAATGTCAGCCAACATACATACAGAGTTTTACAACACAGAATAGGACATGCAGAAAATGGGTTAGGCTGAATTCTAATGTGTAGCTTTGTTTTTACTCAGGAAACATCTAAGGAGAGATTTATTCAGCTCTAAAGCACTAAAGCATAATTAGTGTATCTAATATGGGTTCTGTTGATTCACTCCAGCCCTTGCAGACCTGGGGCTCTATTTTAACAAACCTTACGCAATGGTAAATCAACAAAATAATTCACCATGTCAATGGATTTAGGTTAAAAGTTCTGCTGACAAAAAGACAACAATGTTGATTCAACCAGTTTTTTCCCAGTGGGATGTCTTTACGCAAATAACAAATTCTAGGCTCCCGTAAATTGTAGTGTATGTGTGAGGAACGTTCTCAATAAGCAAGATATAGCCTAGGCCTACCGTTGATATGGTGTTATAGGACTGACTAATTTGAATATGTTTGGAGGAGCGCGTCTTTGATAACGGGACAAGAGGCTCTCTTTGGAAATGGGGATGGATGCAAGCTGAATGGAGTATGCACTGCAGGTAGGCCTATGTGAATTCTGAATAATGCAAAATATGACGGCAAAAGTCTCACAAGTAGACCATTTAGAAACATTTTATGGATAGGCTACTTGGCTAATGCATGGCCAGGATAGGAAAGACACCAGACGCATTTTTGTTGAACCAGCTTTGGTTATGGTAAGTGTAGCCTACTGAGAGGCTTGTTTTTCAATAAAATGAAACAGACCTCAGATATTACCACCCCTCTCACCTCAGCGCAAGCGAGCTCACATAAGACAGGAAATTACCGATCCTGGCTTAAGGGTTGGAATATAGCAGAGCGCTGGCTTTACAGGTCGAAATTGCTAACAAATGTATAATACACTAAAGCAGGTCTAAACATTCAATGTATTTTCCTGTGGTAAAGGGTCTCAATGATAAATATATATAAAACAAATACATTCTAAAGGCATGCATCTGATTTCATATACTGTAAATTCCAAACTGTTCATGGATGGTCTCTACTCTACCTAGGTCCAATAATACAGATTTGTATCTTCATTCTAGGTCTCTAAATGACTGTTATGCTGAGAGAATAGACAATAGTGTTCTTAACTATGGTGGTAAGTTTGCAGAGTGCTTTCACATTGACCCTGAGAGGCTTATTCAGTCTCCATGGACCTCATTGAGTAGTACAGGAAGCTGCAGTTAGTACACAGGCAAGAGGGTACATAGCAGGCAGGCAGGCAGGCATGGCAGGCAGGCAGGCAGGCAGGCAGGCAGGCAGGCAGGCAGGCAGGCAGGCATGGCAGGCAGGCAGGCAGGCAGGCAGGCAGGCAGGCAGGCAGGCAGGCAGGCAGGCAGGCAGGCAGGCAGGCAGGCATGGCAGGCCAGCACTGCTCTACACTATGCCGTGACCACAACAAGAACACATACTGTGACTTCATAATGAAAAAGAAATGTAGGCAACAACCACAAAGTCTTATACCATGTAGCTTCTTATGTCTGATTCTTTTACAAAAACTGTTACATTAGATTTAGCTTGAGACTCCGCTGTCCTAGCCAGACACAATATTTTTCAGCATTTTAGTTTGGCAGGATGATTGATACCTTTTTATGTTCCAAATAACTTCTGTGCAAGTACAGTCCTGGTTTAGAAACTGTGTTATGACTTACCTTGAAAACAAATGACTCATTGAAGACAGGGTTCAGGTTTTTCTTTTGAACCTTGGTGTCAAACTTCTTCTTCTTGTCTGGGAGGACGAAGACCTTGACGTACGGGTCAGAGGTTCCTCCGCTGTCCATGGAGATAAGATCAGCAGCTTGGAGGATTCCCACAGTCAGCTGTGAGGGGTGGGGCAGAGCGGACAGGGGTCAGAGACAGCATTGAGACAAACCAACCATATCAGGTGATAAAACAACATGCATTAATCTATTAATGTGTGCTTCCTGTCACTGCTGCAGAAAAAAATGCTGCAGCCTTGTTACATAAACTTGTGGCCTGTTGGCTGACAACCAAAAGCTCCAACAACAATCACCACAGCCCCTTTAGATGACCAAGATTAGATACAAGCTATCCACACTAGAGCTGCCAAATGTATTTGCTGCAATGTCATCAGAAAGTCACAGAATATCATGTTACAGTAGTTCTGCATATCTGAAAAAGAGGTACTTGTGCCAAGTATCATTATGCTCTGAATGACAGAGAGATTAATTATTTTTAAGGTACAGTAATTGATTCAGTTAGAAAGAAAGGACCTGCTTTAATGTACATTTTCATCTCAAGCCCTGATCCTGCGTCAGCGACTCCAAGCCCTGATCCTGCGTCAGCGACTCCAAGCCCTGATTCTGTGTCAGCGACTCCAAGCCCTGGTCCTGCGTCAGTGACTCCAAGCCCTGGTCCTGCGTCAGCGACTCCAAGCCCTGATCCTGCGTCAGCGACTCCAAGCCCTGATCCTGCGTCAGCGACTCCAAGCCCTGATCCTGCGTCAGCGACTCCAAGCCCTGATCCTGCGTCAGCGACTCCAAGCCCTGATCCTGCGTCAGCGACTCCAAGCCCTGATCCTGCATCAGCGACTCCAAGCCCTGATCCTGCGTCAGTATCTCATGAGGGACTTCCTTGTTTCAGAATGACTCTGCATTTTCACTCCTCTTGGACTTATGTCACTGTAACACTGACTCTACCCATTCATTCACAAAGATGCTGAATATACTAGAGAAACCCTCTCATTCCCATAACCCTGATCTGGATTCACTACTCTCTTGAATATTTTTATTCATCAATCCTAAATCCAGCAATTGTCAGCTGTCACTCCCCAAAAGTGTCGGTGCGCAATTCTGCTGATGTTTTTACAGAGCAGCAGTTTTTTTTTGCAAAGCTTATATAAGAATTTGCCCTGAATTAATTGGACAGCTCAATAGCCGCTTTTACTCTCAGAACCGACACGTCACGAAGAAATCAACGAAGAATATGATAAGCTGAACATCTAGCGTGACTGGCCTTAACCCATCTTCAGGATGAGGAACACATCTTCAAACAGCACTTTGCTTCTCTGTCAAAAAGGACCACATTCAGCAACTGAGAAAATATTAAAAAATCAACTGACACATCATCCTCACACGTATAAACCCTCAACCTCTCAAGGGTTTATGTTGATAAAAGATGTTTGTTTGTTCAAGGTACTTTGAGGGGATGTGGGCATGCTATTTGGAGCATACCCACAAGGGTCCCACCATGCCCACTGGTTTGTACTCAACAATACCAAAGCTGAGCTCAGTAAACACACACTAATTTCTAGATGGATGACTCACCACCAGGTCCACCACTCTACTCTCTGGGTATCCATAAATCTGTCAATTAGACTAACTATGCCTTTAACTTCTAGAAGTTGATAGGGATGGGTATGGAGTACTCGAACGGACATCAAAACTCAATCTTTAACCATAGATCACATACTAGGCATATGTAGGTGCAGCAATCTCGCATCACATCTTTTGCCGCTGCAAAGCGTCGCTGTGACCTCGCCAAAGCCGAGCAGGTAACACAGCTCATTACGGTTTCAATGAATGATTCAAATCATTAAAAAAAAAACTGAATATATAATGGGGCTATTTGATTTAAGTTGATATTTAATTAGTCAACTTACCTTTAGTAGTCCTTTTGATTCCTAACATAAGACTTCTAAAAGCAAGCACCACTGCTGAGGTTACCCTTTTTGAAGATTGTGTTCCACGATATAATATAACTAGTTGATATTACGGTTTCAGTAAACAAATCTTAAAATGTCACTTGACTGAATATATGGTGCAATTTAGCCATTAGGATGTGTTATTTTAAATGGTTATGATAAATGCACTGTTGGCATATAGATAAATGTGCACATATTTTTTCTCATCCCTAGAAGTTGATGGAGTCTTACTGACAATGCTGCAAATATTGTAATACGGTAAAACAGTCTAATACAGGTTTTGCTGAGCAGTAAAACAGTCTAATACAGGTTTTGCTGAGCAGTGCCTACAATGACTAAAAGGGGAAATATCAGCCACTGACCTTACTGTCTTGGAAGTCATAGTCCAGCGAGTACTGCAGCTTGCCAAGCTTCTCCTCCTCCTTCTCCTCCTCCTCTTTCTCCTCCTCCGTCAGGCCTGTCTCGCCTTCATCATCGTCGTCGTCCTGTTTCTGCAGTGGAACACAGGACACAGGGATCAGAGTTCAGGGGTCAGGGGTTAGCTGTAGGAGCCAGAAGGAGGGTGTCCCAGCCCACCCACCACAGACAGCATGCCACAGACAGACAGTGGACGTCCAGGAGGCTTGTGTTGTGTTGCTTTGCGCTGCGTAGCACCAGGGTTTGTTGCGTTGCCTTGCATTGCCTTGCATTGCATAGCACCGGGACCTGCTTGTTTTTGCTCCCGCTTACCTGCTCCTCACCTGGTGGCATAGTGGAATACCATCCTGTCTCTAATGCAACCAGGGACTCAGGAATGATATGTTCTAGCTAATGACTTGAATTCAAAATTTCTTTGGTGACACAATTGTTTTAACCGGTCTTTTACATCTTACCCCAAATTCCCAAGGAACTAGCTAACTGATCCTCCAAAAGCAGGGCCTGTATAATCATACTTGCTTCCTTTTTATTCCATGAATGTGTCACCAAGGAATGTTCCTCTCAAGTCAGGTCACCATTTTTCCAGCCAAATGGTAGCTACAGGATTAAAGGGCATAGCCAGCTATTTGCATAATGTAGAAGCAGTATTTCAGTTCGATAACAGCCAGTTATGGTAACCCCTGTTTCTGACATGTTCAAGTTTACGTGACTATTTCATCTGAAAAACTGTTTTATTTTTTTATTCTCATTCTCACTCTTCATTGAGTGACAAAGTAATTGGGGTGCAGATGAAAAATCTTCATTGATTGGTCATGCGGTTATCATTGTCGTCATCATGTTCCACAAACAACCAACCATGCCCTTTTTCACATGCAGATATTAATAGTGTCATTCGTGGGTTGCGTTTAAACTATGTCCAATACGTTTCATATTGGGGTGAGTTTGGCATCACACTGTCTCATCATGAGCGATACGTTATTTCAATCATTTTTAGTTTTCTCTCAGGGTTTTATGGAGCAGACCATAGCTTTCTCATTTAAATTCTCAAGCCATAATTGCAAAACATGTTAGAAAAGCAAAGAAGCTACGATTTTCATTCCATGAAACCCCCCCTCATCATCATCATCATCATCTGCCCATGGGCCAGAGAGCATCACCGCGATCCTTCCACCTACCGTAGATCAGGGGTCCATCACAGTCAAGAAACACGATGCACACATAAGAGACAGAGTGAAGAGGAGGAGAGCAGAGGAAGAGGTTTGAACTTACGACACACCAGAAAAACAAACCAAACCACCGGCAAAACACGATGAAAAACGACACAGTGATTGTCTGTTCATTAAAAACATAATTACAAAAAGTCCTACTTCCAGGACAATCTTTCACCATGTGGAGACAATTAATTGTTTTAATTAACTGTTACTGGTGCATGGGGCCCTCTTAATGATATCGGACACATTCAGCCTGGAATTAAGCAGGAGCACTTTTCACAGTCCTCCCCCGTTTATTTTGCTCTGTCTGAGATACGGCTCCTCTGATCCATGGGTATCATGTCTATTATCCTTAAGCACGGAGGCCAGCTTACCCTAGCAGTCATCCGCTAATTGGAATGCCACAAAAGACAGGGCTTCATTACCTTCTCTACCCATTATCCAACCCATCCCTGGTCACTTTCCCATAACAAATGTGTCATTTTTCACTGTATGTCACAATGAAGTACAGCACACAGTTTAAAACGACAACAACAACCACATCAAGAGAGGACAACAGAGAGGATAGGAGGTTATCGATATGTCTCCCTAAGTCTGGTCTAAGTGCTGCCAATGAAAGATCAAAGGTTGTTATTGATACACCAAGGGATGCATAAAGAGCATTTGTTGTTGGTCAAATCTATATACAGATGTTAGATCTTAATTTGATCACTCTTTTGTTGCTGAGAATTCACAGAAAACCCACACTAACACACAGTTATATTAACAGTATTGCACTTTTCATGTAGCCTACCTTTGGCCTAACCACTGATCAAGCAACATTATGAACTAAACATTCAAATTATGTTGCTGCAATTACACTATACAGTATATACAAAAGTATGTGGACATCCCTTCAAGTTAGTGGATTTGGCAATTTCAGCCACACCTGTTGCTGACAGGTGTATAAAATCGAGCACACAGCCATGCAATCTCCATAGACAAACATTGGCAGTAGAATGGCCCGTACTGAAGAGCTCAGTGACTTTCAACGTGGCACCGTCATAGGATGCCACCTTTCCAACAAGTCAGTTCGTCAAATTTCTGCCCTGCTAGAGCTGCCCCGGTCAACTGTAAGTGCTGTTATTATGAAGTGGAAACGTATAGGAGCAGCAACGGCTCAGCCGTGAAGTGGTAGGCCACGCAAGCTGACAGAACGGGACCACTGAGTGCTGAAGCGCGTAGAGCATAAAAATGGTCTGTCCTCGGTTGCAACACTCACTACCGAGTTCCAAACTGCCTCTGGAAGCAATGTCAGCACAATAAATGTTCGTCAGGAGTTTAATGAAATGGGTTTCCATGGCAGAGCAGCCGCACACAAGCCTAAGATCACCATACGCAATGCCAACGTTGGCTGAAGTGGTGTAAAACTCGAATGCATAGTGCCAACTGTAAAGTTTGGTGGAGGAGGATTAATGGTCCGGGGCTGTTTCTCATGGTTCGGGCTAGGCCCCTTAGTTCCAGTGAAGGGAAATCTTAACGCTACAGCATACAATAACATTTTAGACGATTCTGTTCTTCCAACTTTATGGCAACAGAAGGCCCTTTGCTGTTTCAGCATGACAATGCCCCCGTGCACAAAGCGAGGTCCATACAGAAATGGTTTGTCGAGATCGGTGTGGAAGAACTTGACTGGCCTGCACAGAGATCTGACCTCAACCCCAACGAACACCTTTGGGATGCAAGCCAGGCCTAATCGCCCAACATCAGTTCCCGACCTCACTAATGCTTTTGTGGCTGAATGGAATCAAGTCCCCGCTGCAATGTTCCAACATCTAGTGGAACGCCTTCCCAAAAGAGTGGAGGCTGTTATAGCAGCAAAGGGGGGACCAACTACATATTAATGGCCAAGATTTTGGAATGAGATGTTCGACGAGCAGGTGTCCACATACTTTTGGTCAGGTAGCGTATTTATCTGTTGCGATGTAGGTCTAATTAAGATCTTCCATCTTTACATATTGACCGAAACTTTACTGAGTTCGTCCAACAATATAAATGGTTGCACAGTTAATAAAACAGGTAACCTTATTGTTATAGAGGAATGGAGTGTGTTGCTTTGTAGGCTTATAATTACAGACCCTGTCTGTCAGCTATCCCGAGATTCAACCCTGTCTGTCAGCTATCCCGAGATTCATTCCTTGTCATGTTTGTCTACTTTCATCATCTAAAAATAAAAACGTAACTTATTGATTTTCATATGAGTTTTGTGTTCAATTTAAATAAGTATCCTGAGTGTGATATAAGTTATGTCTGTGGGAGCTGCATGTACTCTGTGGACTGAGTTTCTATGCGGAGCCCGAAGCACCATACCTCGTCCCCTTTCATGTTCTTCATGTTGAGGCCATCTTTTCCCTTCTTGCCCTTCTTGTTCTTCTTCTTCTTACAGCAGCACTTCTTTATAATGCAGAAGCAGCAGGTGAGGATGAGGAGGGCAGCCACCACAGCGATGGCTATGATGGCCCAGGAGGGCACTGCAACACACGGGGGGGACACCACTATGTAAACACCTCAATACAGGTTGGATTTAATTGAGCTCCTATGACATCATTCAGATTTTGGCTTCTCTGTTCCATGTACACGAGTTATGAGTCAGGGTTGGGAAAGAATGAACTATTTTGGTTAACCAGGGAAGACTTACGTGGGATCTTATCGATCTCGTTCATGAACTTGCTCTTGATCTCTTCGAACATGTCGTTCTTGGAAACTGTGCCATTGCCTGGGGGTTCAGCCACGGTGGTGGCGATGGCGACAGCTGGGGCCGCGGTCATGGTGGCGCCTGTGCCCGTGGGCTCTGGACCCACCATGGCCTCTGGCTTATTCTTGAACAAGTTCCACTTCATCCTCAATGACTAGGCCACACACACAGTCCCTGGGGCAAGTCATAGACACACAGAGAGACAGTCAGTTGTCATCACCAGCAGCACAGGCAATGAAGTGTGTAACCTTTAGTATAACGCACACAAACACACACACACACACACACCGCACAAACACACACACACACATCAAAAAGACATGTATTTCATCACTCATTACCTATCACCATACATGTATCACTATCATAAAAACATTACTTCATGGCAATGTTAGTGAATTAAAAACAGGCGTCCTTTAGAGTTTTACTTCAGAAGTTAGATTAATCCTGAACTCTCTGGCACTCCACTCCAACAGACACAATTAATTAGCTGAGTAATGGTTTGCTGCACAAAGTAACAAAATGGAGGATCTCCCAAGTGAATAAGCACTGTGACCCAACTCAATGCCTTAGCAATGTGTCAGACAGTAGAACAGCACAGTGACCAGGCTGGAGTGGTTTGTAGGGAAATGGCCTCCTTGACATTTGTCCACATCACAGACCCTGAGGATAAAAATAGTTGTGTGTAAAATGCCAGCCGGTAGACCTGCATCCTTAATGTACTATAAACTCCTAAATTGATTTAACTCAGGGATGAAACGGCTAATCTCATTTGTTTGACGAATGAGACACAGTATCTTTTAATATTACAACAATGTCAATGGAATAAAATTCTGTCAATGGGACTCAGTCCCTTGTGAAAGTCGATATTCAACATTACAGCATTACATCACGGTCTGTTAGGGATTAAATACAAATGAATGGTTGGAGTTAACACATATTCTACTTGAAGTGGAAAATGTGCTAAATAAATACTAAGGCTCCCTATCTAAAATGAGTTCTAAAGAGGACTATTTTCCATTTATGATGTGTGATCTGTTCCCTCTGAAGGAATGGCAAAGACTAAGGTGATTGTAATATATCAGTTATAATATACATATTATGTCTCCTCTGAAACAATGATCTCCACCAAATTGAAATGAGGCACTCGTGACTAAAACATCCTTCTTTCTAGATCCAAAAGGCTCCTTAACAGCTTCTACCCCCAAGCCATAAGACTGCTGAACAATTAATCAAATGGCTACCCGGACTATTTGCATTAACTCTTATTTTCATTAAAACTGCATTGTTGGTTAAGGGCTAGTAAGTAAGCATTTCACAGTAAGGTTGTATTCGGCGCATGTGATAAATACAATTTAATTTAATTTAATTTGAATCCTAATAGGATTAGCAATGTACTGTACTGAAACAATTAACTCTGTGAGAAGGTGAGCTGGAGAGGCTGATTGGGAATTATCACCTTTGGATGATTGTTAGACCAACTGCTTTAGCGCCAGCTATTGCTCACAAAAAGTTCTCAGGAGTTACCTTTTTCATTTAATGACTCATAATTACTACACACATAACAGTGAATGGCTTCTCATGTCTAATTAGGGATTATTTTTCAGTGAAAGGATATTAAAAGTCAGTCAAATGTGAGGGATGAGATCACTGTGTAAATAGAAAGGTATAACATAAAGCAAATTATTTCTGTATATTCTCATCTACCCAGCAAGGTTGGGCTCAACTCAAATTGAAGGCAGTTTTAACATTGATTTTTTTCAATTATTGAATTGTAATTTGAATTTACTTCCTGAATTGACTGCCCTGCTACCCAGATGGATGCTACGGTAACAACAGTGTTTAGCAATCTGACTGCTATCCGCAATCACCAAACACAATCATAAAGAATAAGAATGCATGAAACGCTATAGCCACACGTCTGTCTTCTTCTGGGAATCCTATAGACTACAAACAGTTGGCCAAATAAATTCTCTTCTCAGGCCTCAGCAAGCATCATATCATTCTGTGCCAGTTCTGTGTTGCTCTCAGGGGCGGCAACAGGAGGGGAGAGTAGGGAACGTTGCCCAATTACATTGAAGTCTGACAAATTATTTCCCAGAATTCCTAGCTACACTGGTGTCTCAGGGGTGACACCAGCATATGATTAACATTTACAGATCACGGTGATACTCATTGTGAGTCATACTCATCTTTGATTGGGTAGGACTAAAGCAGGGCTGAGAAATGGCACGGCAGTGTGAAAAGCGTACCTCTCACCTTGAACCAGCCCACTCAACAACGTATAGGATAAAGAGCTATTTGTTCCCACACAGCTCTGCCTCCCTATTGTATCCTTCAGGATATCTAAGCTGGAAAATGACAAAGGCCTGCTCCTCTATTCTGCACATACAGAATTGGTTGTGGATCCATGACTCACAAAATCGATAATGGCAGATGACGAGGAGAGTAGATGTGCACATCACAATAAAGAGACGTCTCTAAATCCTATTAGTCTGGTAATAGACTAACCCTATCCATCTCTCCTGACATCTACTAACACTCTCTGAGAAGTAGCTGATACAAAATACCATTATTGCAGAAGGTTGGCATACAATACTTTGACAAACAGTAAAGGAGTATTGTCAACTATTGAAAAGGGATAGAAACTGGATATATTGTAAATGAAGATATGCTTCTACTAACGTATACTGAGTGTACAAAACATTAAGAACACCTTCCTAACATTGAGTTGCTCCCCCTTTTGCCCTCAGAACAGCCTCAATTCTTCGGGGCATGGACTCTACAAGGTGTCGAAAGTGTTCCACAGGGATGCTTGTCCATGTTGATGGCAAAGTTTCCCACACTTGTGTCAAGTTGGCTGGATGTCCTTTGGGTGGTGGATCATTATTGATACACAGTGGAAACTGTTGAGCGTGAAAAACCCAGGAGCGTTGCAGTTCTTGACACACTCAAACCGATACCTCTGGCACCTACTACCATACCCTGTTCAAAGGCACTTCAATCTTTTGTCTTGCCTATTCACCTTCTGAATGGTACACATACACAATCCATGTCTCAATTGTCTCAAGGCTTGAAAATTATTCTTTAATCTGTTTCCTCCCCTTCATCTACACTGACTGAAGTTGGATTTATCAAGTGACATCAATAAGGGATCACCATGTGTACCATATTTTGCTCTAGATCAGCCAGCCAGATCACCATTTGCACTCTATTTTGCTCTAGATCAGCCAGCCAGATCACCACGTGCATTCTATTTTATATAGATTTTACCATCAAAGAAGAATGTTACCTTGTCAAACCAACAGTCTTTTGTTGTAGTGTTTGGATGTAAAGAGGTGTTTACATGCAGTTGACATATTTGTGGTTTCAGAAACGTTGTGTTAAACTGTACAGTTGTCTACCTAAGATACCAAGCATTAAGGCAATGATATACTGTATGTGCATTGTCTAAAGTGGCAACAGACAGTGAAATGATCAAGACATGGGTCAGCAGCAACAGTAAAACAGCATTCTGTCAGCGTAGTTCATAACTAGTCTGTGGCCGTGATTCAATGCAAGGCGCATTATGGCACAGACAGGTAATTTATGTTTGAGCCAACATGCGCAGCGTTTACCGTGAATGCGACCTCCGCAAATGCTGAATTATCGGCTATATAGTACGCTGCTCTATAACGTGGCTTGGCTTGAATCCAGGTCTGTGTCTTCGTAATGAAACCTCATCTGCATTGACCTATAGGCCACAAATTAATAAACTTTTCATCTCCAACAGGTGCATTGTTTAAAGTGTTCAAAAAAAACTTCAAACAGCTAAAGGCTATATGCTACCCCACTCCACAAGATGCGTTCACTTCCAGACTCCTAATGAAACATTACCGCAGAGAAACTAGTTGTTGCCGAGCAAATCAGATCCAGCTAAATTGCCTCTGTCTGATACCTTACAGCCTGCCTGAGGCCATGCTAGTCAATGGAGTTTGGGGTCGGACCAATCGAATTACTAATTGTTTGACATCACAGACAGAATGAAAATGTCTAGTAGAGACACAGCTGTTTACACTGTACTCTCTCTCATTTATTGATATATGCCAATCTTTTTTTTCTTTTTTAATTATTCTTTTTTCTTTTTTAAAAGATCTGCTTTAATGTTGCAGATAGATTATAACTTTCTAATCCTACATTTTGAATCCGGTGTCGTTTTGCGTATCAGTTCATAATCACTATGCCAATCTTAACAGATAAGGAGAATTATATGACAAATTAAAATGATTCCTGCCAAACAAATGGACATAAATGGATACTTTTAATAACAGTCATAACAGCAATTCCAACAGGCTATATTCCATCATAGTATAATAGCCCTTGTCTCACTCTCATCTTGTGTAGCGACTGTAAGGCTACAGAGACAAGAAGAGAAAGCTATCCATCCTATCTATAGCAGTGGTATGTACAGTACCTCAACCTTGCAGGTACAGCAGGGACTCTCAGCACTTAGATACCAGTTTCTACATTTCTGCAGTTCAGCTCTGGACAGCTCCACTTAGCTAGTCACAAACCTAAAGCCCCAGAAACACACCATACAAACCCAATACAAACCCCTCGAATCTTCCAATGATTTGCACATTCGTGGTTCAAATCTTCACACGACAGAAGAATCATTTGACAATCATTTGACACTCTGTATAATAAAAAACGAAATCAGTATCAAAGTTGTCCTTCAATGATCTGCATGTCCATATTCCCTGCTAGTTCTCATTAAATGATCTGCATGTCTATATTACCTGTCGGTTATCATTTCCAGGGAGGAAATGAGAGAGAGGTAGAAAGTATTACCAGTCTAATGTGATGTTCCCACTGGCTGGGTGACCCATCCAATAATCAGGCTCGTTGGGCTAACGTTTCAGTGCCGTGGTAATATCTACTTATTTCTCCCATAAGCAGAGACTGCAGTCTCTCCCCTCACTTCTCTCCACTGCAGCAGAGCAGGGCAGTTCTCTCTCTCTCTCTCTCTCTCTCTCTCTCTCTCTCTCTCTCTCTCTCTCTCTCTCTCTCTCTCTCTCTCTCTCTCTCTCTCCTGTAAAAACCTTCTCCCGCTTTTCCCACCCTCAATCACACACCTCCCTCTCTCAATTCTCTCCTCCCTCACTGTCTCTCCCTCAACATACACACACTCTCTCCAATTGTCTCTCTCTTACTCCGTCCCTCCTCATTTGTGATGCTGCTCACACTGCTGAATGCAGTATACTGTGCATCAGTCTAGCATCTGATGGCCATCGTAAATGATCAATACGTAAACCCCCTGTTTTCTGTTCTTAGGGGCTGTGGAATGAAAGAGGGATGAAAGAGGGATGAAAAGAGAGGCATGGAAGGAGAGAGAAAGAGACAAGAGGAGAAGAGTATGAGGAAGAGAGAGAGGGGGAAGAGGGAGGGAGATAGTGGTGAGGATAGAGGGAAAGAGAGAACATGTAGAGGTAAACTATTTACACTGAAGTAAATAGGGTAATACCCTTCACTCTACTGTGTATACCAATATCTCCTCTTCAATATCTCCTCTTCAATATCTCCTCTTCAATATCTCCTCTTCAATATCTCCTCTTCAGCAAATAACCATGTATAAACATTCAGTCTTCCGTCTGTAGTAGTGTTTGATATGCCATGTGAAGAGTCTAAAATCACTCCTTATTAGCCAAGAAACCCCTTCGAAATGCAGGAGACAGAATGCAGGTTTAGTGGAGAGGGATCAGCGTCTCAGAATAGGTGTGCTGATCTCGGATCAGTTTGGCCTTTTAGATCAAAATTAATAAGATTGCATGGACAGGGGGAACCTGATCCTAGATCAGCACTCCTGCTCTGAGATGCTTTACACACGGCTCCTGGTGAACATGTCCTCCTCACAACACATATCTTACATGGGAGGATTTGAAAGGTGACGACAGGATGTAACAACGATAAGGCCTTGGGGGAATCATGACAGTTATCTTGTTACAATTCACACAATATATTTAATAATGGACAGACACTAAATTATCAATTTGACATGTTATGATTAGGACACCAAGATGATTTGATTAGATGTCACAATTCGTTATTAAATTGCTATATCAAATTACAAGATCATTGAGCTACTATGTTATTGATCCAGCACGAGACCTTGTTTCATATTTCAGTAGCTGCATAGAAAAGGATATTGTAAACATGTCACCTTAACTCTGAAATCTCAAGTTGTTTAAGTGCACCTTGAGGTTATTGCCCCACAGTAAATAATAATAAGCCATTCAGCAGACGCTTTTATCCAAAGCGACTTACAGTCATGCGTGCATACATTTTTGTGTGTGGGTGGTCCCGGGGATCGAACCCACTACCTTGGCGTTACAAGCGCCGTGCTCTACCAGCTGAGGACCACAGTACATGACACGGATAGGAGTTAGTCTGCCCTACAGCATGGAGTTAGTATGCCAAGTATGTGGAGTTAGTCTGCCCCACAGTATGGAGTTAGTCTGCCCTAAAGTATGGAGTTAGTCTGCCCTACAGTATGGAGTTAGTCTGCCCTACAGCATGGAGTTAGTCTGCCCTAAAGTAAGGAGTTAGTCTGCCCTACAGTATAGAGTTAGTCTGCCCTACAGTATGGAGTTAGTCTGCCCTACAGCATGTGGAGTTAGTCTGCCCTACAGCATGTGGAGTTAGTCTGCCTTACAGTATGGAGTTGGTCTGCCCTACAGTATGGAGTTAGTGTGCCCTACAGTATGGAGTTAGTCTGCCCTACAGTATGGAGTTAGTCTGCCCTACAGTAGTGAGTTGGTCTGCCCTACAGTATGGAGTTAGTCTGCCCTACAGTATGGAGTTAGTCTGCCCTACAGTATAGAGTTAGTCTGCCCTACAGCATGTGGAGTTAGTCTGCCCTATATTATGGAGTTGGTCTGCCCTACAGTATGGAGTTAGTCTGCCCTACAGTATGGAGTTAGTCTGCCCTACAGTATGGAGTTAGTCTGACCTAAAGTATGGAGTTAGTCTGCCCTACAGCATGGAGTTAGTCTGCCCTAAAGTATGGAGTTAGTCTGCCCTACAGCATGGGGTTAGTCTGCCCTACAGCATGGAGTTAGTCTGCCCTAAAGTAAGGAGTTAGTCTGCCCTAAAATAAGTGGAGTTAATCTTGCCTACAGTATGTGAGTGTTAGTCTGCCCTACAGTATGGAGTTGGTCTGCCCTATACTATGGAGTTAGTCTCCTCTACAGTATAGTGTTAGTCTGCCCTATAGTATGTGGAGTTAGTCTGCCCTACAGTATAGTGTTAGTCTGACCTACAGTATGTGGATTTAGTCTGTTCTAAAGTATGTGGAGTTGGTCTGCCCTACAGTATGTGGAGTTGGTCTGTTCTACAGTATGTGGAGTTAGTCTGCTCTACAGTATGTGGAGTTTGTCTGCCCTATATTATGGAGTTGGTCTGCCCTATATTATGGAGTTTGTCTGCCCTACAGTATGTGTAGTTAGTCTGCTCTACAGTATGGAATTAGTCTGCACTGCAGTATGTGGCGTTGCCCCACAGTACATTACATGGATAGGAATTAGTCTACCCTACAGTATGGAGTTAGTCTGCCCTACAGTATGGAGTTAGTCGGCCCTACATTATGGAGTTAGCCTGCCCTACCGTGTGGAGTTAGTCCGATCTACATTATGTAGTTAGTCTACTCCGCAGTATGTTGAGTTAGTCCACCCTCCAGTATGTATAATTAGTCTGCCCATTATTTGGAGTCAGTCTGCCCAGTATGTTGAGTTAGTCTGCTCTACATTATGGAGAGTTAGTCTGCCCAGTATATGGAGTTAGTCTGCCCTGTCTGTGGAGTTAATCTGCTGTACAGTATGGAGTTAGTCTGCCCTACAGTATGGAGTTGGTCTACCCTATAGTATGGAGTTAGTTTGCTCTACAGCATGTAGAATTAGTCTGCTCTACAGTATGGGGGTAGTCTGCCTTACAGTGTGTGGAGTTAGTCTGCCCTCCAGAATGTAGAATTAATCTGACCAGAATGTGGAGTTAGTCTGCCCAGTATGTGGAGTTAGTCTGCTCTACATTATGGAGTTAGTCTGCCCTACAGTGTGGAGTTAGTCTGCCCTACAGCATGTGGAGTTAGTCTGCCCTACAGTATGGAGTTGGTCTGCCCTACAGTATGGAGTTAGTCTGCCCTACAGTATGGAGTTAGTCTGCCCTACAGTATGGAGTTAGTCTGACCTAAAGTATGGAGTTAGTCTGCCCTACAGCATGGAGTTAGTCTGCCCTAAAGTATGGAGTTAGTCTGCCCTACAGCATGGAGTTAGTCTGCCCTACAGCATGGAGTTAGTCTGCCCTAAAGTAAGGAGTTAGTCTGCCCTAAAATAAGTGGAGTTAATCTGCCCTACAGTATGTGAGTGTTAGTCTGCCCTACAGTATGGAGTTGGTCTGCCCTATACTATGGAGTTAGTCTCCTCTACAGTATAGTGTTAGTCTGCCCTACAGTATGTGGAGTTAGTCTGCCCTACAGTATAGAGTTAGTCTGACCTACAGTATGTGGATTTAGTCTGTTCTACAGTATGTGGAGTTGGTCTGCCCTACAGTATGTGGAGTTGGTCTGTTCTACAGTATGTGGAGTTAGTCTGCTCTACAGTATGTGGAGTTGGTCTGCCCTATATTATGGAGTTTGTCTGCCCTACAGTATGTGTAGTTAGTCTGCTCTACAGTATGGAATTAGTCTGCTCTGCAGTATGTGGCGTTGCCCCACAGTACATTACATGGATAGGAATTAGTCTACCCTACAGTATGGAGTTAGTCTGCCCTACAGTATGGAGTTAGTCGGCCCTACATTATGGAGTTAGCCTGCCCTACTGTGTGGAGTTAGTCCGATCTACATTATGTAGTTAGTCTACTCCGCAGTATGTTGAGTTAGTCCACCCTCCAGTATGTATAATTAGTCTGCCCATTATTTGGAGTCAGTCTGCCCAGTATGTTGAGTTAGTCTGCTCTACATTATGGAGAGTTAGTCTGCCCAGTATATGGAGTTAGTCTGCCCTGTCTGTGGAGTTAATCTGCTGTACAGTATGGAGTTAGTCTGCCCTACAGTATGGAGTTGGTCTACCCTATAGTATGGAGTTAGTTTGCTCTACAGCATGTAGAATTAGTCTGCTCTACAGTATGGGGGTAGTCTGCCTTACAGTGTGTGGAGTTAGTCTGCCCTCCAGAATGTAGAATTAATCTGACCAGAATGTGGAGTTAGTCTGCCCAGTATGTTGAGTTAGTCTGCTCTACATTATGGAGTTAGTCTGCCCTACAGTGTGGAGTTAGTCTGCCTTACAGTGTGTGGAGTTAGTCTGCCTTACATTATGTGGAGTTAGTCTGCCCTACAGTTTGGAGTTAGTCTTCCCTACGGTATGGATTTAGTCTGCTCTACAGTATGGAGTTAGTCTGCTCTAGAGTATGGAGTTAGTCTGCTCTAGAGTATGTGGAGCTAGCCTTTCCTTATAGTATGGAGTTAGTCTGCTCTAGTCTGCTCTACAGTATGGAGTTAGTCTGCTCTATGGTATTGAGTTAGCCTGCCCAGTATGTTGAGTTAGTCTGCTCTACAGAGTCAACATTGTGCTTAATCTACTGGTGAATCACATGTTGTGACCTGTATGTTTTGTTTTGTAAGATAAGGCAGTTTTGCATACCCCAGCCATTCATCTGTTTAACTCTAGCGGAAATCACCCTTCCAGCATATTGTATTCTTCATATGCACAACAAATTGGCTACATGAAATAAAAATGAAATATTATTGTTCTCCTTTGAATGACAATGATAGATTTGTCTTCTAACTAGCTGCCATGTTCCTGTCCTCCCAACCCCTCTAGTTTGAGCCGAAGCCAACATCAGTATTCCAGTAAGGACTTTGGTGGAAGAATCCTATTTCTGCTCATCTCCAGAACTCTCCCAGACGCCCCCAGAGGGAACACCTCGGCTTCATCCATCTCCAGAACTCTCCCAGACGCCCCCAGAGGGAACACCTTGGCTTCATCCATCTCCAGAACTCTCCCAGACGCCCCCAGAGGGAACACCTCGGCTTCATCCATCTCCAGAACTCTCCCAGACACCCCCAGAGGGAACACCTCGGCTTCATCCATCTCCAGAACTCTCCCAGACGCCCCCAGAGGGAACACCTCGGCTTCATCCATCTCCAGAACTGTCCCAGACGCCCCCAGAGGGAATACCTCGGCTTCATCCATCTCCAGAACTCTCCCAGACGCCCCCAGAGGGAATACCTCGGCTTCATCCATCTCCAGAACTCTCCCAGACACCCCCAGAGGGAACACCTCGGCTTCATCCATCTCCAGAACTCTCCCAGACGCCCCCAGAGGGAACACCTCGGCTTCATCCATCTCCAGAACTGTCCCAGACGCCCCCCAGAGGGAATACCTCGGCTTCATCCATCTCCAGAACTCTCCCAGACGCCCCCAGAGGGAATACCTCGGCTTCATCCATCTCCAGAACTCTCCCAGACGCCCCCAGAGGGAACACCTCGGCTTCATCCATCTCCAGAACTCTCCCAGACGCCCCCAGAGGGAATACCTCGGCTTCATCCATCTCCAGAACTCTCCCAGACGCCCCCAGAGGGAATACCTCGGCTTCATCCATCTCCAGAACTCTCCCAGACGCCCCCAGAGGGAATACCTCATCCATGTGTTTGTGTGGAAGTGAACAGCTGGTGGCAGCCAGGCCGCCCAGCAGGGGCTCTGTCTCTGCCATGTTTCAGCATGTCGTGACTCCCTTTGCACAGAGGGGGGCAGTACTGAACTCACAGCTCACTGTGCATGGTCCGGTTATGCCCTCGGCTGGAATAAGTCATGACTTGTTGTTGTGCTATGTTCCTATTCCATAAACCAGAGGTATTCAAATTTTTCAGCGGGGGACCCCATTGTTTACGGAATAATTTCTAGTGACCCCAAGAAGTTATTGCGATCCCACACCACCCCAAATCTGAAGACCCCGTAAATGTAGAATTGTACATTAATAAATAACCTTCAATTCATTATATTTTCATCTCTTATGATGAAAATAAACCAATAAATACATTTACTAAATGAAGTTATATTTTTCAAATTATCTTTATAAAAAATGTTTGTACAGTACCAGTCAAAAGTTTGGACACACCTACTCATTCAAGGGTTTTTCTTTATTTTTACTATTTTCTGCATTGTAGAATAATAGTGAAGACATCAAAACTATGAAATAACACATATGGAATCATGTAGTAACCAAAAAAAGTGTTAAACAAATCAAAACATATTTTATGTTTTAGATTCTTCAAAGTAGCCACCCTTTGCCTTGATGACAGCTTTTCACACTCTTGGCATTCTCTCAACCAGCTTCATGAAGAATGCTTTTCCAACAGTCTTGAAGGAGTTCCCACATATGCTGAGCACTTGTTGGCTGCTTTTCCTTCACTCTGCGGTCCAACTCATCCCAAACAATCTCAATTTGGTTAAGGTCGGGAGATTGTGGAGGCCAGGTCATCTGATGCAGCACTTCATCACTCTCCTTGGTCAAATATCCCTTACACAGCCTGGAGGTGTGTTTTGGGTCATTGTCCTGTTGAAAAACAAATGATAGTCTCACTAAGCGCAAACCAGATGGGATGGCGTATCGCTGCATAATGCTGTGGTAGCCATGCTGGTTAAGTGTGCCTTGAGATCTACATAAATCACTGACAGTGTCACAAGCAAAGCACCCCCACACCATCACACCTCCTCCATGCTTCACGGTGGGAACCACACAAGCGGAGATCATCCGTTCACGTACTCTGCATCTCACGAAGACACAGAGGTTGGAACCAAAAATCTCAAATTTGGACTCAGACCAAAGGACAGATTTCCACCGGTCTAATGTCCATTGCTCGTGTTTCTTGGCCTGAACAAGTCTCTTCTTCTTATGGGTGTCCTTTAGTAGTGATTTCTTTGCAGCAATTCGACCATGAAGGGCTGATTCACACAGTCTCCTCTGAACAGTTGATGTTGAGATGTGTCTGTTACTTGAACTCTGTGAAGCATTTATTTGGTCTGCAATCTGAGGTGCAGTTAACTCTAATGAACTTATCCTCTGCAGTAGAGGTAACTCTGGGTCTTCCTTTCCTGTGGTGGTCCTCATGAGAGCCATTTTCATCATAGCACTTGGTGGTTTTTGCGACTGCACTTGAAGAAACTTTAAAAGTTCTTGAAATGTTCCGTATTGACTGACCTTCATGTCTTAAAGTAATGATGGATTGTCGTTTCACTTTACTTATTTGAGCTGTTCTTGCCATAATATGGACTTGGTATTTTACCAAATGGGGCTATCTTCTGTATACCACCCCTACCTTGTGGTAGTAAACAACACAACTGATTGGTTCAAACCCATTAAGAAGGAAAGAAATTCCACAAATTAACTTTTAAGAAGGCACACCTGTTAATTGAAACACATTCCGGGTGACTACCTGATGAAGCTGGTTGAGAGAATGCCAAGAGCGTGCAAAGCTGTCATCAAGGCAAAGGGTGGCTATTTGAAGAATCTCAAATACAAAATATATTTTGATTTGTTTAATACTTTTTTGTTTACCACATGATTCTATATGTGTTACTTCATAGTTTTGATGTCTTCACTATCATTCAACAATTTAGAAAATAGTAAAAATAAAGAAAAACCATTGAATGAGTAGGTGTGTCCCAACTGTTGACTGGTACTGTATATTGTCTCCTACAATAATCTGTATTATTATTATTATTATTATTATTATTTGTTATATTTTCTTTTGGGGGGGGGAGTAAATCATATTGTACGAGATATATATACATATATACACACATTTTTTGGGCGACCCCACTGCAGTTCCCCCGACCTTGAACACCACTGCACTAAACCTTCCTTAATCCCCCCTCACTCCCTACCCACTTACTCACTCCCCCCTCATGGATATAAAAACATTTGATTTGTGTAACAATGGGTTAGAGGGAGTTCCCTTAACACCAGTTTATGTCTTTTACATCTATGAGACGGAGTGAACAAGTGCACACTTTGGGGAGGAGGGCAGGAAATCGGACGGCAGCCAGTCTCTTGGTAGAAGTTGCTCATAAGTACAGATCATGTTTTCATTGACTGAGTATTAGTAATGACAAACAAACGACCTCATGATGCTTGTACTGTACACAAATCATCTGACGGGAATGTCCTGTTATGTCAGGTGAAAGGGATAGCGTGTTGTTGGCTAGAATGTATTACCTCGTCTTTGGTAGTGACCTCTCTCTCCCAGGGTATGAATTATCTCTGACAATAACATAGCCCACATCCAGCCCAATGCTGTACAGTGCCATGCAAAAGTATTCATCCCCCTTGGCATTTTTCCTATTTTGTTGCTATACAACCTGTAATTTAAATGGATTTTTATTTGGATTTCATGTAATGGACATACACAAAATAGTCCAAATTGGTGAAGTGAAATGAAAAAAAAATTTTTTTTCAAAAATTCGAAACAATAAATATCGGAAAAGTGGTGCGTGCATATGTATTCACCCCCTTTGCTATGAAGCCCCTAAATAAGATCTGGTGCAACGAATTACCTTCAGAAATCACATAATTAGTTAAATAAATTCCACCTATGTGCAATCTTTGTGTCACATGATCTCAGTATATATACACCTGTTCTTAAACGCCCCAGAGTCTGCAACACCACTAAGCAAGGGAAACCACAAAGCAAGCGGCACCATGAAGACCAAGGAGCTCTCCAAACAGGTCTGGGACAAAGTTGTGGAGAGGTACAGATCAGGATTGGGTTATAAAAAATATCAGAAACTTTGAACATCCCACGGAGCACCATTAAATCCATTATTAAAAAATGGAAAGAATATGGCACCACAACAAACCTGCCAAGAGAGGGTCGCCCACCAAAACTCACGGACCAGGCAAGGAGGGCATTGATCAGATAGGCAACAAAGAGACCAAAGATAACCTTGAAGGAGCTGCAAAGCTCCACAGTGGAGATTGGAGTATCTGTCCATAGGACCACTTTAAGCCGTACACTCCACAGAGCTGGACTTTACGGAAGAGTGGCCAGAAAAAAAGCCATTGCTTAAAGAAAAAAATAAGCAAACACGTTTGGTGTTCGCCAAAAGGCATGTGGGAGACTCCCCAAACAAATGGAAGAAGGTACTCTGGTGAGATGAGACTAAAATTGAGCTTTTTCACCATCAAGGAAAACGCTATGTCTGGTGCAAACCCAACACCTCTCATCACCCCGAGAACACCATCCCCACAGTAAAGCATGGTGGTGGCAGCATCATGCTGTGGGGATGTTTTTCATCGGCAGGGACTGGGAAACTGGTCAGAATTGCAGGAATGATGGATGGCGCTAAATACAGGGAAATTCTTGAGGGAATCCTGTTTCAGTCTTCCAGAGATTTGAGACAAGGACAGAGGTTCACCTTCCAGCAGGACAATGACCCTAAGAATACTGCTAAAGCAACACTCAAGTGGTTTAAGGGGAACATTTAAATGTCTTGGAATGGCCTAGTCAAAGCCAAGACCTTAATCCAATTGAGAATCTGTGGTATGACTTAAAGATTGCTGTACACCAGCGGAACCCATCCAACTTGAAGGAGCTGGAGCAGTTTTGCCTTGAAGAATGGGCAAAAATCCCAGTGGCTAGATGTGCCAAGCTTATAGAGACATACCCCAAGAGACTTGCAGCTGTAATTGCTGCAAAAGGTGGCTCTACAAAGTATTGACTTTGGGGGGGTGAATAGATATGCACGCTCAAGTTTTCAGTTTTTTTGTCTTATTTCTTGTTTGTTTCACAAAAAAATATATTTTGCATCTTCAAAGTGGTAGGCATGTTGTGTAAATCAAATGATACAAACCCCCCAAAAATCAATTTTAATTCCAGGTTGTAAGGCAACAAAATAGAGAAAATGCCAAGGTGGGTGAATACTTTTGCAAGCCACTGTATCTGGTCTATATAGACTACAACACATTGTGACACTACTGACATCAGGTTGTGACGCTAATGTGCTACTTTCATCTATCTCATTAATCCACTAATTGACGGAATTGAAACGTGTGGCTGTGGAAATCAGTTTATTGCATAAATATGAGACCAACTTTCCCAACTTTCCCAACTTAATAATGTAACGTTAGTACTCTATGCTCATTGAAAAGATTACAGGAAGATAACTAGGCATATATTTTGTCAGTGTTTTTCCTAGAGAAAATATCACATATGATTCCGGTTGAACTATCTATACCAAACTGTGTTTCATCCGAGGACTACAAAGAATTATCTAAGAACTGGGTCTTAGCTCCATTTTTCTAAGTGCATTTTTATTGAACCAGAAAAACACTCCCAAAAGACTACTTGATGGAAACTACTTTGGATATCAATTATTCTAATGAAAAGGCAAAAATAATTGTCTTTGTGATAACAGGAGGAAATAATCAAATTAAATGCAAGTGATTTTTCCAGAAGCTAATTAGAATACTCCCAACATATCAACTCGGGATAGCTTTATCTAACAACATGTTTTATCACATTGTTCCAGCACTGCAAGCGTTGAATCCCCATGTGAAGAGTTCATTTTCACTATCCGTTTCAAAGCATTTCTTTTGTTTTCGTACCTATTTAACATGACCTTGCTAAACATCTGCAGCTCACAGACTACATAATAATACCAGCACAAGTGAAGAGATATGGCTGACCAGAGGGGATTGATTATGATCCTGTGTTCAAACAGACCCATAGATCTAGAGAGAGAACGGGTGTAGATAGCCTGTATGTTACATAAATTAAACCTGGATCAATAGAAAGAACCTTGCTCATAAAGAAGAGGGCAGTTCGATCCTGACTCATGAAGATTT
Source organism: Coregonus clupeaformis (assembly GCF_020615455.1). Taxonomy (NCBI): domain Eukaryota; kingdom Metazoa; phylum Chordata; class Actinopteri; order Salmoniformes; family Salmonidae; genus Coregonus; species Coregonus clupeaformis. The sequence goes on from NC_059201.1 coordinate 8,180,038, forward strand.
TACAGCACACATGCGTCAACCATGATCCGGTACATGGTAGTGGGTGGGTTAGTATGTTCTTTGGAAAGTTGCAAACGCAGTTGTTAAAGAAGGCTAATAAGCTATTGATGAATGCAATACTTTGGAGCAGATTCTTCTTGGAACGTTCAAAGGATACATTAACCCCATGATAGTAACTAAGCTAATTAAGACTCACATGCTGTTACCCATCAATATCAAACAAATATTGCAGTAGGCCTGTAAGATGAAGTCAAGGTGGAGTTGTCAATATAGTGTTAGATGGTAGTACAGTACATACAGACAGTGACGACCAACCAGATTCGACCAGTCACCGTTCTAACTGTATCGATTCAGCAGCTCTAGTATGATGGTGCCGTTTGACAAGCCATTCTGCAAGGTCATAGTGCATAGAAAACATAACAGTGGTCTGGAGCTCCTGAATTATTGATCCCTGAGGGTTCCCATTCCGCCCTTCTGCCGTATGGGATGCCCGCCCCCCTCCACTTCCACGTCCTACTGCCCCCCTCCCCTCCTGCTCCTCCAAACCAAACCAACCCCCCTGCATCAATCTGTGAGAGAAACTCTCTCAACCTGGACCCGGATCCACACGACCGCTTCGGTTCAGCCCTGGGGACTGCTAAGCTAGGACACGATAACAACCAAGCGAAATCAAAGCGAGAGAAAGTAAACCCAGGCCGTAGTGTTAATGTGTGGTTGTGCTGAGTTGCATGCAGGGGGCTTCTAGTCGTCAATGTTATTTGGACCACGTTTCACTCCCCTCCGCTGTGACTGCAAAGAGGATGGACAAAAACTGCATCCTTTCCAGCTCCTGCTGGCAGCACTGCAATGCAGGGGTGTAAGTAGAAATATGAAGCTCTCTCTCTCTCTCTCTCTCTCTCTCTCTCTCTCTCTCTCTCTCTCTCTCTCTCTCTCTCTCTCTCTCTCTCTCTCTCTCTCTCTCTCTCTCTCTCTCTCTCTCTCTCTCTCTCTCATGCACACTTACAGATAAATATTGTTATGTTGATCCCCTCTGATTAAGTTACCTTCTGATGTAATTGACCAGTAAATGTGTTTATATCTCTGTGATACGAGCACGTAGGCCAGTCCTAAAATGGCCACATTATGTCAGCAGGGGCAGCTAGTTAAACAGAGAGAGAGAAAAAAGAACTGGTGCTCATTTCCAAAATGGAATTCCTGGCTGGCAAGAACGACTACCGTTAATTCTAATTCAAAGTACACAATATATACTATACAAATAAAGGTCCACGATAAAGTTCGAAAATCAACTAATGCTGAGATATATTAAGGGGGACTTTGATACACAAACACACACACACACACGTCTCTCCGGGCCCCTCGTAATGCTGACAGTGCAACTGCAAGACAGCCAAGAATAAAACTAGGGAGGTGTAGTCTACAAATGGCAGTAATGTGCAGATAGTATCACAGTGAACCAGCAGCAGCAGTAGTCTCAGCAGCAAGACAGTAGCATTGTGATTAGCTCTGGACTGACAGTGTTTGACCTGTATCTGATACTGTAGACTGGGTATACAAACAGGTAGTAGCCTTTTCTCTAGGTCTAACACACAAAAGTTGACAGAAGTAACAAGTAAAGGTAGACCTACCAATTAGTTAGTGTTTTCACTGATATCAAGTTTGTTTATGTATTATTCAGTAACGGAATTACCAAAAAATCAGAAATGGGATTACGGCAATTGAATTGGCTACAATGGGGAATCATAGTAGTCACAAACCACACAGTAGATAACAGTACAGTTTAATGTACTGTATTGTAGTGATGGGGGGAAAAATCGATACAGTTACATATTGCAATATTATTTTGGGACGATATTATATCGATATTTGACTCTAAGTATCGATTTGTAAAATATGTACTGTTTATCCTTTTTTTTTTTGGCCTCTGTAGGTAGCGTTAGCTAGCGCTAGTCGGCTGTACCTGCGCCAAAACCCCGGTATTTGTCATCCTATAGCTTGTCCTCCATCTTCTTTTTAAATAGTGAGCCAAAATGTTTTCTGCACTTTTATTTACCTAACTGATCAAAACTCGTTTTCTCATGCTCTCTCGTCTCTCTGCAGAAGACATACAGTATAGAGAGCAATATGTTTAGAACATCAAATCGCAATAAAATCACAGTATCGAATCGCAGTACATACAGAATCGTGAAAATTGTGAGAATCGCAATACATATCGTATTGGCACCTAAGTATCATGATAATATCGTATTATGAGGTCCCTGGCCAGCCCTACTATATTGTACTGTACTCTACTGTACTGTACTGAACACATCTACTTTACTGTACTATACTGGACTGTACTAAACTCTACTCTACTGAGCTGTACTGTGATTTCCACACTGGTGAAACATAGACGTCTATGATAGTTTCAGATTTGGTCTGGTCCGGACCCACCAAATGTGGTCTTGTTTGGGGGTGGAGCTCATTACAATATTAACTAGTGTGTAGAATAATACCCAAATATGCAAAAGAAGGATATTGCATATCCATACCTTTGTGTACCAACTCAGAATACACCACCGGTCAAAAGTTTTAGAACACCTACTCATTCAAGGTTTTTCTTTATTTTTACTATTTTCTACATTGTAGAATAATAGTGAAGACATCAAAAGTATGAAATAACACATATGGAATCATGTAGTAACGAAAAAAGTGTTAAACAAATCTAGATATATTTTATATTTGAGATTCTTCAAAGTAGCCACCCTTTGCCTTGATGACAGCTTTGCACACTCTTGGCATTCTCTCAACCAGCTTCACCTGGAATGCTTTTCCAATAGTCTTGAAGGAGTTCCAAAATATGCTTAGTACTTGTTGGCTGTTTTTCCTTCACTCTGCCGTCCGACTCATCCCAAACCATCTCAATTGGGTTGAGTTCGGGGGATTGTGGAGGCCAGGTCATCTGATGCAGCACTCCATCACTCTACTTCTTGGTAAAATAGCCCTTACACAGCCTGGAGGTGTGTTGGGCCATTGTCCTGTTGAAAAACAAATGATAGTCCCACTAAGCCCAAACCAGATGGGATGGCGTATCGCTGCAGAATGCTGTGGTAGCCATGCGGTTGGAATCAAAAATCTCCAATTTGGACTACAGACCAAAGGACAAATTTCCACCGGTCTAATGTCCATTGCTCATGTTTCTTGGGCAAAGCAAGTCTCTTATTCTTATTGGTGTCCTTTAGTAGTGGTTTCTTTGCAGCAATTCGACCATGAAGGCCTAATTCACACAGTCCCCTCTGAACAGTTGATGTTGAGATGTGTCTGTTACTTGAGCTCTGTGAAGCATTTATTTGGGCTGCAATTTCTGAGGCTGGTAACTCTAATGAACTTATCCTCTGCAGCAGAGGTAACGCTGGGTCTTCCTTTCCTGTGGCGGTCCTCATGAGAGCCAGTTTCATCATAGCGCTTGATGGGTTTTGAGACTGCACTTGAAGAAACTTTCAAAGTTCTTGACATTTTCCGTATTGACTGACCTTCATGTCTTAAAGTAATGATGGATTGTCGTTTCTCTTTGTTTATTTGAGCTGTTCTTGCCATAATATGGACTTGGTCTTTTACCAAGTAGGGCTATCTTCTGTATACCACCCTTACCTTGACACAACACAAGTCATTGGCTCAAACGCATTAAGAAAGTAATTCCACAAATTAACTTTTCACAAGGCACACCTGTTAATTGAAATGCATTCCAGGTGACCACCTCATGAAGCTAGCTGAGAGAATGCCAAGAGTGTGCAAAGCTGTCATCAAGGCAAAGGGTGGCTATTTGAAGAATCTCAAATATAAAATATATTTTGATTTGTTTAACACTTTTTTGGTTACTACATGATTCCATATGTGTTATTTCATAGTTTGAACGTCTTTACTATTATTCTACAATGTAGAAAATAGTAAAAATAAAGAAAAACCCTTGAATGAGTAGGTGTTCTAAAACTTTTAACCAGGACTGTACATCACCATGAAAATAATGATATTCAGATGTATTTCTGTGTAGTACAGGACCAATGATGTAATTCCGGGACCGTAATTCCGTTACCAGATGTAAATCCACTTCACCTACTGTAGTTCAATAACCAAAATATTTTCTTTCAAACTCAAGGTGTCATGCCATAGCCGGCACCCCATTCCTTATGCAGATATATTTTAATCTTTATTCAGATTTTTGGGAAAACGTGGTCACATAAAACACTGAAGGAGATTTGACCGTAATTCTGTTACCAAACTTTTCATTTGCACAGTTCTTCCTGTAAATGTGTTTTGGTTAAATGTTCTGTGTAAATTGTTCAAAGTATTCCTTGTGCATAGTTGTATGGTTTGTTAAACTTTTACATCAATGCTTTATGCTTGGCATTCATTTTAAAGTGAAAAATCGGTGTCAGATCGTAATTCCGTTACTGTTGAATTGCCCGTTGGCATTTTTTTATGACTATCATCTCACAAAGTATGAGGAAAAGAAGGGTGTTTACCTGAATCAGGCCAAATACCCAGGACGTGAAAGGCAATGTTCTACTTACTGTGTTTGGACCAGATCGTACACCTGGAACATTGTATGGTGTAAGCTAATGCTGTAAAACTGTTGTGATCGGCCATATTGGTAAATGCCTCAGGATCAAGCAATAAAAGTTACATTGAGGAAATATCTGTCCATCCTCATTGCTCTACAATGTATTACCTTACACATAGCACCGCATGTACATCACAGAAAAATCGAAAGGAGAATGATCCAGCTGTCACAACATAGTTATGTCATACGCCTTACTTTGAAACTATTGGAAAATGCAGCAGCCATTTAGTAATTATGCTCTTCTTCATTAAAATCTCCAGTCTCCAACTGTAATTAAACGTATTGACCTGAGAATTCTGTTATAATTAACTAAGAGATCAATTGTGAAATAAGAGGAGTCGTTTTCAATTACTCTTTCACAAAAACCTACTTTATAAACTGACCTCCCAAACATCCAACCACTGGGAAGACTAAAGGAAGATACGATAATGTGAAATAGAACATTCGCTGATCATTAAAAGTAATAGATGTATTCATAAATAATCTACCGTATGGGGCCTTGCATGCCTGAACTTCTTTCACATCATCAACAGAATACTATAGGCTAGTCACCACCTGGTGACATAACTTTGTCTAGAATACTATATGCTAGTCACCACCTGGTGACATAACTAGGTCTAGATTTGGGTAACATATCAATGATGTAAAAACATATAGGCATCAACAATCAAACTTGCAGATTATGTCAGAGTTTTTTTTTTTTTTCAGTTATCAATAATGACAAAGATATAGCATCACAACTGCTGACTAGGGCCCTCAGTTTTTCCTGGCCAGTAAAACTGAGAGCCTTACTGAAGAAAACAAAATCAGCTATGAACCTGGTTAACTGCCCTTTTTTAAAGTTATCATTCCACATGCTGCTTCGTGCCAACTACAATGCCTGTACAGATCTGTACAATCGCCAGTCCTTCTGTGGCAGGCTGGCAACTATGCAAATGCTTTCCCTTTTGTAATAAAAAATGCTATCGCAAGCACTGGGGAAAATCAGAAAGTGTTAGATCAAAAATTGCATTTCAGCAGCATGATATCCAGACGTACAAGGACAACAGAATATGAGTGACACACTTTATCACATGACAAGGACCCTGGGCTGAAAATAAAATATGTTCCTGTGCTTGTCCATCTTCAAGAGAAATGCTTGTCCGCAGTTGCTTTCTTCAAGATAAATTGAAAAGCAGTGAACAAAGCCAACAGTAATCTCACTGATCTAAAAGTGCACTTCCCAGTGAATTATATCAAATATGTTGTGCCAGACCAGTACTTTATAGTATGTATGCCATGACGATTTACAATACCTTATTTCAGCTTGTAAAACACACCATAATCTTCTGCATCTTGTCCTCTTGACAGTCATCTTTATGATATTAATCGAGATCATGTGTACTGCCCACTGCAATATTCTATAGAAGGTGTAAGATATATGTACTGTATTTTAAACCTGAAATAGTTAGTCAAAACACTAACTCAACTAACTGGATACGAACGGTAATAGTTATACTGGATATTAATACAACAACTAACTAACCCAAGCCATTGGAAGAATTCACATTTCAGATCAAAATAGTTGCCTTCAGTAAATACATTGGCTGGGTCAAGGATTAAAGATAGGAAATTATTATGAAAATGATTCATATTCAGGACTATTATTTTAAATGAGTAATGTCTCAGGACAGGATCTGTAATTGTGAGAGGCTGACAGTGACCTAAGTACATGGCTCACCCCTGGACACAGTCTCACAGTCCCTCCATCCCATCACCATCACAGTCCCTCCATGCCATCACCATCACAGTCCCTCCATCCCATCGCCATCACAGTCCCTCCATCCCATCACCATCACAGTCCCTCCATCCCATCGCCATCACAGTCCCTCCATGCCATCACCATCACAGTCCCTCCATGCCATCACCATCACAGTCCCTCCATCCCATCACTGAGCCTCTGTCTCCTTTGTCTTTCCAAGGTTGCTCAAATTAGGCCAGTCAGACTCTCTCTCTCTCTCTCTCTCTCTCTCTCTCTCTCTCTCTCTCTCTCTCTCTCTCTCTCTCTCTCTCTCTCTCTCTCTCACTCTCACACACACACACATGCACACACTCACATACACATGTACACACACACACTCATTATTTTTGTGCTTCCTGCTGGTACCTAAAATAGCTTGACCGACTAGAGCTGGTTTGTTGAAACAGTTAGAGATGGGCTAGGGGGAGAGGATAGAGGAGAGAGAGAGGGAGAGAGAGAGAGAGAGAGAGCTCTGTCTGAATTCATCACCCTACACAAAGAGCAGACCGTGTTGCCCTATTCAACGGATCTGGGGCAACTTGACTGAGTAGGCTACTGAGGGAAAGGCCTTCCATAAGGGACACAAATTCACTGACTAATGAACTGATCTCTTTGCACCCCATTTATCTACCTTTTCCTTGTTCTCTCAACAATGTTAGTGAGGATTTTAATAGATTTTAAGATTTTGTGATTTTTCTGTATTGCTAAGGCAACTGGAGAACCACTAATATTCATTAGACTGAATTATTCAACGTTGAAAGACAATGCATCTGCATCAGCAATAACGTACTACATTTGCACACAATGTATATAGATTTTCTATTTTCTATTGTGTTATTGACTGTACGGTTTTGTTTATTCCATATGTAACTCTGTGTTGTTGTTGTTTTTATTGCACTGCTTAACTTTATCTTGGCCAGGTTGCAGTTGTAAATGAGAAATTGTTCTCAACTGGCTTACCTGGTTAAATAAAGGTGAAATAAAGAATATAAAAAGATGACATCATCAGCAGGAGGCCTGCATCATGTCTAAGGAACTTATATAAACCACACAAAACCCTGTCTGGAACAAACAGGAATGTGATGATCAACTTCTAGAACCTGAGATGTGTCAATAAAAAAGCCATCTTCTATTTCCTGCTTCAGCAGCTCACCAGGATTTCAGAGAAAGGAAGACAAATTGGCATCATTATGGAAGGATGATTCTCAGTATTTCCTCACAAAGAGGCAGAACACTCTCCCTGTCTCTTCAAGCTGTTCCTGGTCAGCACAGTCAATATTCTTAACTTACAGCATTCAATATGGGATGGATACATTCTCAGTCTCATTAAATAATTTGAAGATAGTATGTACTATGTTGTTATTCTGAGATCTTTGCACGCACGTTGTAGTGATGCAAAATGTCAAAAATGCAGAAGTCTAGAACTGAAGATCTGGTTTCTGACCAATAGGGGGCAGTGAAGTTGAATTGTCCTTATTTAACAGAGGAGGGTAAATGTCATATGATATCGTTTTTGATTGCAGTTTGTCCATTAACATGGCTGCATACATTTCTCAGTAATTCAATCATGGTTTTACACGTCATTGATAAAACTTTAATGAGATTACCCACATGCATCAATTAGATGTAGTGAAGTACAGGGGGAAGCCCTTTCTGCAATAGTTGCCTACCCCAGTCAATTGGGTTTGTGCTGATGTGGACTCAACTCAGCTATGAGAATACTCAGCTATATGTCTTCCTCGCTCATCTCTACAGCTTTCAACTCTGCTGGCATACAACACAGACAGTGTATGTTTCTAACAGTTAGGAAAAACAACAGTCCTCTGTAGCTCAATTGGTAGAGCATGGCGCTTGTAACGCCAGGGTAGTGGGTTCGATCCCCGGGCCCACCCATACGTAAAAATGTATGCGCACATGACTGTAAGTCACTTTGGATAAAAGCGTCTGCTAAATGGCATATTATTATAACAACAGGCCTGATTGTTCAGGCTCACTGTGGCTCTCATCAAACATATTCATTTGCCCCTGAAGCTCTCTAGTTTGAGTTCTTGAGCCACGTTTATACCTGGTGCTAACATAGGTCCTTTATGCTGATCTTGTCCACATTCTGATTTTGCCCACATTTTTAGACAGGTGTAGAGACAATTAAAAGATTGTGATCTTCCTGACCTCCTCTAGAGGTAGTCAGGGATCAATTGTATCTGGATACCATTTAAATCATTATTATTCCAGCCTCTAAAATCATTGACCGGCAGCACCATTAACTTATGGCATCAGTAATTAATTAACGTTTTGAAAGAATATCTGTCAAATAATTTGTATACAGTGAGGCACCAATCTGGTCAGAGTGGAAAAATAAGAGTGTGTCGACGCGACAAACCTTGATCACATAGTGATTGGATCATAGTGATCAGATCCTAAACCCAGATGTTAGTGCAAAGTGTAACCGAGCCTCAGGATGTATTGATCAGTGCTTACTGGGACTGCAGGGGTTGGTCTACACTACTCTGATCTGGAACAATGAAAGCTGTATGGTTGTCTCTCACTCTAACTGTGAGGAGTTCTCTAACCAACACTCAGTCACTAGTTATTCACACGTTAGAGCAGGGGTATTCAACCTGGGGTCTGTGCCCCCCTAGGGGTCCACGGAGGTACTGCTATTCTGTTGTTTAATATCGCTACCAACAACATAATAAACTAATTGTGAATTACATATCTACAGTAGAAAAGAGTAGAATATCTTCTTTCTAATGATGTAAATAATGTCACATTTATTTCTCAACTCCTAATATTGAGCAAATTACACTCATTGGAGCCAATTAGACTCACTGGAGTATCGGACATAGGCTTTGAAAAAGCACCAATGAATAGGTGTAAGCTTTCTTGACTCAACACATGGCTAACTTTTGTTTACCAGCTAAACAGCTGCTCTTAGTGAAAATGTGTTTGGAGTTACCTTTCTAGCTAATAGGCTATGTTAGAGTTTACACTTCCTCTTCCAATTATAATGTGGGGAGGTTAAAATAATGAAAAACGATCTACGAAATCTATTCACTTTTAAAATGTTGATTACTTCTCCTTGCCGTTATCATTCACCTGATGATAAGACAAGACGTGAATTTAAAAGAAAATGTTTGCTTACATATGATGGTGGTCCCTGGGTAAACGGTTTGCCTGGAATGGGGTCCCTGGGCAAGAAAAGGTTGAAGACTAGAGCATGTTTATCATTCAAATTCATAGATTCAGAGTCTGTTTAGGGTCAGTAGCGCATGAAACAACAAGAAACACAGATATGACAGCCTTGATTCCAGTCTGTTTGTGTTAATATTCCACTCCTTGCCTTGTCATGTATGACAAAGAGTGTCAAGGAGTGGAATGTTAGCACAAACAGACTGGATTTCAGACACTTAAAGCATGTTGAACATAGTATTTTGGGATTGTTCAAACTTTAGAATCGATACAATGTTGATGTTATGGATCCCAAAGATACTGTATGTATTATATACTATAGGGCCGAGGACACGTAAACACTTTAATCAAAATGTAGGCCTTTATCTCTGAGTATCTGAATAACAGAAGTAGCTTGCCATAATGTGAATGCCAAATAACCTGTAGGGTGGTTTCATTATTGTCCGGAAGCAGTGACAAGCAGCTAGCTTCAGTACCAGTAGACCTGGAGAGGGAGAATAGAGGAAGATAGGACTCTGACAACATCACATTACCTTCCTTTCGATTTACTCTCTTCTTCTCCTCTCTCCTATCTGACCCCAGTGGCTGGCTATATAAACAAACCCTCTACCGTGGCAGTAAAGTGTAAACTGACAGGGGTTTGCCTGCAGTTCCCAATGAAACAAAGTAACTTTTAGAGGGAGGTCCAGGCTCACTATAAAAGTAGGCTACAAATGAATTCATATTACATCATGGGCTCAGATGGCTATAACATGGCTAAATCAAATAAAAAATCAAATCAAATATTATTGGCCACATGCGCCGAATACAACAGGTGCAGACATTACAGTGAAATGCTTACTTACAGCCCTTAACCAACAGTGCATTTATTTTTAATAAAGAAGTAAAATAAAACAACAACAAAAAAGAGCAGAAGTAAAATAAAATAACAGTAGGGAGGCTATATATACAGGGGGGTACCGGTGCAGAGTCAATGTGCGGGGGCACCGGCTAGTTGAGGTAGTTTAAGTAATATGTACATGTGGGTAGAGTTAAAGTGACTATGCATAAATAATTAACAGAGTAGCAGCAGCGTAAAAATATTGGGTGGGGGTGGGGGGGCAGTGAAAATAGTCCGGGTAGCCATGATTAGCTGTTCAGGAGTCATCCCCTCTGCAGTCTCTACGGTACAAAGTCCTTGTTAGAGAATTAGAACAGACCATTGCATGTCCAAAATGTGCATTAGTCTTACAAAAACATAGTTCCCTTTAGTCAGTTTACAATGCACATTATAGAACATACGTATGTACTTCATAGAATGTGTTACTGAAATGTCTACCATGGACACATGAAGACTTCTGTAGCTTATATACAGTTTGACTCACAATTAATAACAATGGAACATCTTCTGGGAGAGATCATTTAAGCATTTGATTACTGCACAAAATCTATCCTAGAGAGAGAGAGAGAGAGAGAGAGAGAGAGAGAGAGAGAGAGAGAGAGAGAGAGAGAGAGAGAGAGAGAGAGAGAGAGAGAGAGAGAGAGAGAGAGAGAGAGAAGAGAGAGAGAGAGAGAAATGAGAGAGAGAGAGAAAGAGAGAGAGAAAGGAGCGAGAGAGAGAAAGAAGGAGAGAGAGAGAGAGAGAGAGAGAGAGAGAGAGAGAGAGAGAGAGAAAGAAAGAAGGAGAGAGAAAGAGAGAGAGAGAGAGAGAGAGAGAGAGAGAGAGAGAGAGAGAGAGAGAGAGAGAGAGAGAGAGAGAGAGAAAGAAGGAGAGAGAGAGAGAGAGAGAGAGAGAGAGAGAGAGAGAGAGAGAGAGAGAGGTGGTGGTGAAGCATCAAGGCCTTTCCATTTCAGCTGCCCAGCCACTCCAATGTGAAGAGTAGAGGAATATTTCTTAATATAATATAATAATAATAATATGCCATTTAGCAGACGCTTTTATCCAAAGCGACTTACAGTCGTGCGTGCATACATTTTTGTGTATGGGTGGTCCCGGGGATCAAACCCACTACCTTGGCGTTACAAGCGCCATGCTCTACCAAACTCTTATGCTTTTATGTTGACCAGGAGAGAACACAGCAATTGACCTCCTCAACTTACAAAAAAGGGTTAGGGTTACAGGAATTACTGTAGTGTTGCATCATTCCTTTCAAAACCCATCCATTTTAACCAAGCGGTAAAACCCCAGACATGTCTCTCCCTCTTACCCCACAATCCCAAAATAGCCCTGACTCCATCTCATAGATTTCTGAACTAGAGTGGTCTCATCACCATCAGCACTGGTACGCATCTCAGTATCCTCCCCATGACGTGGCCAGCTCAGCACTATTCCCTGGACAACTGTGTGTGTGTGTGTGCAAGTGTGTGCGTGTGTGCGTGTGTGAGTGAGAGAGAGAGAGAGAGAGAGAGAGAGAGAGTGCTGCGGCTGTGGCTCCTCTGAATCACCTCTGCTGTGCCAGAGGAGGCAGACCCCTCTGCATCTTAACCAGGAGAGTCCCAGTCCAGGCAGTCCTGTACACCAGAGGAAGCTGGTGGGAGGAGCTATAGGAGGATCTTAACCAGGAGATTCCCAGTCCTGAAACATCACCTGAGAACACAACAGCCCCACAGCCTCATAGAAACACACTCACTTGTCACCTTAGATACCACCTGCCTCAATACAATCGTTTACATCCTGATGTGGTATATAGAGGTTCCATCCTTATGCTAATGACTCATGACAAAAGTATGCGTATGAGGAATATGGAATTGCTCAGCAGATCAGGTTTTACAACCTGATATAAACTGCTGCATTTTCACTGAGGTCCACTTTCACCTGGTAAACTGTATCCTTCAGAGGGCTGTGGAAGACTTTGAAATCAACCCAAGAAAGAAAGGCTTATGTGGGATACGCAGTCAGTGTAGTCAATGATGATGCAACGACCTTAGGTACAAGCTACACATGGTGGAACGGGCCGATGTGGTTCATTTGGCATGAGAAACCTAGCTTTGACAGTTAATATCATTACATTTAATCCATTATAGTACAGGGTAGTACCTATTCAATGCATGCATGGGCCCTTTCAGAATAGCTTGTTCAGCAGAATTGACCTTGCATGCTCCCCCAGCGCAGCATAATATATAGTGGGGCTGTTCCTCTCATGATGTTACCTCAAAGCTGCCATCATGTCATTTTATCAACCATTTCAAGTTAGAAAACTAATGGACTTATAGCAACCTGATAATTTTATATAAACTTGATATCAACAGATCAATAGAATCTGAATTGGTTGTTTGTAATTTTCTCTCACATTTTGGTTCAGGGTAAAACATAAAATGCAAATTTTTTTTTTTTAAAGGCATTTGATCAAACATTGAATTGTGACTAAAACACACTCCACTGATCACTCTGGTTATAGTTGAATCAGCATACTTGAAGTGAACGGTATCCGTAATAAGTATCGGACTGTGAAATATGTTGTTTCAATGTTTTCTAATGTGAAAAATAGCCACATCCCAAGTTCTACTCTCTTACACACATTTTCTACTATTATGTAACGTGATACTGCAGCACTGTATGAAGCTACGCATGAGGACTTGCCTCAATGCTGAGAGAGAAAGTTCCGCTGGCAGCCTCCCTTTCCCTGCAGTGTCTCTGTACATTAAAACCAGAGGAAATTGCAACTGAGGAAGATATCATTGTCTGCTATAATTACCTTGAGCCTTTCCCTGTCCCACTGCAGTCCTCGAGGTAGATGGGCAGTGTAATGGGGCTGGTTACTGCTGTGACTAAATGCTACAAGACCACGGCACTCATCACCGATCAACAAACATGTAGATACAGTAAGAAGGCACATCTTACCTGTATCGGAGAGCTGTTGTCTCCTGAAAAAAAGAGAGAGCGAGGGACCTCTGTCTGTAGTACCTGCAGGACACTTGAGATAAGGTCTTAGGAGAAGAAATGTTTGAGATGAATAGTTTTTTGGTTTATCCCACTCTGAAAAAGATAAGCCTCTTGTAACTGCTCAGTCCCAGCAGTCACCCCTGGGGGGGTCTCTTCCCAAAAGCCCTCTTCACACACACACACTCACACAAACAGTTGCGGAAGGGCCTGTGGTGAGGAGTTAATCAGATCTGGGAGAAATGAAAAGAAACACACACGCACATTAACATTCTCTCACACCGCAAATCAGCACCAGCCTCAGAGCTATGTGCTGTTTCACTGCTGTATTTCCCGGCACTGCAGCCTCATTGGCTGAAGAGCTACTGAATTGGGGGGTTATGGCGTACTCTGGACTCTGCTCCTCCTCCTATCGTTCATTTGTTCTCTCTCTGTCTACAGTACATGCAGAGGGGAATGCTGAGCTTTGAAAATTAGACGCAGGGTGAAAGGGAGGGTGGAAGGAAGGAGGGATGGAATGGAGAGGGAGAGTAAGGGAGCGAGGGGAGGAGCAAAAGCTGGGAGAATCGATAAGCAGTGAGGAGAGACGTGCCATGCAGACGCTGTGCGTGGTACAATGCAGGGGCTCAGAGGCTGGCCGTAGGTGCTGCTCTCTCCTCCCGGAGACGCTGTCTCTATGCAGGACCAGAGTGCAGTGAGGTGTGTGAAGCAATGACGGTTGCCATGACGCTACAGCAAACTCTGTAAAAAGGGCTCTAATCTGTGTCTCTTTTTCCTTATTCACACAGCTAATACGCATCGAGTGAATTATTTAAGATGCCAGAGGGAAGAAGGGTGGGGTAAACTACATGGGTAACACAGCTCACCGCATGTCTCAGCCTGTAGGACTGACTGACTGCCTGACTGTTTTCACAAGACTATTAGCTATAAACCAATGAGCTATAACGCAGCAATATGAGTCCTTAGGTGATTGTAAGGATACACTATGACAGGCACAGGACTACACGGTTTGTAAACCGTTTGCGTTGTGTACAATTGTGAATAATGGTCTTATTCTTCATCTATAATACATTCCTTCATATGCCTTCTATTTGTAGAAATGCCTGCATTGGCAGACTTGTGGTCATGCATCACACTGTATTATATCCAAGCATGCAGTGTGATGCTATGTGTTTCTCATAACCTCCTTGCTGCTCTCTACAGCTCTTCGCATTAGTGCTAATTAACGGAAGTCCAAGTCCGCCATCTGAAATCAATGAGTTATGTTTGTTCCTACCCTGGCTGGCTGGACAGACGGCAAGCTGGGCAGGGCTATCCCTGATCACATGCACTGCAGTGTTTCTGGAAGTCTGGAAGAGAGATCCCTCCTCAGGCCTGGCCTGTCTGCCATCACACAGTTAAACAGCCAATGGCGCAGCAGGGGTGCTGTAAACCAGATTCAGATTGATAACTGACACATTTCTTCACATTCTTGGTTAGAATATTCACATTTCCATTCATCTAATTTTTAGGAATTGTACTAATGTGTAACATTAAACTAATTGAATGGTAGACTCAGCAACATGACATCATCATACAACTTCCTGCTTACAGACAACAACATAATTAAAATCTACCAAATCTGCCAGTATTGGCTCTTCCCTATTAGTTCCCTCACTTATCCAGTTTGTCCTACAGCCTTTCTGAGGGACATGTTGAGCAAAGTGTAACATCTATTCAAAGTCACAGGTTCTCGGCCCATTGATAGGGAACAGTCAGAGGCAGATATCGACAGTATACAACAGTGGTGGTCAGTGCCGTTTAAGATCAGGGAAGAACATTAACATTTTTATGAGCATGGCCTTATTTCTATTATAGCACATTGGATGACTGTCATTCATATTCCATTCACTGAGTTCAATGTAACGTTGATAGGTTCAGAATACTACATGATGCTTAAATTGTCCCTATACCCATCATGAGGTTGCTACAACCTAGCCTATGAATGAAAGTTTACAACGTAGGTGCGCAGGTCAAGATACATTTTAGTAATCAAGGTGACAGACATTGACACATTCAATACTGCCTTGCTCAATTTTGCCTGAATCTAGCTGATCTAGGGTGTAATCATTAGTCCAACAGTTGCAAATGAGAGTTTCTATTGGACAAATTCAGATATGTTTATCCCCGTTTGCTTACGTTTAAAAAATGTTTTTCAACAGAATCGGCTGAATAAATATACCCCTGATCACACGCAAACACAGTTCACTTTCATAGCAGCCACATACAAACAGCATGATCCCTTTGATCGTTGGATAATTCCTTCTCGCATCTACATGCTCTCCTCCTCTCACCTTTTTTTCCTTCGCTTGTGGACTTCAGAACACAACACATCAGTCTGTGACCAAAAAAAGAAAATTCAAGCCAAACCTTCATATCATAACCGCTAAGAGCTACACAGAGCCTACATCAAATCAAATTAGCTAACGTTAAGTCAACATAGCTACTAGAACTAACACGTTAGTAAACCCTCTACAATCATGCAGTACAGTGTACAGTTAGCAAGCAGTTTAGCATTTACACCGGCAGGCCCCAGTAGCAATAAATTAATAAAACCAAAAGCTTACATTGACTTGGAAGAGTTCAAGTGTTGGATAGCCATAGCCAGCTAGGTAACATAGCATCCCTCTCTGTTTGAGCCGGGTGTTTGACTACGCTAAGCTAGCTAGCTGCATTCGCTAACTAAGTAAGTAAAAGTGAAAAAATACGAAATATACAGTTGAAGTCGGAAGTTTACATACACCTTAGCCAAATATATTTAAACTCAGTTTTTCACAATTCCTGAAATGTAATCCAAGTAAAAATTCCCTGTCTTGGGTCAGTTAGGATCACCACTTTATTTTAATCATGTGAAATGTCAGAATAATAGTAGAGAGAATGATTTATTTCAGCTTTTATTTCTTTCATCACATTCCCAGTGGGTCAGAAGTTTACATACACTCAATTAGTATTTGGTAGCATTGCCTTTAAATTGTTTAACTTGGGTCAAACATTTTGGGTAGTCTTCCACAAGCTTCCCACAATGGGTGAATTTTGGCCCATTCCTCCTGACAGAGCTGGTGTAACTGAGTCAGGTTTGTAGGCCTCCTTGCTCGCACACGCGTTTTCAGTTCTGCCCACCAATTTTCTACAGGATTGAGGTCAGGGCTTGTGATGGCCACTCCAATACCTTGATATTGTTGTCCTTAAGCCATTTTGGCACAACTTTGGAAGTATGCTTGGGGTCATTGTCCATTTGGAAGACCCATTTGCGACCAAGCTTTAACTTCCTGAATGATGTCTTGAGATGTTGCTTCAATATATCCACATAATTTTCCTTCCTCATGATGACATCTATTTTGTGAAGTGCACCAGTCCCTCCTGCAGCAAAGCACCCCCACAGCATGATGCTGCCACCCCCGTGCTTCACGGTTGGGATGGTGTTCTTCGGCTTGCACGCAACCACCTTTTTCCTCCAAACATAACGATGTTCATTATGGGCAAACAGTTCTATTTTTGTTTCATCAGACCAGAGGACATTTCTCCAAAAAGTACGATCTTTGTCCCCATGTGCAGTTGCAAACCGTTGTCTGGCTTTTTTTGTGTGGAGGTTTTGGAGCAGTGGCTTCTTCCTTGCTGAGTGGCCTTTCAGGTTATGTCGATATAGGACTCGTTTTACTGTGGACATAGATACTTTTGTACCTGTTTCCTCCAGCATCTTCACAAGGTCCTTTGCTGTTGTTCTGGGATTGATTTGTACTTTTGGCATCAAAGTACGTTCATCTCTAAGAGACAGAACACATCTCCTTCCTGAGCGGTATGACGGCTGTGTGGTCCCATGGTGTTTATACTTGCATACTATTGTTTGTACAGATGAATGTGGTACCTTCAGGCGTTTGGAAATTGCTCCCAAGGATAAACTAGACTTGTGGAGGTCTACATTTTTTTTCTGTGGTCTTGGCTGATTTCTTTTGATTTTCCCATGATGACAAGCAAACAGGCACTGAGTTTGAAGGTAGGCCTTGAAATACATCCACAGGTTCACCTCCAATTGACTCAAATTATGTCAATTAGCCTATCAGAAGCTTCTAAAGCCATGACATCATTTTCTGGAATTTTCCAAACTGTTTAAAGGCACCGTCAACTCAGTGTATGTAAACCTCTGACCCACTGGAATTGTGATACAGTGAATTATAAGTGAAATAATCTGTCTGTAAACAATTGTTGGAAAAATTATTTGTGTCATGCACAAAGTAGATGTCCTAACCGACTTGCCAAAACTATAGTTTGTTAACAAGACATTTTGTGGAGTGGTTGAAAAACGAGTTTTAATGATTCCAACCTAAGTGTATGTAAACTTCCGACTTCATCTTTAGCTAGCTCTCTCTCTCTCTTTTGCTTCTCCTTCATTTTTGAAGAAATGAATTTGTAAAAAAAAATTCAACAATTGTCTTCAAATCAAATCAAATCAAATTGTATTGGTCACATACACAAGCGAAATGCTTGTCTTTCTCTCTCTCTTTGAGTCAACTACTGACCACATTTTATGCACTGCAGTGCTAGCTAGCTGTAGCTTATGCTTTCAGTACAGAGGTTGTGTTTTTCTCTAGCAGGAGGTAAGCTTCTCATATGGTGTTGAGTAAAGCTTAAACCATGTATTAGATCGTAGGTAGGTAGTTAGTTGTAGTTAGGTATTGTAGTTATTGTAGGTTAGTATTGTTGTTATTGTAGGTTTCCGTAGGTAATTATTGTAGGTTAGTATCGAAGCACGAGGCTAGCTAGCTAGCGGGTAGCTACTGGTAACGTTTAGCAACGGTGGTGAGCTGTTTCCAATGTTAATGTGCTGCTAGCCAATGTTTAATTTTTGCTGCGTTATGCGTTATGAAAGGAACTAGACACGGACATGAATTATCTGTTTAGTGTGCTAACACACTCTTGGCAGTTTGTTGTAACCAAGTATTGGTGCTAAACGGTGTGTTAATGGATGCTAGCATGCTAGTTAGCTATGGCGTCATAGCTAGGCATAGTGGGTTGTTGTGGGTAGTTACTGTAGGTTGGCAGTGTCTTCGGCCGTGCCGGCTGTAGCACGAAGCGAGCTAACTAGCCGTTTTTCGAACAGAGTCAGAGTCAACACAGTAGCCACTGTGTGCCAGGTGTAGCACGAAGCTAGCTAGCTAGCCGTTCTTCAAACAAAGTCAACACAGTGGCCATTGCTAGCTACCCAACACGACCAGCTAACTGTACTGTAGTAGCTAAATACAATATACTTGTCCTAGCTAGCCAACGTTTAATCATTGCTGCGTCATGAAAGGAACTTGACACAGACACGAATGATCTGTTTAGTGTGTTAACACACTATTGGTGTGTCTTGGCAGTGTCTTCGGCCGTGCCGGCTGTAGCACGAAGCGGAGCTAACTAGCCGTTTTCGAACAGAGTCAGAGTCAACACAGTAGCCATTGTGTGCCGGGTGTAGCACGAAGCTAGCTAGCTAGCCGTTCTTCAAACAAAGTCAACACATTGGCCATTGCTAGCTACCCAACACGACCAGCTAACTGTACTGTAGTAGCTAAATACAATATACTTGTCCTAGCTAGCCAACGTTTAATCATTGCTGCGTCATGAAAGGAACTTGACACAGACACGAATGATCTGTTTAGTGTGTTAGCACACTATTGGTGGTTTGTTGTGACCAAGTGTTGGTGCTAAACTGTGTGTTACTGGATGCTAGCATGCTATTTAGCTAGTTAACACACTATTGGTGGTTTGTTGTGACCAAGTGTTGGTGCTAAACTGTGTGTTATTGTTATTGGATGCTAGCACGCTAGTTAGCTATGGTGTCATAGTTAGCTACCTGAATAAAGTGGGTTGAGTCTATTCCTTTAAACACTGAACCGCTGTGGTTCACAACAATTCTGATTTCTAAGGTGGAAGTTGGGAGAGTTTTTGTTCGGGTGGTTCAGTGAAACAATTTTAGTTTCTGAGGTAGAAGTTTTTGGTGAGGGAGGCCCTGCTCTCTCCTCTCCCAGATGCTTAGCTCATTTCATTCCGATCTCCTCTGCATTTTTGTAGCCATTTGCTACAGCCTGTCAACTATGCCTCTGCCTATCCCTGTTCTCTCCTCTCTGCACAGGCTACACAAACGCACCACACCGCGTGGCTGCTGCCTCTCTAACCTGGTGGTCCCTGCACGCACCCCACACCTGGAGTTCCAGGTCGCAGGCAGCCTCTGGAACTGCCGTTCTGCTGCCAACAAAGCTGACTTCATCCCAGCCTATGCCAACCTCCAGTCCCTCGACTTCCTGGCGCTGACGGAAACATGGATTACCACTGAAAACACTGCTACTCCTACTGCTCTCTCCTCGTCTTACCATGTGTTCTCGCATACCCCATTGAGCATCTGGTCAGAGGGGTGGTGGTACAGGAATCCTCATCTCTCCCAAGTGGACATTCTCAATTTTTCCCCTAACCCATCTGTCTATCTCCTCATTTGAATTCCATGCTGTCACAGTCACTAGCCCATTTAAGCTTAATATCCTTGTCATCTATCGCCCTCCAGGTTCCCTTGGAGAGTTCATCAATGAGCTTGACGCCTTGATAAGTTCCTTTCCTGAGGATGGCTCACCCCTCACAGTTTTGGGGGATTTCAACCTCCCTATGTCCACATTTGACTCATTTCTCTCTGCCTCCTTCTTTCCACTCCTCTCCTCTTTTGACCTCACCCTCTCACCGTCCCCCTACTCACAAGGCAGGCAATACGCTTGACCTCATCTTCACTAGATGCTGCTCCTCTACTAATCTCACTGCAACTCCCCTCCATGTCTCCGACCACTACTTTGTTTCCTTTTCTCTCTGCTCTCCTCCCACACTACTCACTCTGCCCCTACACAGATGGTAATGCGCCGCCGCAACCTTCGCTCTCTCTCTCCCACTACTCTCTCCTCTTCCATCCTATCATCTCTTCCCTCTGCTCAATCCTTCTCCCTCCAATCTCCTGATTCTGCCTCCTCAACCCTCCTCTCCTCCCTTTCTGCATCCTTTGACTCTCTGTGTCCCCTATCCTCCCGGTCGGCTCGGTCCTCCCCTCCAGCTCCGTGGCTTGATGACTCATTGCGAGCTCACAGAACAGAGCTCCGGGCAGCGGAGCGGAAATGGAAGAAAACTAAACTCCCTGCCGACCTGGCATCTTTTCACTCCCTCCTCTCTACATTTTCTTCATCTGTTTCTGCTGCTAAGGCCACCTTCTACCACTCTAAATTCCAAGCATCTGCCTCTAACCCTAGGAAGCTCTTTGCCACATTTTCCTCCCTCCTGAATCCTCCCCCCTCCTCTCTCTCTGTGGATGACTTCGTCAACCACTTTGAAAAGAAGGTTGACGACATCCGATCCTCGTTTGTTAAGTCTAATGACACTGCTGGTCCTGCTCACACTGCCCTACCCTATGCTTTGACTTCTTTCTCCCCTCTCTCTCCAGATAAAATCCTGTGACTTGTGACTGCAGGCCGCCCAACAACCTGCCCGCTTGACCCCATCCCCTCCTCTCTTCTCCAGACCATCTCCGGTGACCTTCTCCCCTACCTCACCTCGCTGATCAACTCATCCTTGACCGCTGGCCATGTCCCTTCCGTCTTCAAGAGAGCGAGAGTTGCTCCCCTTCTCAAAAAAACCAACACTCGACCCCACTGATGTCAACAACTACAGACCAGTATCCCTTCTTTCTTTTCTTTCCAAAACTATTGAGCGTGCCGTCTTTAGCCAACTCTCTTGCTATCTCTCTCAGAATGACCTTCTTGATCCAAACCAATCAGGTTTCAGGACTGGTCATTCAACTGAGACTGCTCTTCTCTGTGTCACGGAGGCTCTCCGCACTGCTAAAGCTAACTCTCTCTCCTCTGCTCTTGTCCTCCTAGACCTGTCTGCTGCCTTTGATACTGTGAACCATCAGATCCTCCTCTCCACCCTCTCCGAGCTGGGCATCTCCGGCGCGGCTCACTCCTGGATTGCGTCCTACCTGACCGGTCGCTTCCTACCAAGTGGCGTGGCGAGAAGCTGTCTCCGCACCACGTGCTCTCACCACTGGTGTCCCCCAGGGCTCAGTTCTAGGCCCTCTCCTCTTCTCCCTATACACCAAGTCACTTGGCTCTGTCATATCCTCACACGGCCTCTCCTATCATTGCTACGCTGACGATACACAACTAATCTTCTCCTTTCCTCCTTCTGATAACCAGGTGGCGAATCGCATCTCTGCATGTCTGGCAGACATATCAGTATGGATGACGGATCACCACCTCAAGCTGAACCCTGGCAAGACGGAGCTGCTCTTCCTCCCGGGGAAGGACTGCCCGTTCCATGATCTCGCCATCACGGTTGACAACTCCGTTGTGTCCTCCTCCCAGAGTGCGAAGAGCCTTGGCGTGACCCTGGACAACACCCTGTCGTTCTCCGCTAACATCAAGGCGGTGACCCGCTCCTGCAGGTTCATGCTCTACAACATTCGGAGAGTACGACCCTGCCTTACACAGGAAGCGGCACAGGTCCTAATCCAGGCACTTGTCATCTCCCGTCTGGATTACTGCAACTCGCTGTTGGCTGGCCTCCCTGCATGTGCCATTAAACCCCTACAACTCATCCAGAATGCCGCAGCCCGTCTGGTGTTCAACCTTCCCAAGTTCTCTCACGTCACCCCCTCCTCCGCACACTCCACTGGCTTCCAGTTGAAGCTCGCATCCGTTACAAGACCATGGTGCTTGCCTTTGGAGCAGCGAGGGGAACGGCACCTCTGTACCTTCGGGCTCTGATCAGTCCCTACACCCAATCGAGGGCATTGCGTTCATCCACCTCTGGCCTGCTGGCTCCCCCTTCCTCTGCGGAAGCATAGTTCCCGCTCAGCCCAGTCAAAACTGTTCGCTGCTCTGGCACCCCAATGGTGGAACAAGCTCCCTCACGACGCCAGGACAGCGGAGTCACTCACCACCTTCCGGATACATTTGAAACCCCACCTCTTTAAGGAATACCTGGGATAGGATAAAGTAATCCTTCTACCCCCCCCAAAAAAAATTTGTAAAGTGGTTATCCCACTGGCTATAGGGTGAATGCATCAATTTGTGAGTCGTTCTGGACTAGAGCGTCTGCTAAATGACGTAAATGTGCCCTTGAGCAAGGCACTTAACCCTAATTGCTCCTGTAAGTCGCTCTGGATAAGAGCGTCTGCTAAATGACTAAAATGTAAATGTAAAATCTAATGTAAATGTACTAGACTCATTCTCCTATCCTTTGATTGGGTGGACAACATGTCAGTTCATGCTGCAAGAGCTCTGATAGGTTGGAGGATGTCCTCCGGAAGTTGTCATAATTACTGTGTAAGTCTATGGAAGGGGGTGAGAACCACAAGGCTCCTAGGTTTTGTTTTGAAGTGAGTGTACCTAGAGGAGGACGGAAATTAGCTGTCCTCTGGCTACACCATGGTGCTACCCTACAGAGTGCTGTTGAGGCCACTGTACACCTTCATTACAAAACAGTGTGTTTTAATCAATTATTTTGGGTCATGTGAACATACACTACCAGTCAAAAGTTTTAGAACACCTACTCATTCAAGGGTATTTCTTTATTTGTGCTATTTTCTACATTGTAGAATAATAGTGAAGACATCAAAGCTATGAAATAACACATATGGGATCATGTAGTAACCAAAAAAAGTATTAAACAAATCAAAATATTTTATATTTGAGATTCTTCAAATAGCCACCATTTGCCTTGATGACAGCTTTGCACACTCTTAACATTCTCTCAACCAGCTTCATGAGGTAGTCACATGGAATGCATTTCAATTAACAGGCGTGCCTTCTTAAAAGTTAATTTAATGCGTTGGAGCCAATCAGTTGTGTTGAGACAAGGTAGGGGGGTATACAGAAGATAGCCCTATTTGGTAAAAGACCAAGACCATATTATGGCAAGAACAGCTCAAATAAGGAAAGAGAAACAACTGTCCATCATTACTTTAAGACATGAAGGTCAGTCAATACGGAACATTTCAAGAACTTTGAACGTTTCTTCAAGAGCAGTCGCAAAAACCATCAAGCGCTATGATGAAACTGGCTCTTATGAGGACCGCCACAGGAATGGAAGACCCAGAGTTACCTCTGCTGCAGAGGATAAGTTCATTAGAGTTAACAGCCTCAGAAATTGCAGCCCAAATACAGTGGGGAAAAAAAGAATTTAGTCAGCCACCAATTGTGCAAGTTCTCCCACTTAAAAAGATGAGAGAGGCCTGTAATGTTCATCATAGGTACACGTCAACTATGACATACAAAATGAGAAAAAATGTTCCAGAAAATCACATTGTAGGATTTTTAATGAATTTATTTGCAAATTATGGTGGAAAATAAGTATTTGGTCAATAACAAAATGTTCTCAATACTTTGTTATATACCCTTTGTTGGCAATGACACAGGTCAAACGTTTTCTGTAAGTCTTCACATGGTTTTCACACACTGTTGCTGGTATTTTGGCCCATTCCTCCATGCAGATCTCCTCTAGAGCAGTTATGTTTTGGGGCTGTCGCTGGGCAACACAGACTTTTCAACTCCTTCCAAATATTTTCTATGGGGTTGAGATCTGGAGACTGGCTAGGCCACTCCAGGACCTTGAAATGCTTCTTACGAAGCCACTCCTTCGTTGCCCGGGCAATGTGTTTGGGATCATTGTCATGCTGAAAGACCCAGCCACGTTTCATCTTCAATGCCCTTGCTGATGGAAGGAGGTTTTCACTCAAAATCTCACGATACATGGCCCCATTAATTATTTCCTTTACACGGATCAGTCGTCCTAGTCCCTTTGCAGAAAAACAGCCCCAAAGCATGATGTTTCCACCCCCATGCTTCACATTAGATATGGTGTTCTTTGGATGTAACTCAGCATTCTTTGTCCTCCAAACACGACGAGTTGAGTTTTTACCAAAAAGTTATATTTTGGTTTCATCTGACCATATGAAATTCTCCCAATCCTCTTCTGGATCATCCAAATGCACTCTAGCAAACTTCAGACGGGCCTGGACATGTACTGGCTTAAGCAGGGGGACATGTCTTGCACTGCAGGATTTGAGTCCCTGGCAGCGTAGTGTGTTACTGATGGTAGGCTTTGTTACTTTGGTCCCAGCTCTCTGCAGGTCATTCACTAGGTCCCCCCGTGTGGTTCTGGGATTTTTGCTCACCGTTCTTGTGATCATTTTGACCCCACGGGGTGAGATCTTGCGTGGAGCCCCAGATCGAGGGAGATTATCAGTGGTCTTGTATGTCTTCCATTTCCTAATAATTGCTCCCACAGTTGATTTCTTCAAACCAAGCTGCTTAACTATTGCAGATTCAGTCTTCCCAGCCTGGTGCAGGTCTACAATTTTGTTTCTGGTGTCCTTTGACAGCTCTTTGGTCTTGGCCATAGTGGAGTTTGGAGTGTGACTGTTTGAGGTTGTGGACAGGTGTATTTTATACTGATAACAAGTTCAAACAGGTGCCATTAATACAGGTAACGAGTGGAGGACAGAGGAGCCTCTTAAAGAATACGTTACAGGTCTGTGAGAGCCAGAAATCTTGCTTGTTTGTAGGTGACCAAATACTTATTTTCCACCATAATTTGCAAATAAATTCATTAAAAATCCTACAATGTGATTTTCTGGATATTTTTTTCTCATTTTGTCTGTCATAGTTGACGTGTACCTATGATGAAAATTACAGGCCTCTCTCATCTTTTTATGTGGGAGAACTTGCACAATTGGTGGCTGACTAAATACTTTTTTCCCCCACTGTAAATGCTTCACAGAGTTCAAGTAACAGACACATCTCAACATCAACTGTTCAGAGGAGACTCTGTGAATCAGGCCTTTGTGGTCGAATTGCTGCAAAGAAACCACTACTAAGGGACACCAATAATAAGAAGAGACTTGCTTGGGCCAAGAAACACGAGCAATGGACATTAGACCGTAGGAAATGTGTTGTTTGGTCTGGAGTCCAAATTGGAGATTTTTGGTTCCAACCACCGTGTCTTTGTGAGAAGCGGTGTGGGTGAACGGATGATCTCCGCATGTGTGTTTCCCACCGTAAAGCATGGAGGAGGAGGTGTTATGGTGTGGGGGTGCTTTGCTGGTGACACTGTCTGTGATTTATTTAGAATTCAATGCACACTTAACCAGCATGGCTACCACAGCATTCTGCAGCGATACGCCATCCCATCTAGTGGGACTATCATTTGTTTTTCAACAGGACAATGACCCAATACACCTCCAGGCTGTGTAATGGCTATTTTACCAAGAAGGAGAGTGATGGAGTGCTGCATCAGATGACCTGGCCTCCACAATCCCCCGACCTCAACCAAATTGAGATTGTTTGGGATGAGATGGACCGCAGAGTGAAGGAAAAGCAGCCAACAAGTGCTCAGCATATGTGGGAACTCCTTCAAGACTGTTGGAAAAGCATTCTTCATGAAGCTGGTTGAGAGAATGCCAAGAGTGTGCAAAGCTGTCATCAAGGCAAAGGGTGGCTATTTGAAGAATCTCAAATATAAAATATATTTTGATTTGTTTAACACTTATTTGTTTACTGCATGATTCCATATGTGTTATTTCATAGTTTTGATGTATTCAATTATTATTGTACTGTCACGACTTCCGCCGAAGCTGCCCCCCCCCTCCTGGTTCGGGCAGGCTTTGGCTTTCGTCGTCACCGGAGTACTAGCTACTGCCGATCCCACTCTCATCACTCCACTTGTCATGTATTGTCTTGTCAATCACACACACCTGGTGCTCATTCCCCTAATTAGTATGTGTATAAGTGTTCCCTCTGTTCCCCTTGTCTTTGTGAGTGATTGTTTGTGAGAGCGTGTAGCTTTTTTGAGCTACTATTCTAAGTGTTTATGCCAAGGTGGATGTGTTCCCTTGTTAGTTTTGTTTTGACACTTGGAGCGTTTGATTTATGTAAACGGAATAAACTCTGGACTTCTGTATTTTACCTCCTGCGCCTGACTCCTTCCTTCACCCCTCTTCACGTGTACAATGTAGAAAATAGTACAAAAAAAGAAAAACCCTTAGATGAGTAGGTGTTCTAAAACGTTTGACCGGTAGTGTATTTAGTATAGTTTTATCTAAAAAGGATAACTTTTTTAATGTTACACTCTCCTCCCCTCCCTCCTCTGAGGAGCTTCCACTGATATATAACAAAAAAAAAAGCAAAGTTTGAAAAATAAAGGTTTAGGATTGCTTGTATGTAACATGCTAACAGTACTCAATATTTACACAAGTTCATAAAAGGCTTCTTAGGTATTACTTCAACTGAAATAAGTGCTTCAGTTCTTTAAAGAAACACTGATTCAGATAAACCAACAGACATTTTACCTCTCCCCAAACAATTGCCTACATACAGACTTGAAAATCACAGACCACTTTAATAAATGGAACACTAGTCACTTTAATAATGCCACTTTAATAATGTTTACATATCTTGCATTACCCATCTCGTATGATATACTGTATTATATACTATGTTAATAATGTTTACATATCTTGCATTACCCATCTCATATGTATATACTGTATTCTGTACTATCTATTGCATCTTAGCCTATACCACTCTGATAATGACATTGCTCATCCATATATTTATATATTCTTATTCCATTCCTTTACTTAGATTTGTGTGTATTAGGTTTTTGTTGTAGAACTGTTAGATATTACTTGCTAGATATTGCTGCACTGTCAGGAACTAGAAGCACAAGCATTTCGCTACACTTGCAATAACATCTGTTGTCCATGTGTATGTGACAAATAAATGTGATTTGATTTGATTTGATTTGTTCAAGACAGCATTGATGGTGCTCACCTAAAATAGAGCAGTTAAGCAATGCCACGGCAAACAGACTCTACACAAGACATTCAGTACAACAACTCTCCTCTCACCTGAACAGGTCTAAGGTTATGGTTTTATAAATGTCTAATGTTGGCAAATAATTGCTGTCCCCTAGGAAACACTGACCAAAACTATGTTTCCTTCCTACCCTGTCACAATAGGTTTTGTCTGAAGCAAAACACTATAATCAGGATTCTGCACTCATGGGAGTGGACTCATCAATTATAGATTGTGTCTTTACAAACTACTGTGTATAATGGTTTAGAGCTACAAGGTGTTTCAAGAGCTGGCAACCAACTTGAAAATGTCATGAGGGAGCTCACAGGCTGATCTTCATCAATGTATTTAAAATAAATAGACCTACGTTCTTCTGCTCTTGATTTAGCAGCCAGTGTTCCAGCTACAGTGCTTTTTTATTTATTTATAGAAGATGAATACAGGGGAGTGACCGCCAGCTCCACCATTAGACTTATTGCACCGTCTGGGCACAGTGCCAGATCCTTAAGCAAATGGCAGGCAGGCAGGCAGGCAGCCTTCTAGGTCCAGGATGAAACAGGCCATTTCATTGCTTTTAAAGATACCCTTGACGCAGCAGCCACCAGCCCTGGCCCACTACATTACCAGTGATTAAAACTACGCAACCCAGTGTTACAGAGCTACATTTGAACCAAAATGAAGTTCCCATTCCAGAGCCATCGCCATACTACATTTTGAGTCTTGAACTAGCTTGTTTCTGAAGGTAAAGTAAGTGGCCTTGTTTAGGGAAGAGAGAGCACTAGTACAAAACCATTTTAGTGCGTGCGTCAAGGTCCGTTCCTTACTAATCAATCATGTAGCACTTTAATAAATCATGTAGCCTGTAAGACACTGACTGGACTGTAATCGATCAGCATTAAGATTATCCACATACATTTGATAGATGAAACCATTTGTTTACCAATCCCTTGGTTTATGGTTTTTCTGTTGACATGGGATACAGAGAGAGAGAGAGAGAGAGAGAGAGAGAGAGAGAGAGAGAGAGAGAGAGAGAGAGAGAGAGAGAGAGAGAGAGAGAGAGAGAGAGAGAGAGAGAGAGAGAGAGCGCAAGAGAGAGAGAGAGCAAGAAAGAAAGAGAGAGCGAGAGCGAGAGCGAGAGAGAGAGAGAGAGAGAATCTCCTTATGGCAGTTGAGGGTGCTGAGGGGAGAACAGGCTCGTAGTAATGGCTGGAACGGCGCAAATGGAATGGCATCAAACACCTGGAGGCCATGTGATGTATTTGATACCATTCCACCTATTCCGCTCCAGCCATTACAACGAGTCTGTTCTCCCCAATTAAGGTGCCACCAATCTCCTGTGCCTTATAGCAACTTCACTGTAATAGAAGTAACCTCTCTGTATCTTGTCATTTGCAAGTAAGGACACTAGAGGGAGGTGTTGTATTAGTGGTGCTCTTGTGCCTACCATGCCTCCTGCTATGTTAGGTTAGTCCAGTTGTGAATAAAGACACTGTCACAGCATCCTTTCTCTCTCTCCAACTCTCTTAAAGACACATTATCATCCAAACTGTTCATATTGTTATCGTTGGCAACAATCTACATATCTCTGGCAACACCGCCTCTTATCACTATGCCAATAAGTCCATGACTGTGTGATGAGACAGTTACAGGAGGGTCAGTCATACTTCATACTGTTGTTACACTTTGTGTGTGAGCCAGACAGCGCCCAAAGGCTGGACAAGTTCTTCTGCCTCTTGATTTAGCAGTTCTGTTGCCCTGGTTCTTTCAGTACTCTCGGTTTTACTGTCTGTTTGACTGGATTCACATGAGAGTAACAGAGTGCCAGGACCGTGTAGACTGATATCTGATCATCTTGGATTCACCCTATCAAATGCCACTGCAATGTCATGTCACAACCGCCACTATCCCTCTACCACGTCAGTAAGTACATTAGGTTTCCGTTGACAACATTGTCATTTTCACTTCAGGTTAGAGAAGGTTTATTCCATTTTAGGTTTATTCAACAAAACAAAAACATAAATCAAAATCTTTTTGTAACAAACATTCCAAAGTTTTACAGCTTTAATCTCCAATCTGGAACAATCGATTCATTCTATATAATGGAGACCTATTCACAACTACATAGTGACACAGACAGTTGTTTACATCTGAGTTGTGGACATGGATATTAACTATTTCAGGGAGTACTAAGGAAGAAAATACAAATAAAGGCAACAAATGTTTCATCTTCATAAATATAGGATAGGTTAGGACACAGCGGATGTAGGTAAAACCATTTGATTGTATGTTCTCTCCAGTTATATGTACATTTTTTCCAGCATCCAGCACCGTCCTGTAAGAAAACAAGTGGCATTTATAACTTTAAAACTCACTGAATCTTACCAAAAACATATTTCACATCAAAAGAGAGAACTATGAAAAGAGGGCCTCACCTTTTCTTGTAAAGGCCTCATTCCACTTGCTTCTAATTTGGGACTGTAACAGGTGTAAATAACAGAACAGCTGTCAATTCACATGCCATATTTAGCCAACTGTGGTGGCTAGAACTGCAGTAGCAGGCCTACAAAAGGCATATTGCAAGAGCTTAAGTAGGCTACTAATAGATAAACAGTGTACAGACGTAGGATCTTATTTTGAGCCCGTTTCCTACAGCGGGAAAATAATACTACAGCAACAGGAAATGTGATTTATTACGTAGATGATAATTATTGGACATTTTTCTAGAGGTTGATACATTTTTCATTAGAGCGAATCGAGATAGAATTTTCAAAGGGGAAATTACAAACATTAGAAGCCTTTTAAAAACTCAAATACACTACAATTCGCATTTCCTGCTGTGCTGGAAAATTCTCAGCAACAGAAGTGATCAAATTAAGATCCTACATCTGTATGACAAAGTATATATATTTTTAAGACTACAGCCAGTATAAATATTCATGATGTCACACATAAATATTTTTTTGTAGTGTCCACCGTGGAAATTCAACACCCTGGGGGGTGACAAGCTGCTTGCATTACAGTGGATCCTGGTAGTAAATCACGGCGTCTCGCTGGTCCCTAATGGGCCCACTGCTGCTGAGTCAAGGAAATGTGATGTAGTCCCCCAACTGAGTGCATGTGGAGTCATTACAGGAGTAATTTATGAGCAGCCGCTAGTACTGGCACTCAGACCCTTGCAATGGCAGAGGCCACCTCCCCCCTCCCAGTTTAGGGCTCTCCATGTAAGTCCGGCCTAGGAGAAGATGTACCAGGACTCAAATAGACTGATACCTATTCAAATAAACTTTGGTGCTAAATTCTCAGGTTTCATGGGTATTTTTATATTTTTACTAAGTGACAATATGATGGTTAAATATAAACGTTCTCTCCAATAAGACCAAAGTCAAAGCAAATTAAATGCCAACATGGATTTTATTTTTTAAAAGTGAAGACTTTCGACTCCTGAGTGGCGCAGTGGTCTAAGGCACTGCATCGCAGTGCTAACTGTGCCACTAGAGATCCTGGTTCGAATCCAGGCTCTGTCGCAGCCGGCCGCGACCGGGAGACTCATGGGCGGCGCACAATTGGCCCAGCGTCGTCCAGGGTAGGGGAGGGAATGGCCGGCAGGGATGTAGCTCAGTTGATAGAGCATGGTGTTTGCAACGCCAGGGTTGTGGGTTTGATTCCCAACGGGGGGCCAGTATAAAAAAAAAAAATGTATTCACTAACTGTAAGTCGCTCTGGATAAGAGTGTCTGCTAAATGACTAAAATGTAAATGTTATAGGTAGGTATTTTAAAGAAGTGTAGTTCGTAACAAAGTGGCCATAATTTGTTGATTCACACTCAACTTCTGAATTCAGACCAATTTTGTAAATTGAAGCCCATTTTCCACATGAAACCTTAAAATATGTCAACAAGAGTTACTGACCTGTATGCATGTGCATTTACTCTGCCTCCTTATCTTTGTCAGCATCTGCATAAACAGGCTCTGTTGAGGTAAATATCATTATTTTAGTGATCATGAACCAATGGCAATATTTACACACAGCCTGATTCAAATACAACAAATTAACTTTTTGGTCCACTGTGGCAGGTAGATAAAAAAATCTATCAGCCACTCAGATATTTTACCGGCCAAAATATTTTGTTCTTGCCATAATTACAAACACACACACACAAAATAAATAAACGGATCAGCATGCTTTGTAATGTTTCTAAAACAGCAAATGTATCACTAGTAAGAAGAAATGTGGTATATTGCTCAGTTTCATTAACTGTTTTGTGACCTGAGTCTTTTAAGTAATGAAAGCATGTAAAAAAAAATCTCTGGATTATAAAGGGAAAACCAGCCACGTCACGGACACCGACGCCTCACTCCAAGACAAGCTTAACACCTTCTTCGCCTGCTTCCAGGAAAACAACACAGAGCCAATGTCGGGGGCCCCGCTGCTCACAAGGACTGCAGGCTCCCGATCTCTGTAGCTGACATGAATAGAACTTTCAAGCATGTTAACCCTTGCAAGGCTTCTGGCCAGGATGGCATCCCAAGCAGCATCCTTAGTGCAGACGCAGACCAGCTTGCTGGAGTGTTTATGGACATATTCAATCTCTCCCTATCCCAGTCTGTTGTCCCCACGTGCTTCAAGATGTCCACTATTGTTCCTGTACCGAAGAAAACAAATGTAACTGAACTCAATGACTATCACCCCGTACACTCACTTCTGTCATCATGAAGTGCTTTGAGAGGCTGCTCAAGGACCATATCACCTCCACCTTGCCCGACACCCTAGACCCACTACAATTTGCATACCGCCCCAACAGATCTACGGACGATGCAATTGTCGTTGCACTGCACACCGCCCTATCCCACCTGGACAAGAGGAATACCTATGTTAGAATGCTGATCATCGACTACAGCTTTGCTTTCAACACCATAGTACATCACTCGTCACTAAGCTCAGGTCCCTGGGTCTGAACTCCTCCCTGTGCAACTGGATCCTGGACGTCCTGACATGCCGACCCCAGGTGGTGAGGGTAGGCAACAACACCTCCGCCATGCTGATCCTCAACATGGGGGCCCCACAAGGGTGCATGCTCAGCTCCCTCCTGTACTCCCTGTTCACCCAACTCAATCATCAAGTTTGCTGACAACACGACAGTGGTAGGCCTGATTACCAACAATGACGAGACAGCCTATAGGGAGGAGGTTAGAGCCCTGATGGAGTGATGCCAGGAAAATAACCTTTCCCTCAACGTAAAAAAAACAAAGTGGCTGATCGTTGACAACAGGAGACAGAAGAGAGAGCACGCCTCTATCAACAGGGGCTGTGATGGAGAGGGTCAAAAACTTCAAATTCCTTGGGCACACATTAAAGAGGACATGAAATGATCCCACCACACAGACACCTTCGGGAAGAAGGGACAACAGCGCCTCTTCAACCTCAGGTGGCTGAAGAAATTTGACTTTCCGCTAAGACCCTCACAAACTACTACAGATGCACCTTGTAGTCCCCTGTAGCTCAGTTGGTAGAGCATGGCGCTTGCAACGCCAGGGTTGTGGGTTCGTTTTCCACGGGGGGCCAGTATGAAAATGTATGCACTCACTAACTGTAAGTCGCTCTGGATAAGAGCGTCTGCTAAATGACTAAAATGTAAATAAATGTAAAAGAGCATTCTATTGGGTTGCATCACTGCCTGGTACAGCAACTGCACCCCCCTCAACGGCATGGCGCTCGGGAGAGTAGTGTGGTCAGCTCAACTCATCGCTGGGGTTACGCTGCCTGCCCTCCAGGACATTTACTGCACTTGATGTCAAAGGAAGGCCAAGAAGATCTTTAAGGACCTCAGCCACCCGAGCCACAGTCTGTTCACTCTGCTACCATCCAGCAGACTGAGACAGTACAGCTTCTATCACCAGGCCATCAGACTGTTGAACAGTTTCTATCACCAGGCCATCAGACTGTTGAACAGCTTCTATCACCAGGCCATCAGACTGAGAAACAGCTTCTATCACCAGGTCATCAGACTGTTGAACAGCTTCTATCAGCAGGTCATCAGACTGTTGAACAGCTTCTATCACCAGGCCATCAGACTGTTGAACAGCTTCTATCACCAGGTCATCAGACTGTTGAACAGCTTCTATCACCAGGTCATCAGACTATTGAACAGCTTCTATCAGCAGGTCATCAGACTGTTGAACAGCTTCTATCAGCAGGCCATCGGACTGTTGAACAGCTTCTATCACCAGGTCAGCAGACTGAGAAACTGCTTCTATATCCAGGCCATCAGACTGTTGAACAGCTTCTATCACCAGGACATCAGACTGTTGAACAGTCATCACTAGCTGGCTAACTGCCCAGTACTCAGCCCTGCATCTTGAGACTTACAGTATGCCCCATGTATATACAGTGGGGGAAAAAAGTATTTAGTCAGCCACCAATTGTGCAAGTTCTCCCACTTAAAAAGATGAGAGAGGCCTGTAATTTTCATCATAGGAACACGTCAACTATGACAGACAAATTGAGAAAAAAAATTCCAGAAAATCACATTGTAGGATTTTTTATGAATTTATTTGCAAATTATGGTGGAAAATAAGTATTTGGTCATCTACAAACAAGCAAGATTTCTGGCTCTCACAGACCTGTAACTTCTTCTTTAAGAGGCTCCTCTGTCCTCCACTCATTACCTGTATTAATGGCACCTGTTTGAACTTGTTATCAGTATAAAAGACACCTGTCCACAACCTCAAACAGTCACACTCCAAACTCCGATATGGCCAAGACCAAAGAGCTGTCAAAGGACACCAGAAACAAAATTGTAGACCTGCACCAGGCTGGGAAGACTGAATCTGCAATAGGTAAGCAGCTTGGTTTGATGAAATCAACTGTGGGAGCAATTCTTAGGAAATGGAAGACATACAAGACCACTGATAATCTCCCACGATCTGGGGCTCCACGCAAGATCTCACCCCGTGGGGTCAAAATGATCACAAGAACGGTGAGCAAAAATCCCAGAACCACACGGGGGGACCTAGTGAATGACCTGCAGAGAGCTGGGACCAAAGTAACAAAGCCTACCATCAGTAACACACTACGCCGCCAGGGACTCAAATCCTGCAGTGCAAGACGTGTCCCCCTGCTTAAGCCAGTACATGTCCAGGCCCGTCTGAAGTTTGCTAGAGTGCATTTGGATGATCCAGAAGAGGATTGAGAGAATGTCATATGGTCAGATGAAACCAAAATATAACTTTTTGGTAAAAACTCAACTCGTCGTGTTTGGAGGACAAAGAATGCTGAGTTGCATCCAAAGAACACCATACCTACTGTGAAGCATGGGGGTGGAAACATCATGCTTTGGGGCTGTTTTTCTGCAAAGGGACCAGGACGACTGATCCGTGTAAAAGAAAGAATGAATGGGGCCATGT
The DNA here is from genome assembly GCF_020615455.1 of Coregonus clupeaformis. Taxonomy (NCBI): domain Eukaryota; kingdom Metazoa; phylum Chordata; class Actinopteri; order Salmoniformes; family Salmonidae; genus Coregonus; species Coregonus clupeaformis. Next base: position 8,214,770 of record NC_059201.1, read on the forward strand.
ATCGTGAGATTTTGAGTGAAAACCTCCTTCCATCAGCAAGGGGATTGAAGATGAAACGTGGCTGGGTCGTTCGGCATGACAATGATCCCAAACACACCGCCCGGGCAACGAAGGAGTGGCTTCGTAAGAAGCATTTCAAGGTCCTGGAGTGGCCTAGCCAGTCTCCAGATCTCAACCACATAGAAAATCTTTGGAGGGAGTTGAAAGTCCGTGTTGCCCAGCGACAGCCCCAAAACATCACTGCTCTAGAGGAGATCTGCATGGAGGAATGGGCCAAAATACCAGCAACAGTGTGTGAAAACCTTGTGAAGACTTACAGAAAACGCTTGACCTGTGTCATTGCCAACAAAGGGTATATAACAAAGTATTGAGAAACTTTTGTTATTGACCAAATACTTATTTTCCACCATTATTTGCAAATAAATTAATAAAAAATCCTACAATGTGATTTTCTGGAATTTTTTTCCTCATTTTGTCAGTCATAGTTGACGTGTACCTATGATGAAAATTACAGGCCTCTCTCATCTTTTTAAGTGGGAGAACTTGCACAATTGGTGGCTGACTAAATAATTTTTTTCCCCACTGTAGATAGTCATTGAACGCTGGTCACCTCATATTCTGTTTATATACTGTTGTTTACTCACTGTGTATGTATATACTATATTCTCCACATATATCATCCTGTTATACCTTTTCTACTGTACATACTGTTCCATTTTATTTTCCAGATGATATTCAGTCTCCACACACCACGTACGTATAGTCTCACTGTAATACACCTACTTGGATTGTTATTTCTTCATTTCTTCTTTAGATTTTTTTCAATATTGTGTATTTGTGAGATATTTTACTGCAGTGTAGGAGTTAGTAACACAAGTATTTCGCTGCACCTGGCATAACACCTGTAAATCTGTGAACGCGACCAATAAACACTGATTTGATTTACAGACATTCGCATGTTGTTGCTTCCTCAGAAAACTGCAGGAAATGAGAATCATTGATGTATTCTGTTCATGTCTTATGAAAAACTTATACCAATTCTTTAATATTCTTAATTTTGCTCTGTGTGACCACCAGCCAACGTGGCTGCTGAAATAAACATTCTACCCGCCAATACCAAAATCTACCCGCATTTGGTCGGTGGCGGGTGTTAATGTTAGACCCTGGAGTACATTTTTCTCAATAGTACAGAAGTTATCAGCAAAGTCAGTACTAGTAGGAAAAGACTGTAAGTGCAAATTTTTTTTTACCACAACTACTACTTACTTTTGACCTCCAGCTTGCAGCCGGTGTCGACCTTCCCCAGTTCGTTCTCAGCTCTGCAGACATACTCTCCACCGTCGTATTGGCCGGGCTTACGGATCTCCAGGGTGCAGATGCCCCCTGTGCTGATCATCCTGTACTTGGGGTTATCCATGTTGTTGAGGATCATCTTGTTCTTCATCCACATAATCTTAGGCTGCAATGACATAATAAGTGATTTCTACATTTCAGATCAATTGTTTGAAGTTTCAAGTTTTATTGTCAGCAGCTAGGTTTCCATCCAATCACGCAAATGTTCTAAAATCCGCCAAAGAAATATGCGCATTTTCCCACCAGTGGTGTGTTTCCACCAAACGGACTTGTTACAGATAAAAATCAGTGCGTGATGACGTAGTGCACACAAAATGTACTTTTTTGCTTCAGTTTTCATGTACCGAATAAAAATCTAAAGTTCAATGTATTTCCATCCCATTTTCAACTCTACCGATAGTTTTGTCACAAACTGTTGCATTAAATAGCAAATGTGCCTACGCTGGTTTTGGCACATGCGCTCTAGCCAACAGCTTGCAGATACAGTGTGGGTAGGCTGTGCAGGTAGGCTAGTCTACATGATGACATTATTATGGATAAGACCGAGAATATTTGTATTTGTCAAACGGCAGTCAAGCATCGATCATCATGTCACCAGAATAAGACCCTCGATATTTATTGGAAAGGAGCATCAAGCTCCTTGCACATTCACCACTCTGTGAAGTTCATCATAACTTATTTCATTTGTAGCCTACTAAACTGCATGCTTTCCTGAATCATAGTGGGAGGACCACACAACATGTCATCGCGTGACTCCAAGTTTAATTTGATATGATGGTTATTATATCAATATCTGTGCATAAAGTCATTTCCACTGCCATTTCTCGCATAATTAATTTTACAGACACAAAAAGATCCCACCATGTCAAACGAGCAAATTATGTGTCTGTCACGCCCTGGCTCTGGGGACTCTTAAATGTTGAGCCAGGGTGTGTAGTGTCTATGTTGTGTTTTCTATGTGTTTCTTTCTAGATCGTTTATTTCTATGTTGGCCAGGGTGGTTCCCAATCAGAGACAGCTGTGGCTCGTTGTCTCTGATTGGGGACCATACTTAGGCAGCTTGTTTGGCACTGTTGTTTGTGGGATCTTGTTCCGTAAGGTTTGTGTTTAACCCTAGGACTTCACGTATCGTTTATTGTTTTGTTCGTGTGTGTACTAAATAAAAGAATGTATGCTTATCACGCTGCGCCTTGGTCCGCTTATTATGACGATCGTGACAGTGTCAGCATTTATAAAATTGATTTTTTTTTATACGGTATGACTTTACTCATAAAAACTGTGGATGGAAACGTGGTTAAAGTCACAATTGTTTACTTGAGCTTTCGTGTACTTGGAGTATGTTTTACCATGCACCTTACTCAAATCTGATCCACGCATCGCAAAGGGAACATACCTCTATGAACAATCAATCAAATCCCCCAATAAAGGAACATCACATTTTAGCAGCCGCTCTTATCCAGAGTGACTTACAGTAGTGAATGCATACATTTGAGTTATTTTTCATACTGATCCCCATGGGAATCAAACCCACAACCCTAGTGTTACAAGCACCATGGTCTACCAACTGAGCCACACAGGACCACACACTCATGTAGGGCTAGCTATGTTGGTTTCTAAGCCCTTTTCTTTGATGGTAACAGCTATTCGGAAGACACACACTCTCTCTGGGGTGCATGAGCCAGGGGGTCCAGTGACAGGGGCACCGTGTGGCTCAGTGTAAATGACCCCCATGGTCCCCTCAGGGCAGGAATGTCACACATTTGACCCCTCAACCCCCTCCTCTCTGTCACCCACACACCCAGCTGGCCAGGGGTCCAGAGGTCCAGGGCTCCGCTCAGAGACTATCAGAACCTAACCCTGTACGGAGCTGCATTCCCAACCCCCCTATGCCAAATGCTGCTCTGCTGTGACAACTGGCAACCCAGTGTATCTGCTGGGAGGGGAGGGGACAGGCTGGAAGCTGGAGGTTCAGACAGCAGGCTGACAAGGATACTAAAGATCCCTCTCATTCCAACTCTGCTACAAGTAAATATATTGACAGGGACGGATGGACAGGGGTATGCGTGTGTGTGTCTGTTTGTGTCTGTGCGTGTGTGTGATACATATATGTGTATCCCCATCCAATAATATTTTCCAGGGAAAAAGTGAAGGCACACAAAAATATGTAATGGATCCGCACAAAAAAAAAAAGCTTACTTCATTATTAGATGTTTTTAAGTATTTTCACTGCATCAGAGATAGCGTACATGGACGTTTCGGCTTTACAGCCTTCTTCAGTGTGTAGGTGAAGTGAAGGCGCAACTGGCAGCTGTATGTGTTCATGGGCCTGGCATGTGGAGCCATCGGCACTAAAATCTCACCCAACAAACAATGAGTGGGTCTGTTAGAATCATGACAGTTCTGCTAGACTAGCCCACAGGTTTCCTTTCCATGAAGAACCTCCAGTACTGGGCTGGTATGAGAGTTTGTGAGAGGGAAGGTTTACCTTAGGGGATCCCCTCACAGAGCACAGCAGCTTGGTGCTGTAGCCAACAGTGGTGGACCTGTCATTCAGAACAGTGGTGAACTTGGGAGCCTCGGTGAAGTCACGCTCCACGAACGGGGTAGGTTTGTAGTCAATAACTGAAAAATAATGAGACACAAGCATGGATTAGGTCTTAAATAGGAGCAACTAGCTACAAGGAGACTTTTCTGTCCTACTCGTTCTAACCGTCTCCAACATTCTAACGTTGCAGGGGGATGTTTTTAGAAAGGCGTGGTGTGGAGAATGTCTCACCCTCCTTCACAATGGTGGCTTCTTCCTTGGTCACGGCACATTCCTCACTGAGTCCACACTTGTTCTCTGCAAAGACCCTGAAGGTGTAGGTGTTGCCCATGATGAGGTCTGAGATTGTGGCGTTTAGTCTGGTGTAGTGCTCCAGGATGTTGAACCAGTCCTGGGCAAGACACCATATTAGCATTAATTATATTTTATTACAGGAACTTTATTTTCTTTTGGGGTCTATTTTTTGTGTAAAGTGTACTGAGATGTACCTTTAAATAAAGTTAGTTTGGATTAGATTTGATTACAGGGAAAATTTTTGCTACTGAATCAATGGGAACTGTGTAAACGAGTTGGCTACAGAAGCTGTCATTGACTTTGACATTGTAATGTAAGCGGCGGGTTTCTCACCCCGGTTTTCTTGTCAGCCTTCTGGACGGTGTAGCCTGTGATCTCTGTGTTTCCATTATCTTTAGGTGCGGTCCACTCAAGAGCAACGTTGAATCCCCAGACATCCGCAACCTTAACGCTGGCTGGTGGCCCAGGCAGCTCTGTGGGAGAGCAGGCACAGAGGTAAAAGGTTGCATCATTTGTATCAGTCAACTCACAACAACTCAATCACTCTCCAGATCAGTTAGGACTAGGTCCAGGACTTCTTCCTGATCACATGACCTGACCAGGAACAACCCCTGGCCCTAGTTATGATAAAAAATATACCATGACAGTCAGAGGCTAATGCTACATCATGATCTGTTTGGAAATGAAAACAAGGTTGGATAGTCTAATACAATTTGACTTACCAATAATCTGGATGATGATAGCAGCTTTGTCTTCAAAGTCGTCCACCTTCACGCACATCTCGTATGAGCCAGAGTCCGCTCTCTCTGCTTGACGGATGAACAGGATGCTGTCTGTGTCAGATGTACGGACGTTGGCCCTCTTTGGGTCAAGGGGCCCTCCATCCTTTAACCAGCTAACCACCGGCTTAGGTTTGCCCTAGGACAGTAAAGAACACAAGGCCGGGCTCAATCAATGGTCTAACTTCCATCTGCATGGACACATGCTATAACATCAAATTATTTTACATCATCATGGCCAGGAGTCTTTCCTGACAATGTGATAAAACTCTAGCCCCTAGTTGTATTAAATAGTAAATGTGACTATAGCTAGGGTCCAATGTTTTTAATCCTGCTCAGGTCATGTCGTCTAGACAAACTCCCCACTCATCATCTCATAATGCAAACTCACAGAGTAGGGGATGACAAGGTTGATCTTCTCACCGACTTTCTTGACATACCTCTGCCTCAGGAAACGAGGCAGGCGGACTTTGGGGCGAGCTACAGACGGAACAAAAATAGGTTACGAATAACAATAATAATCAACCTGTTCAAATAAGTAAAATGACTGAAACTGACACACTTTATGGATAGGACACTACAGAGACACTTCAGAGACACTTCAGTGACACTTCAGAGATACTTCAGAGACACTTCAGAGCAAGCAATTGAATGTTTATCAGATATTAATAAAAAACAAAATCCTCAAAACCCACTTTATGTACATTGGAGACAGATTATCCTGTACTCCAGTCTTCCAGACCAGATCTAGTTGGGTGGGAACCAACCACCTGCTGAGTCTAGTAGAGTTATACTCATCAGAGCTCTAAATAGGTCCTGTCTGAACTCACACCATCTCATCAGAGCTCTAAATAGGTATTATCTAAACACACCATCTCATCAGAGCTCTAAATAGGTCTTATCTGAACTCACACCATCTCATCAGAGCTCTAAATAGGTATTATCTAAACACACCATCTCATCAGAGCTCTAAATAGGTCTTATCTAAACTCACACCATCTCATCAGAGCTCTAAATATGTCCTATTTGAAATCACACCATCGCATCAGAACTCTAAATAGGTCAGTTACCCCAGCACACACTGTTAAACAGGCTGCATTAAGAATCATACTCTACAGTTACCCCAGCCCACACGGTTGAACAGGCTGCATTAAGAATCATACTCTGCTTGATACTGTATTGTAGATTCTACCTAGACCATAGGGTTCCCCACAAACACATCAATCACAGCAAATGGCTTGCTGCATGTGTTAAAACATGGACAGAACTGTTGTATTTGTAACTAACCAATAACAGAACATAGAAACTATAATTGCGAACCCGCTCCTATACAAATCTATGCACTAGTGCCATTGGATGTCCAGTGCTATAGGCAGAAATATGTGCTGCTATTAGAAAATGGATGAAAAAAAACAACCAACCCACTGGGGAATGGTCATGGTAGAGTTAGGTGTGTTTCTCTGTGGAGCGTCCCGACTTGACACTCCTTATGGGGGATCAGGTCAAAAGAGAACTGCCCTGTCCCTGTCAGAGTCTGTGGCATATTTAAAAATAAACACTGGGTCCCTGGTCATCTCAAAGGACTTAGATGGCATACGAGACATTAGATCCCTCCCCTGTCCCCACCCCCTCTGTGTAGAGTGGACACTTTGGAATGTCCCCAACCCCCAACCCCGCCCTGTACGATTATACTTGTCACCATCACACCATCGCTGGCTTGACACCTCTCCAGCACGCATTCTGACTAGGGAGTCAACTCTATGCCAAACCTTCCGAATTGAATCTGTGTTCTGTGTTAATAGCAGACACATCCCAACCATTTTTCAAATGATTTGTGGGAAAGTTAGAAGTCTTTCCATTGTGTGGGTAACCAGATGCCTCTATTGGTGGACCAACGGTTAAGTTTGACAGTGGGACTGTGGGACTTGGACACTCCTATTGCGGGACAGCCAGTCCCTCGTATAAGTCCTTGGGGTTCAGGTTTCATTCCCCTCCACTAAAACTCTCCATTACACATTTGATGATCTCTCTCTTTACATCCCTGATTAAATAACTTACTTTTTAATCGATCTTCTTTTTTTTTGTAGGTCTACCAATTCTTTTAGATTTCTATTTTACTGTATGTTCTGAATTTTTGACTCTGAATAAAACACAAAATCCAGGGCCTACCACTGTATACAGTAAATTAACTTGATTCCATGATGATTGCTGTAAATTCAGCCAGATCGCTTCAAGATTGACTTCGAAATTGGACGTCTGTCCATGTCCTGAGGTTGAAGGGAAATGCCTTCACCACCAGCCACTAGGGGCAACAGTGAGCGCTATTACAATCAAGTAGGCTTGGGCATTGTGGATGAGGGGTGGGGGATGAGTGTAATCCTATGACTCTGGATTCGAAGGTCGAGGGTTCAATCCCAGTGTTTGGCATAGGGATTTTTTACCCTATGCCAAACCTTAAACCTTACCCTTAACCCTTAACTTTGAAATTTGGAGCAACTTCGAAATTTGACGTTTGGAGAAATGGAACGATGTGGAGCAAGAGAAGCAACCCAGCATGTCAAAAACACTTTGAAATTTGACATTTGGAGCAACTTTGCAATTTGACGTTTGGAGAAAAGTGCAAAAATGTTTAATTCTGCAGTGAGACTATGAGAGCTTGTTGGTAAATTAAGATGCTTGACTAACCATTAACAGTTATCATTGAGGAAGACTAAAAATTACTTCTCCTGAATGCACAGTAAGAAGACACTGGTGAAAACATGCAACCAAAAGGTATTGTTGTGGAAAATGATCACTATACCTATTAAAAATCAAAGTTCTTCCAGAGTTTTTGTAGAATCTAGATAGACTTTATTACATAGAGCAACAAAAGCCGAGCTGGTCTGCAGAGCAACTAACTCACAACACTCGGCCCTCAGTTTATATACAATGTCCATTCCTGCTTGTTTTACATACTTTTTAGCTTAAACCCTCCCAGTTCAGTTTCTCCACCATTGTTTCCAAACGTTCATCTTTTGACCGCTCCGCCCACTCTCTTAATTTATGATAGTGGTGAAATCTGACTTCTCCTCCTATATTTATTTAGTTTGGATACAATGGTGGCCAAACCAAACTTTCTCATGTAAAAAATAACAGAACCCATCAATCGATACTTGAATATGGTTTAAACATAGCAGATCCATAATCCATTCTCAACCATATACATTTAAGACTTTCCTAATGCATTGCCTCATACATAACAGTATACTCAATCAAGAGCCATCTCCTGACTCTGGCTCAGACTCCCTCCTTGTGTACCACTCGGTACCACACTCACCTAGTCTTATTGCCTCATCCTCTGTACCACTGCTTGTCTTTATAATTAGCTATATTTTAATATTTATAGTCTAGAAAGATTTACTATTTTTAACCTATGGTCTGACCTTGGGTACCACTCGGTACCATAGCTCTGTATGGTCTACTGAAAAAATACCCCACAGTATCAAAGGGAGTGCTTTAGGCACTTAACAACTGGGGAGCTAGCTCCATGCTTGGACTGAGGAGCTCTACCACCCTCTTGGTGGCAATAATCTGAGAAGACGACAGTTGCATTACTCTAACAGGCCAGGGATGTGCCAAGCCAACAGAATTTGGATATCTGAGATGGAAAATATGCTGAGCTGTTTCTCCCTAGCTGTTTCAACGTCTGCTCTTTTGAAAAGCTTTTACAACAATAAAGACGCCCACCACAAACAGTTTGGACTTGCTGCGATGGCCACCCGTTAATACAATACTGTCCACTTGAAGTTCATGGAAGAAAACCCCCACATCTTCTGGTTGGCAGTAATGGACCATGGTGTGCTTCTGAAGTACAGTAGCTAAGGGCTGTGTGTGTGTGTGTGTGTGTGTGTGTGTGTGTGTGTGTGTGTGTGTGTGAGAGAGAGTACATATGTGACCAGTTTCAGGAAGCTAGGCATATGTCGCACGTCACTACTTCACAGGAGAGGCATTTGAAAGTATTTTTATTTCGTTATTCTTTATGCGTTTTTTTTTGGCAGAAATGCCTTCTGGAAGATGTCAACTTTCATGTGCCTTAATAAAAAACTTGTATTCCATCTGTAAATACAAATAAAATGGTTAATTACGAGCCTAGTTGGTTTAGCCACGGAAAAAGACAGGAACCTTCCTGCTAGCCATGATTGGCTGAGAAAATGGATGGGCTGGACATGCCAGGAGATGAGTTTGGATTGGTCTGCCATGTAGCTCGCTTCTGTCTATAATGTGAGCTGCTCAGTATGTGTTGATAATCCTATCTACCACGGGTTTTTGGAAATATATAACATTAGCCATCGAGAACTACAAAAGTTGTACTACTTTTCTCAACAACATTGATGCCCTGAATTCAGCAGGTGCTATCGTCAGATGAGTTGGAAAAAGTTGTGATGGGCTACTTTCTCTGCACACGCCACGGTCAGTTTGAACCAGAGTGACTTGACACAACGCTGGCCAAACAAGAATGGAGTTAAATGGTTCCAGTCTGCCGTGAAGCGTTCATGTATGTATACGGGTAAGAGTCTAGCTACATTTTCAGATATTATACGTTTCAAATTTTGTCAGAAAGTTGTTTTCATTGCAAGTTAAAGCATACTGTTAGCTAGCAAGCGAATGTTAGCTTGCTGGCTCGTTAGCTAACGTTACGTGTATGATCTGTGTAGTAATCAGAACCCATTCACTTATCTAGGTGTGGCTGTGGGGTGGTTATAGCATTTATTTCACATGACCGATCAATTTAGACAAGTGTGACTGGGTAAGTGTCATCTAATAATTCTAAAATATTTATATCTGGACACTTTCTGTTTTTGATATTGCTACTATGCAAGTATTCAAGTAACCATTTCACTGTACAGTTTACACACTCTGTATCCTGTGCATGTGACAAATAAATATACATTTAATTTGATATAGTGTGTGTTTACCAGAGACGATAATGTGAAGAACAACATGACCTGCACTAAAGTCAGATTAGGACATAGGCCAAGGACTAAATAAAGTGTATTTTTACCTGGAGTTTTCCTTATTGTAGGCTGCTACTTTTACCACTTTTAGTCTTGAAATCATTGGTTGTTTACTACACTACTCACTCTGTTTAACACATGGCCTCATGTGAATCCTTAAAGAGATGGGTGGGGCTAAAGCTTAAGAGGGTCTGAACGATGCTGGATGGGTGTAGACAAAGAAGAGCTCTCCAGTAGGTGTACCAAAAAATTCAAGGAGCATTTTCTCAAAAGTGGGGTTACAAGTTTATCAACATTCAAAGCAGAATTACTTTCCCATTGTTCCTCAACTGCAGTGTCTATATACCATTTACTCTACTTTTATCCAATGTAAAAAACACAGTTTCAAATGTTGTGACACAGGACCGAATCCAGGTGGTGGGTAACATACAGTGCATTCGGAAAGTATTCAGACCCCTTCCCTTTTTCCGCATTTTGTTACGTTACAGCCTTATTCTAAAATTGATTAAATATTGATTTTTTGTCAACAATCTACACATAATACCCCATAATGGCAAAGCGAAAACAGGTTTCTATAATTTTTTGCAAATGTATTAATAATAAAAAAACGAAATACCTTATTCACGTAAGTATTCAGACCCTTTGCTATGAGACTCAAATTGAGCTCAGGTGCATCCTGTTTCCATTGATCATCCTTGAGATGTTTCTACAACTTGATTGGAGTCCACCTGTTGTAAATCAATTCAATTGATTGGACATGATTTGGAAAGGCACACACCTGTCTATATAAGGTCCCACAGTTGACAGTGCATGTCAGAGCAAAAACCAAGCCATGAGGTCGAAGGAATTGTCCGTAGAGCTCCGGGACAGGATTGTGTCGAGGCACAGATCTGGGGAAGGGTATAAAAAAATGTCTGCAGCATTGAAGTTCCCCAAGAACACAGTGACCTCCATCATTCTTAAATGGAATAAGTTTAGAACCACCAAGACTCTAGAGCTGGCCCCCCGGCCAAACTGAGCAATCGGGGGAGAAGGGTCTTGGTCAGGGAGGTGACCAAGAACCCAATGGTCGCTCTGACAGAGCTCCAGAGTTCCTCTGTGGAGATGGGAGAACCTTCCAGAAGGACAACCATCTCTGCAGCACTCCACAAATCAGGTCTTTATGGTAGAGTGGAACACTTAAGCCACTCCTCAGTAAAAGGCACATGACAGCCCACTTGGAGTTTTCCAAAAGGCACTTAAAGGACTCTAAGACCATGAGAAACAAGATTCTCTGGTCTGATGAAATCAAGATTGAACTCTTTGGCGTCACGTCTGGAGGAAACCTGGCACCATCCCTACTGTGAAGCGTGGTGGTGGCAGCATCAAGCTGTGGGGATGTTTTTCAGCGGCAGGGACTGGTAGACTAGTCAGAATCGATGGAAAGATGAACGGAACAAAGTACAGAGAGATCTTTGAAAAAAACTTGCTCCAGAGCACTCAGGACCTCAGACTGGGGCGGGACAACAGGACAACGACCCTAAGCCAAGACAACGCAGGAGTGGCTTTGGGACAAGTCTCTGAATGTCCTTGAGTGGCCCAGCCAGAGCCCAGATTTGAACCCGATCGAACATCTCTGGAGAGACCTGAAAATAGCTGTGCATCGACGTTCCCCAAACAATGTGACAGAGCTTGAGAGGATGTGCTGAGAAGAATGGGAGAAACTCCCCAAATACAGGTGTGCCAAGCTTGTAGCGTTATACCCAAGAAGACTCAAGGCTGTAATCGCTGCCAAAGGTGCCAAAGGTGCTTCAACAAAGTACTGAGTAAAGGGTCTGAATACTTATGTAAATGTGATATTTCAGTTTTGTATTTTTTATAAAGTTGCAAACATTTCTAAAAAACTGTTTTTGCTTTGTCATTATGGGGTATTGTGTGTAGATTGATGAAGAAAAAAAACAATTTAATAAATTTTAGAACCAGGCTGTAACGTAACAAAATGTGGAAGAAGTCAAGGGGTCTGAATACTTTCCGAATGCACTGTATTGTCCATGCTTTGCTTACCCCCAACTTCCTTGACCAGAACAGGATCGGCGATAGTAGCAGGGGGGCTGCGGCCACCAGAGTTCACAGCCACCACCCGGATCAGCAGATGGTCGCCGGTAGTCTGGTTCTTGATTACATAACGACAGGACATGGTCAGATCCTCGTTGACTGCTTTCCAGTCTTCAGCTGTGACAGGAAAGAGAACACAGTGATGACAATATAGAACAGTAACAGAACAGTTAACACGATGAGGACGACATAGAACAGTAACAGAACAGTTAACACGATGAGGACAATATAGAACAGTGACAGAACAGTTAACACGATGAGGACAACATAGAACAGTGACAGAACAGTTAACACGATGAGGACAACATAGAACAGTGACAGAACAGTTAACACGATGAGGACAACATAGAACAGTGACAGAACAGTTAACACGATGAGGACAATATAGAACAGTGACAGAACAGTTAACACGATGAGGACAATATAGAACTGTGGCAGTAGAATGAACACCGTGAGGACAATAAGCATGAGTTAACAGCTCAGTTTATGAATCCTGTCATTTTATTGTATCATGCATTTATACATGTTGTACTTATTTTCCTATCTGGGCCCAAAACAATATTTTTAAATGGACTAATCAACGAGATTCATTAATAAAAATATATTATGTTGTGTCAAAACAATATTTTTAAATGGACGAATGAAGGAGATTAATTAATAAAAATATAATATGTTGTGTTTTCAGGGTGCATTACTACATTTGCAAGGTCAACCGTGAAGTTGTATAACTTGAGGTATCTTCTCTTCTCTGCCATTTGAGTTGAGTCTGTTACTGACATTAGCATACGGTTGTGATCTAAAAGCAGGCACCAGCAAGTTCACGGCACCACCAGAAATGCCTCTCTCCTTATAGGGAGAGGTTAGGTACGGTATAAATCAACTAGTGACATGCAGGGAAGAGGTGCAACTGATAGGTCTGACCAGCCAATAAAATATCATTTACAATTGTACCGTCTTAAAGTGGACCGGAGCCTCATTGTAGGGTGTTAGGTAAAACAATCAATAAACATTTTCATAAGGTTGTGGTTAATTCTCAATTTTACCTTAGATAATTCTCTACATCAGAGATGTACAAAATCCAATGGGACAACATAACAACATTCAAGAACTTAGTCGTTAAAAGGGTAGCCTGGTCCCAAATTGGTCATGCCCATGACCGTGGGAGTTGGCAAGACTGCACAAACAGATCTGGGACCAGGCTAGTTAAGGGCTGAAGTGGGTTTGAAGGACTTACTTCCCTCCTTAGTGATTTCCACAGTGTATCCATCCAGGCCAGAGTTGGGTGGAATGGTCTTTGGAGGCCTCCAGGTAATGGTCACTGAAGTGTCACTCTTATCCTCCACTATTACTTCCAGGGGCTCGCTGGTGGGCTCTACAGTTTGGAAACGTAAACACAATTCAGACAATGTACAACTCGAGACGCAAGAGGAAATAATTAGCCTTATTGGATTATCATGTCAATGGAAACATGGCAATAGGGCTCTACAGTTTGGAAAACACAAACACAATTCAGACAACGTACAACTTGAGGACATAATATTGGGTTATCATATGAATGATAAAAATGGTAATAGGAGAATGTGTGAAGAGCTCCGTAACGGTTTGACTAATCTTTCCTCAGACCATCGGGTTGGTTTACTTTTGGGGGGTAGGGGTGGAGGGGGGATAGGTGCTTTGGGGGGTTCCTCTGCGGGGGCCGCGTCGGCAGCAGCAGCTGATGTTAAATGTGCATTTATTTAAAGGTTAGAAGCAGCAGGTATGAGAGCAGTGCTCTAGAATCACTTCCATCCAATCCATTCCAATCCCATCTCTCACTGAACATCTCTTGGATGACCAGTAGAGAGATGAAAACAGTCTACACCTATCCAATGTGCTATGGTACACTGTAGTCTTTAACTAGGGCCACGAGTGTTCCCTAGTACACTGTAGTCTTTAACGAGGGCCCAGAGTGTTTCCTGGTACACTGTAGTCTTTAAGTAAGGCCCAGAGTGTTCCCTGGTGCGCTGTAGTCTTTAAGTAGGGCCTGGAGTGTTTCCTGGTACACTGTAGTCTTTAACTAGGGCCTGGAGTGTTCCCTTGTACACTGTAGTCTTTAAGTAAGGCCCGGAGTGTTTCCCGGTACACTGTAGTCTTTAAGTAAGGCCCGGAGTGTTCCCTGGTGCGCTGTAATCTTTAACTAGGGCCGGGAGTGTTCCCTAGTAAGGTCACGAGGTCAGGAAAAACTTTAGCACACGCTATATGTATACCAAACTACATATACACTACCGGTCAAAAGTTTTAGAACACCTACTCATTCAAGGGTCTTTCTTTATTTTTACAATTTTTTACAATGTAAAATAATAGTGAAGACATCAAAACTATGAAATAACACGTATGGAATCATATAGTAACCAAAAAAGTGTTAAACCAATCAAAATATATTTTATATTTGCCTTGATGACAGCTTTGCACACTCTTGGCATTCAATCAACCAGCTTCACCTGGTTCCCACATATACTGAGCACTTGTTGGCTGCTTTTCCTTCACTCTCCGGTCCGACTTGTCCCAAACCATCTCAATTTGGTTGAGGTCGGGGGATTGTGGAGGCCAGGTCATCTGATGCAGCACTTCATTACTCTCCTTCTTGGTAAAATAGCCCTTACACAGCCTGGAGGTGTTGAAAATCAAAAGATAGTCCCACTAAGCCCAACCAGATGGGATGGCATATCGCTGCAGAATGCTGTGGTAGCCATGCTGGTTAAGTGTGGCTTGAATTCTAAATAAATCACAGACAGTGTCACCAGCAAAGCACTCCCACACCACAACACCTCCTCCTCCATGCTTTAAGAAGGCACAACTGTTAATTGAAATGCATTCCAGGTGACTACCTCATGAAGCTGGTTGAGAGAATACCAAGAGTGTGCAAAGCTGTCATCATGGCAAAGGGTGGCTATTTGAAGAATCTCAAATATAAAATATATTTTGATTTGTTTAACATTTGTTTGGTTACTACATGATTCCATATATGTTATTACATAGTTTTGATGTCTTCACTATTATCCTACAACGTAGAAAATTGTAAAAAATAAAGAAAAACCCTTGAATGAGTAGGTGTTCTAAAACTTTTGACCGGTAGTGTACCTTAACATGATCCCATATTGGAGTGGATTGAAATTGGACATATTCAGATGTGAAGGTATAATTGATCCATTTCACATGAACAGGGTCTACCTGTCGGCAGCAGCAGCATCAGCTAATGTACTAGTTAAAATGACATAAGGGCAGAGCCTGGCCCCAAATCTGCTTGTGCTGTCTTTAATGTCAACACCTATAATAATGACCATAGCATTTTGCAAGAAAGACAGTACAAACATATCTGGGACCAGGCTAATAAGGGCCTACCATGATGGGAAAAATGCTCAAATATCATTGAGATATTTTAGCGCTATTAAGTTAGGGCTCTATTCAAACTGTAACGCTGAAGCATTACAGATTCCGTGATATCTTCTTAAAGGTCATTTCCGATTGAGCCGACATACGCAGCTAAATCGGGAACATTGCCTTTAAATTTCAATCACGGTGTAAAGCTGAACTTCCGAGATGCGGATTGAATAAAGCGCTTAGTGTTGTTAGCCAAAAGTGATTTGTGATCATTCTAAATAGGTATATCCATATTGAGCGGCATACGATGACGAAGATGTCACCTGGCGCCCTGTGGATTGGTAGTGAGCCGATTACCATCAGCGGGAGCTCCGCCCTCAGCAGCAGGGGAGGTGGAGGCTGATATTCATTCAATGTTAGAGTGATGTTAGAACAAAAGCTGATTTTAAACGTTTCAAAATATCTTACTAAATGTTACAAAATGAAAAGAGAAGATGTTACAAAATGACAAGCTTAAAGTATGTGGATAAAAAGTACCGGTTTGTGAGTAAAGCGATAAAGATGTTACAGTAAAACGGTTAAGTAGCCTAATCAAGACAAACATCTCTTAATCTTGGCTTTACCCTCGACAGGTGCCTCAGCGTCAGCGACGGCTGGAGCTGCAGCTTCCTCGGAAAAATATACTTTCTCTAAATACATGTGAAGGAATACTTCGCAGGGTTTGGCGGCGCGCAATGGACGCAAGTAAAATTTTGGACCAAAAATGGAGAGGCTATTTATAGATGGCGGCCCTTGAAGAGATCCAGTGACAAAGGGACCGACATAAGAGCCATGACCTCCATTGAAATATTTGATGTATAAAGACCCATTAACAAACAATATCAACGTTTTGTTTTCCTGTCAACTTATGAAAATGTCACTTATGCCCCTTGCGCACCAAACAAACATCGCCATGGCTCATCCATCCAGTCCAGAGAGGAGATAAATGATATTGACAAAGTAGCCCACATGTGTTTCTGCAAAAAGCCCAACCGAGATTCATTTCATGGAGCATTATCGCATTACCATCTGGAGGAGGGGGTGTGGGTGCTTTGGGCTCTTCAGGCGCGGGTTCTGCAGGAGCCTCTCCTTCGGCAGGAGCTGGTGCCTCTCCCTTGGCAGGTGCAGCCTCTGCCGGTGGAGCTTCGCCCTCGGCAGGGGGAGTAGCCTCAGCAGGTGCGGCTTCAGCGGGTGCAGCGTCAGACATGGTGGCTGTTTCTGCTGCTACTCCCAAAGTCAGTATGTCCTCAAAGAGTCATCACTCTAGAGGAAGTGGCAGGCTATATAGTCGGTGGTAGCGGACTCCACCCCCTAATGCATTTTATGTAACAGATACTTGACTGAATCTTGGATCTTATTATAGGCCTAGAAGGAGTATGGACCCTTATATACAGTTGCCTATGTGGTCAGAGGGGTTTACCCTCTGTGTTTCAGTCAGTTTCCTGTTCACTGATGTGTTTGTTATGATAAACCACGCTTATAAACACTGATATGATAGTTAGACCGCAACCCACATGCACACTGACTGCTCTTGAAGATCTCAGGCGCTCTTTCATTACGCATGTAAAATATATTCGCAATTATGAGACAAATCATATATGACATGATTTTATTGACTCCAACGAACAGTGATAGGTGGATGGAAATGTCGATTCAGAAGAATGTCTATATTCTACTCAGTATAAATGATTAAGTTATTCATCTTGTAGTAGGCCTATATGGAGCAATTTTTATCCTGAATGATTGTTGTCGCTTACAGTATGCTGAAGTATTTACACTGTTTACAGTTATGTCCTGTACAAAATAGATCAATGAGATTTACAAAGGATTCCTTAGAAAAAGAAAGCTCAAATATCAACGTATTAAAAAGGAAAAGGTTAATCTATATAGAATTAACCCTTAACAATAAGTTAATGCTATTACATGTTCTGTTCACACTAATTTGACATGCATTTACATTAAGAAATCCATCACAATTGCACCTCAATGACATTAGATACCATTATTACAATTTGTATCTTTTTATTTTGAGTCAATAACAAGCTTTGCAAAAATAATTATGACTATTCAGCAACCTGTATTGGCCTTCATCAAGTGGAAATGCTTAATTTAGAATAAATTAATATTCATTAAGTTTCCAGAGGAACCAGATTTTATAGAAAACATTGATTTATCTTAGACTTTTAGAAAGTCTCGTTTTTATTTTGAACTATGAACTTTGTTCTTGGATAATAGTTCAATTGTGCCCAACTGCAATTAGGGCCTAATCCGTTTCGACAACAAGCCGTGGAACCTCTACAACCTAGGCTTCCACTGTCAAAGGTATAGCGATCTAAAGCCAAGGTTCTACCACTTCTAATTCAGTCAAGTGGTGTCTTGTGGGACCAATGTTTTTATTCCGCATATTCTAACAACCTTCAGATAGTTAGTCTACTCATAACACAAAGCATCCCTTCCATTTTAAAGGTCACATACTCCCTCTCAATGCAACACTTGCATCAACATTCACATTAAGGCATAGTTAACCCTGCCTGGTAACATATCATTTGGTCCAACTTACTGCAAGACTGAGGCAATGCAAATCAGAAGTGAACTGGGTTTTTTAGCTTTTAAAACAATTTTAAACCTTTTTATTTTCCTTCTGATTGCCAAAACCAGTAGAAGTTGCTGCATAGTCCTGATACACCAGATAGTTAGCAAACACACAGCACAGCCACTACAGAGCAACAGCCACTACAGAGCAACAGCCACAATGACCAGTGAGTGAGATGAAGAACAAACAGAATGGCATTTGTTTTCCTGTATACATAGATACAGGGAATTCTATACTCGTACTCATATTCATTCTCTTCTGAATAGTAAAACAATGCAGAGTTTGTACACTGGCAAAATGGGGAGCCTACATGATAATTATGTTTAAGTTAGAGGCTAATTATTAAGATTATAGAAGGTCCAGATGGGTCTCATGGTGCCATTGTGAAATGGATAGGCCAAAGGGGCATTTTTTCCCACATATGTTTCATCAAGGATTTCTTTCCATTTGTAAAAATGTGGAAGGTTGACGTTTATTGGGATGAGTCTTGTCTTTGAGGCAGAACTGAGAGATTTCCGCTAGATGGGCCAGCTGCATAGTCAAAACTGGCTACATTGTAAAAAATTATAAAAAAATAAATAAATGCCCTTTTGGATTTAATTTATTAAGGTTAGGGTTAGGACATTAGGTTAGCAGTGTGGTTCATGCTAGAGGTTAGGTTTAAAATTAGAGTTAATGACTTTGTGGCTGTGCCAGCTAGTGACCACTCTGCAGAGCTGCCTCCAGTACAAGATTCATGACAAAAAACGCAAACCTGCCATAATGTGACCACACAGGGAAGCAAAAGCCATTCACTTCAAGTCATTAACAGTTTGATGTCATCAGATGGACTTTGGACTCATTAATAGTTTGATGTCATCAGATGGACTTTGGACTCATTAATAGTTTGATGTCATCAGATGGACTTTGGACTCATTAACAGTTTGATGTCATCAGATGGACTTTGGACTCATTAATAGTTTGATGTCATCAGATGGACTTTGGACTCATTAACAGTTTGATGTCATCAGATGGATTTGACTCATTAACAGTTTGATGTCATCAGATGGACTTTGGACTCATTAACAGTTTGATGTCATCAGATGCACTTTCCACTCATTAACAGTTTGATGCAAAAGAACAAAAAATAAATAATGTTTTAACGTTATCATGGTGGTTTAGTTCCAGTTTGCTTAATAATGACCTTTAATAGTGTGCAACGTTTCTTTCGGTTGTGATAACGATTGTACAAAGAAAGCAATTTAACATTCATTTTACAGTTTATATACAGGTGATTTATGATCAAGGGATTATACATCATTAGTGTGGAGTCCAAAACAGAGACATTCTCCTACACTGTTTCAGCATCAGTCAGTATGGCCAAATGCATCTTTTGAGAACACTAATGTAACCCACTCTACTATACAATTTCATTTTTTTAAAATAAAAATGTACATTGCCTGTGACTTCTATCTTGTTTTGATAAGTTTATCTTCCTATATGTATGACTGTGAAGTGGGTAATGGTCCTTGATCGTTGCTGATGAGCAAATCAATATTTCTTCCATTTTATGCGGTGTGTCTGTATGGTCATTAACTAAACCAAAGATGAGCAAAGCAATAGTACCAGTCAAAAGGTGGACAGCACCATTGCGAGATACAATAGATGTACGATTGTTAACCTCTGATCACAACGGTTTGTGGGGTGCAACAGAGAGCTCTAAATTATGTTCACTCACCCGTCTTGGTATAGGCGGGTGAGTATAGGCCTAAATACATGTTTCTGCAAGGAATGAGAGAGTAGCTTTGTAAAAAAAGGCTACATTCAAAAGCACCTAAATGATCTGCGATGTTACATGGCCAACACATTGAGGAAAATATCTACATGTTCATTATTTTAAGCACTTTTATACTCTGACCCCCTAACTAGACAGTCAATATGCAAGATTACAGTAAAATATTTGGTTCAGCATATACGATATTTGCACCATGCAACTAGTGTAGATAAAACTGAAATGAATATCTACATAAAGAATTGAGCACAGTAACAATATTGGATAATTGCGTGGAATATATTAGATGATACCTCACCATCTTTAAAATAAAAGTTGAGGAATATCTACGCTATAAGCAAATAGCAGTTGCTCAAGCATTATTCATACAAAATAACTTTCTTAGTAATACCTGATTTATATGAAAGTGGTACTGTCATGGCCTTATTTCTTCAAACAGGTAGTTAGATTTCAAATATATGTCTATGTCAGTTCAGTCAAATAAATAAAAAGTATGCTGCCTGCAACAAATCGATGGACTAGTACAACAGAAGCTGACATTAGTACGTACTGATATTTTTTCCCCCCTGTTTTAGTTATGAGTATGACAGCATCTGTAATTTTGCACAGTTGTTTTTGCCGTGAATGATAATGAAAGATATTAACCATAAGGAAATAATCTGTGTTCTGCTCTGTTCAATCCTCTATTTTCTCACTTGACAATGAAACCCTGATCATCACCATCTACCCTACCTGCAACATATTGTTATCTGTAAAATATAGTTAGATGACCTTTAAATCACCCCGGAACCATGTGAGGGAGGGAAAAGTGAATGTCCTGGCACTACTCTGCTCTGAGGCGATGGTTATGAAAGCAAAGCACCACGATTGAATACTGCTGTCCATCTTGAGGTGACCATCAGGAATATATGTATTAAGGCATTCAGTTTGTTTGAGCACAGAGTCAAAACAGTTCACCTGGTTATGTATAAGAGTTGCATATGTCTAAGATTTGGCCTTCAAAGATTGATAGATAGATATGTATTCAGGAACAGGACACTATACAACCTGACATGCCGTCAACATGCCGTCATTCTCTTTCCAATAAGCCGAAAACAGGTTTCAAATGGACTTGATTTTACAGGCACACTGCAGGCCATGTTGCTGTTGTTGAGCAAAAGCGGATAAGCAAGAATGTGCTTTTTTTTGTCTTTTAAATGTGCTGTTGGAAGAATCACCTGCTTAGATGAATGAGAGATGAGGATGAATTTCTAAAGAGTAATACTTATTATCTAGATAATTAGCACCTGTTTCTATTGAGGGCAGCAGTGATAGAGATAAGTCTTCCATAAAGAAAGAGAGACTTTATACTGTAAATATAACCTTTAGTTCAAGAAAATTGGCAGAAATAGAAAATCGAAATGTTTTATATCGCTATAATGTCTGTTGGAATAACTTGGCATGATTGAATAAAGTTTCAAAACAACAGAACAAAACAAAACGGCTTCTCATTCAACCATATGGAGTATGATTGTTTTTTGCTAAGGTTCAAGATAAGTTACAAAATTAGCAGGAAACTATATTGGAGAGTTTTTGTTCCTGAATATTATACACTGAAGCTCACATAGGGGGAAATATGTAGGGCTATTTGAAGTGCTAGGTTTTGAGTCTACAGTTGAAGTTGATGTTCAAAGTGTAGGGAGGCTGGGGTCCATTGTTTCTCTGTCTGGAGATTCAATGTAGTTGGCTGCCTCTTGCAACTTCAACAACATCGCCATCTGAAACAACAGACAAAGGAGAGAAGGGTCAGGAAAGACAGATCATTTCAATGTAACTCTATACTAGTATGGTGACTAAGATTCCTTCCAAGCACATACAGTAATAGAATTGAGACACAGACAAGGCCAGAGAAGGCCTTACAGCAGGGCTGGGAAACAGGCGCCCCACAGTGTGTGTCAGGGTTTTGCTCCAGCCCAGCTCGTGCTGTACACACCCGATTCAACTAATCAACAAATAATGCTCCTCATATTTGGCCACTATTAGGTGAATCAGGTGTATCGTTGCTGGACTACAACCACATCCTACACACACTGTGGGACCTCCGAGACCACAGTTGCCTACCCCTAGGGTACATGAATGGGAAGACGAGTGTCTCACCAGTGGGTCCAGGGTGTCCATGGAGCTGGGTGGGGTCTCCTTATTAAGAGGCCTGGCTGAGGCCTCGCTGGGCTGGCCGGGGCCTCCAGAGGTCATGCTGGGGGGAGGCAGGTGGAACAGCTTGGCCTGGTCCTGTTGGGCTGAGGGCCAGGGTAGGGTGCCCCTCACCCACTCCACTGGGTCCTCCCACACTGCCTTCTGACCATGCACCTGTGGCACAAAGCCACAACACCGTCATACACTGACCCAACCACTGTCCTATCCACTTTTTTTCAGGACAAACCTGTAATTCATCTAGGGTGGTCCCAGATCTGGTTATGCCGTTACGCTAAATGCTTGACGTGGCAATGACAATAGGAATTGGCGATACAGCACAGATCTGGGACCAGGCTATAATTGATCTACCGGGATAATAAAACATGTCTGACCTTAATGCCATCCTTGGCTCCTTCCTGCAGGTAGGGGATAATGGAGAGGTTCCACAGGTCAATGAACCAGGAGCGGAACTCCTCCACAGTCACAGGACAGGACAGGAAGAAGCACGGGCCTAGAGAGAGGTAGAGAGAAGAGAGACAGACAGAGAGAGAGACCGAGAGAGAGACAGCGAGAGAGACCCAGAGACAGAGACAGAGACACAGAGACAGAGACACAGAGACAGAGACACAGGAAATAAAGAGAGAATAAATCATATTAAAGATATCTTTCAATGACCACATCCAATCAAACACACAGTCTGTGACCATAGACTACAAACAGGTCACCAATATCTAACTAACTTTAGGTATTATTTATTTTGGATAGTATGTAGATTTAGATCTGTAGACCATCCACAGGGGACTATCCAAATAAAGTGTGATCTAACTTTACATTCCTGTATTATTTCTCCCTTAAAACAGAATGTTTTCCTACCGATGAGGAAGTCGGAGGTGCTGTGTTTCTCCAGGAAGGTGTGCAGGTGGTACCACAGCTTGGGCACCCAGTCCAGCACCCTGAGGAGGTCCTCGTTGGCCAGGCTCCTCTCGTCCTCCGCCTCCATCAACTTCCTATGCAGGTAACGCACCAGGAAGCCATTGGCTGGCTCCACGTTATTGGAGAAGGTAACCATCCTGGGGGTCAGGGGAGGGTCAAAGGTCAGGACATGCTGTACATATCCTAAAGCACATTATCTAATGTACCTATATATTAGACGGCCAATATCCTAATTTAAATATGCATCAAAGCATAGATTAATGGCAGGGATATAGCCTTCAAAGAGGTGGTTTAAGGCTGGGTCAGAACAAAAATAAAACATGATTTGTCTCTTCAATTACCTGAAGCTGAGGTGCAGGCCGTGGTTTGGGGTCATCTTCACTGGCTGGTTGGTAGTTCCAATGACGTAAGGACTGAAATAGACAGAATCATCAGTTCAGACTAGAAACAATCCTTTACTAGAAATGTCGCTATAGATGTTTGATAAAAGGTTCCATTTCAGCTTCTGTTCAGTGTGTTAGTCCGCTCACCATTTGTGGTATTTGCAGGTGAGGGCCCCATTGACAAGGTCACTGATGGAAGTGGCATCATGTATATCATCCAGGATGACCACCAATGGGATTTCAGCGGTGCTGGTTTCCCGATCGATCTGATTGGCCAGGTTGGACAGGTAGAGTTGGAGATCCTGTTGAGAGGGAGGAGAGGGAGAGAAGTCATGCTATAGATGTATGGTGTTAAATCACAAACCCCATGACAGATGACTGCTTTCTCTTGGTCCTGAGCTGTAAGGTGTACATGCTTTTGTGCCTGTCCAGCACTAACACATCTGATGATTAGTGATAGCCTAAATTATTAGTTTATAATGAGCTGGGTCAGGTCTATTACTAGTACTGGGCTGAAACAAAACCCTGCACATCCTATAGCTCCTCTGTAAAACTAGGAGTGAGGAACCGTGTTGCCGTATGTATGGCACATGGTCCTGTCCCCACCTTGCATGACTGGCGGTGCATGTTGAAGGTGACCACGATACCGTCAGTGAGGTCTCGGCCACTGCGCTCCACCAGGTACTCTGCCAGGTGGGAGGTGAGGTAGGTCTTGCCGGTGCCGCTGGGCCCAGACAGGATGAGGCGGCGGTGCTTTAGCAGCAGGCTGATGTAGTGCTGGCTCATGGGCTTGGGGATGAGCGTCTCAAACACCAGGCTGTCCACACACTTCTCCTTCAGACCTGCAGGACGCAGACGTCAACAATTAAAAGTTTAATGTTCTGAAGCTTTATTGTCTGTTTAGTGTAAACACACAGTATTAAATACAGCTCTGGAAAAAATTAAGAGACCACTGCAAATTTTTCTTAAATCAGCATCTCTACATGTATGACAGCCATTCCATTCCAGTGTCTGTTGAATTCCAACACAGGCACACCTCATCTACTGAATTAGGTACTGATTAGGTGATCACCTGAAACAAATCTTATTTAACGAGGAAAAGTATAAAAACCACTGCTGTGGTCATCACTATCCTCTTGCAATAGGACCAGCTGGATGGTAAAAACAGTGCTAATTGTCACGATCGTCGTAGGAAGCAGACCAAGGCGCAGCGTGATAAGCGTACATTCTTTTAATGAGTACACACACGAACAAAACAATAAACGATACGTGAAGTCCTAGGGTTAAACACAAACCTTACGGATCAAGATCCCACAATACAAAAGTGCCAACAGGCTGCCTAAGTATGGTTCCCAATCAGAGACAACAAGAATCAGCTGCCTCTGATTGGGAACCACCCTGGCCAACATAGAAATACAACGATCTAGAACAGAAACCTAGAAAACGAATCATAGAAACTAACACCCTGGCTCAACATTAAAGAGTCCCCAGAGCCAGGGCGTGACAGTACCCCCCAAAGGCGCGAACTGCGACCGCGCCAACTAAACCCAACAGGGGAGGGGCCAGGTGGGCATTCCGCCTCGGAGGCGGATCCGGCTCCGGGCGTGACCACCACTCTCTCTCTCGCCCTCGTGTTCTGGCCCTGCTGGCCGGAGCTGGACTGAACACCGGTGGAGCGGATTGCTCTGGCTCCGGCGTGGAGCAGCTGACCGGTGCCGGACCAGGCACAGGGTGGAACAGGCACGGACCGTGCCGGACTGACGACACGCACCACTGGCTTGGGTGCGGGGAGCGGAACGGGCCGGACCGGGCTGACGATGCGCACCACTGGCTTGGTGCGGGGAGCAGGAACGGGCCGGACCGGGCTGACGACGCGCACCACTGGCTTGGTGCGGGGAGCAGAACGGGCCGAACCGGGCTGGCGACGCGCACCACTGGCTTGGTGCGGGGAGCAGGAACGGGCCGGGCCGGGCTGGCGACGCGCACCACAGGCTTGGTGCGAGGGCAGGAACGGGCCGGGCCGAGCACGCGCACCACAGGCTTGGTGCGGGGAGCAGGAACGGGCCGAACCGGGCTGGCGACGCGCACCACTGGCTTGGTGCGGGGGAGCAGGAACGGGCCGGACCGGGCTGACGACGCGCACCACTGGCTTGGTGCGGGGAGCAGGAACGGGCCGGGCCGGGCTGGCGACGCGCACCACAGGCTTGGTGCGAGGGGCAGGAACGGGCCGGGCCGGCGACGCGCACCACAGGCTTGGTGCGAGGGGCAGGAACAGGCCGGGCCGGGCTGGCGACGCACACCACAGGCTTGGTGCGAGGGGCAGGAACAGGCCGGGCCAGGCTGGCGACGCGCACCACAGGCTTGGTGCGAGGGGTAGGAACAGGCCGGACCGGGCTGGCGACGCGCACCACAGGCTTGGTGCGGGGAGCAGGAACAGGCCGGACCGGGCTGGCGACGCTCACAACAGGCTTGGTGCGAGGGACAGGAACAGGCCGGACCGTACCGGGAACACACACCACTGGCCTTGTGCGGGGATCAGGAACGGGCCGGACCGGACTGGTAACACACCCCAGTACCTCTCGCCGTGCCTCTACACTCTCCTTCCCCCTCATGACCAATGGCCCCCGTAACCTGGTGGCCTCCTCTCCTAGTCCATAAACTCGCCCTGTAGCTGCCTCCAGCAGCCCCGTCGTCCATGCCGTGTGCCCCCCCAAAAAAATTACTTGGGGTTGCCTCTCGCCTGTCCGACGACGGCACGGTTGGCGCCGAACCTCCTCTCTCGCCAGGGCCTTAACTTTTGCCCATGGCCCTCTGCCCGCGAACATGTCCTCCCAAGACCACCATTCGCCCACCTGGGACATCGCCAACTTCTCCAGTTCCTTACCCGGCGTTTGCTCCTGAACACGCTGCTTGGTCCTTCTTTGGTGGGATCTTCTGTCACGATCGTCATAAGAAGCGGAACAAGGCGCAGCGTGATAAGCGTACATTCTTTTATTTAGTACACACACGAACAAAACAATAAACGATACGTGAAGTCCTAGGGTTAAACACAAACCTTACGGATCAAGATCCCACAATACAAAAGTGCCAACAGGCTGCCTAAGTATGGTTCCTAATCAGAGACAACGAGAATCAGCTGCCTCTGATTGAGAACCACCCTGGCCAACATAGAAATACAACGATCTAGAACAGAAACCTAGAAAACTAAACATAGAAACTAACACCCTGGCTCAACATTAAAGAGTCCCCAGAGCCAGGGCGTGACACTAATAGTACATCAAAAGTAATATTAATCAAAAAATATCTATTGACCATGCCAAAAGAGTTGAAAAGGAAAGTTTTGAGTGAGGAAAAGAAGGGTTCAATTCTGGTTTTACTGGCAGAGGGATAAAGTGAGCGTCAGGTTGCTTCCATCCTTAACATTTCAATGAAGGCGGTTCATAAGAACAAGTTCAAGCAGCAGACATTGGGGACAACAAAGCTACAGACCGGCAGAGGGCAAAAACTACTCTCTACTGACCGGGATGACCGCCAACTCATTCGAATGTTACTCAACAACCGTAGGATGACATCAAGTGACCTACAAAAATAATGGCAAACGGCAGCTGGGGTGAAGTGCACGGCGAGGACGGTTCGAAACAAGCTCCTAGGGGCAGGGCTGAAGTCGTGCAAAGCTAGAAAAAAGCCCTTCATCAATGAGAAGCAAAGAAGAGCCAGGCTGAGGTTTGCAAAAGACCATAAGGATTGGACCGTAGAGGACTGGAGTAAGGTCATCTTCTCTGATGAGTCCAATTTTCAGCTTTGCCCAACACCTGGTCGTCTAATGGTTAGACGGAGACCTGGAGAGGCCTAGAAGCCACAGTGTCTCGCACCCACTGTGAAATTTGGTGGAGGATCGGTGATGATCTGGGGGTGCTTCAGCAAGGCTGGAATCAGGCAGATGTGTCTTTGTGAAGGACCCATGAATCAAGCCATGTACAAGGTTGTCCTGGAAGAAAACTTGCTTCCTTTTGCTCTGACATTGTTCCCCAACTCTGAGGATTGGTTTTTCCAGCAGGACAATGCGCCATGCCACACGACCAGGTCAATCAAGGTGTGGATGGAGGACCACCAGATCAAGACCCTGTCATGGCCAGCCCAATCTCCAGACCTGAACCCCATTGAAAACTTCTGGAATGTGATCAAGAGGAAGATGGATGGTCACAAGCCTTCAAACAAAGCCGAGCTGCTTGAATTTTTGCGACCAGGAGTGGCATAAAGTCACCCAACATCAATGTGAAAGACTGGTGGAGAGCATGCCAAGACGCATGAAAGCTGTGATTGAAAATCAGGGTTATTCCACCAAATATTGATTTCTGAACTCTTCCTAAGTTAAAACATTAGAATTGTGTTGTTTAAAAATGAGCATGAACTTCTTTTCTTTGCATTATTCGAGGTCTGACAACACTGCATATTTTTTGTTATTTTGACCAGTTGTCATTTTCTGCAAATAATAGATAGTAAAACCAGAGAAACTGATAATTTTGCAGTGGTCTCTTAATTTTTCCAGAGCTGTATAACAAAAATGGACATTGGCATCCTAGCAAAATGAACAACGATTGGTTGGGTGTAGGGCATTCCAAACAGTCCTCCAGTCAGCTGCTCACAGAGACCTCACAGAGACCTACCGTAATTGCAGAGAAACACCAAAACTATCAAGCCATTTCTCCTAACATTGTGAGAATACACTAAACCAGAGGTTTAATGTTTGTAGTTAAAACAAGGAGTCCATCCATGTGCATGAAAATGTTCTGCTCAACGATTTACCGCATCACATGTCATGTCACCCTTCATAAACAACTAGGAGTGCAGAAATAATGTTCTGAAAATAACTCCCAGATCAGAAGCAAGTAGTCTGTGCTCCTCCTCCTCCTCCCCCTCCCTCATGCCTCCTCCTCCTCCTCCCCATGCCTCCTCCTCCTCCTCCTCTTCCTCCTCCCCAATGCCTCAGCCCCTCCCCAATGCCACCCTCCCCTCCCCCATGCCTTCCTCCCTCCCGCCTTGTCCTCCTCCCTCCCTCCCTCCCGCCTTCTCCTCCTCCTCCCTCCCGCCTTCTCCTCCTCCTCCCACATGCATTCTCCTCCCCCATGCCTCCTCCCCCTCCATCATGCCACCTCCCCCTCCCCCATGCCTCCTTCCCCTCCCTCCCACCTTCTCCTCCTCCCTCCCTCCCGCATTCTCCTCCTCCCTCCCGCCTTCTCCTTCTCCTCCCGTCTCCCTCTCTCGTCCTCCTTCTCCCGTCTCCCTCTCTCGTCCTCCTTCCCCCTCCCTCCCTCCCTCCCTCCCGCCTTCTCCTCCTCCCTCCCTCTCTCCTCCCTCATGCCTTCTCCTCCTGCTCCCTCATGCCTTCTCCTCCTCCTCCCTCATGACTTCTCCTCCTCTTCCCTCATGCCTTCTCCTCCTCCTCCCTCATGCCTTCTCCTCCTCCTCCCTCATGCCTTCTCCTCCTCCTCCCTCATGCCTTCTCCTCCTCCTCCCTCCCGTCTTCTCCTTCTCCTCCCTCATGCCTTCTCCTCCTCCTCCCTCCCGCCTTCTCCTCCTCCCTCCCTCTCTCCTCCCTCATGCCTCCTCCTCCCTCCCTCCTGCCTTCCCCTCCCTCCCGTCTTCCCCTCCCTCCCTCCCGCCTTCTCCTCCCTCCCGCCTTCCCCTCCCTCCCTCCCTCCCTCCCGCCTTCCCCTCCCTCCCTCCCTCCCTCCCGCCTTCTCCTCCTCCCTCCCTCCCGCCTTCTCCTCCTCCCTCCCTCCCGTCTTCTACTCCTCCCTCCCTCCCACCTTCTCCTCCTCCTCCCTCCCGCCTTCCCCTCCCTCCCTCCTGCCTTCTTCTCCTCCTCCCTCCCGCCTTCTCCTCCTCCTCCCCCCGCCTTCTCCTCCTCCCTCCCTCTCTCGTCCCTCATGCCTTCTCCTCCCCCCTCCTCCCTCCCTCCCTCCCTCCCTCCCGCCTTCCCCTCCCTCCCTCCCTCCCTCCCGCCTTCTCCTCCTCCTCCCTCCCGCCTTCTCCTCCTCCCTCCCTCCCCGTCTTCTCCTCCTCCCACCCTCCCGCCTTCTCCTCCTCCCTCCCTCCCGCCTTCTCCTCCTCCCTCCCTCTCTCCTCCCACATGCCTTCTCCTCCTCCTCCCTCATGCCTTCTCCTCCTCCTCCCTCATGCCTTCTCCTCCTCCTCCCTCATGCCTTCTCCTCCTCCTCCCTCATGCCTTCTCCTCCTCCTCCCTCATGCCTTCTCCTCCTCCTCCCTCATGCCTTCTCCTTCTCTTCCCTCATGCCTTCTCCTCCTCTTCCCTCATGCCTTCTCCTCCTCTTCCCTCATGCCTTCTCCTCCTCCTCCCTCATGCCTTCTCCTCCTCCTCCCTCATGCCTTCTCCTCCTCTTCCCTCATGCCTTCTCCTCCTCCTCCCTC
Source organism: Coregonus clupeaformis (assembly GCF_020615455.1). Taxonomy (NCBI): domain Eukaryota; kingdom Metazoa; phylum Chordata; class Actinopteri; order Salmoniformes; family Salmonidae; genus Coregonus; species Coregonus clupeaformis. The sequence goes on from NC_059201.1 coordinate 8,244,512, forward strand.
ATGCCTTCTCCTTCTCCTCCCTCATGCTTTCTCCTCCTCCTCCCTCATGCCTTCTCCTCCTCCTCCCTCATGCCTTCTCCTCCTCCTCCCTCATGCCTTCTCCTTTTCCTCCCTCATGCCTTCTCCTCCTCTTCCCTCATGCCTTCTCCTTCTCCTCCCTCATGCCTTCTCCTCCTCTTCCCTCATGCCTTCTCCTCCTCCTCCCTCATGCCTTCTCCTCCTCCTCCCTCATGCCTTCTGCCTTTTCCTCCTCCCTCATGCCTTCTACCCCTCCCTCATGTCTCCCCCTCCTCCATGTCTTCTCTCCCTCCCTCATTCATTCTCCTCCCTCATTCCTTCTCTCCCTCCTCCATGCCTCCACCCTACAGTGTGACATACCACCCCACATTCATAGGGTGTGTGTGTGTGCGTGTGTGTGTTTGTGTGTCTGAGGCCTGGGCCAGCTGGGTCGGAATGCCTGAGCTGCCTGACACACAAGCTGCAGCGGGGTGTTTCTCTGAACCCCTCCTATCCCACCCTTCCCTACTGCATTCCTTCCTAGCCAGGAGGAACAGACTGCCTACCCCTGCACCTCTACAGTGGTTTAAAAATCACTAATGGGCTCTAACTGATACATATAGATTACAGTGGGATGGATCTATGTACATCACTGTTCAAAATGCGCTCCAAGAAAACTAAATCGGTCCAAGAAAACTAATCGGTCCAAGAAAATCTAATAGCCAAATGCCTGTCTGAGCTTATGTTTTCCTCTGGGTCTCCTGGGGGATGGATGGAAGCCACACATTCTCTTATGTCAATAATAAGGTCATCTGAAACATAGCGATAAGGGAGAGGTAGTCAGGCTGAGCCCCCGACGCTACAGGGTACCAGGGTTCAGAGACAGGGGGAGATAGACTTGACGCGATAACGAGGCAACATCCATTCCACTTGATATTTAACATGACATGTTAGTATTAAACATGACAAGCAGTCCACATGTCTGGATAGTGTAAGATCCCTGGCCACAAATCATGATATATCTTAATAAAACATTCCTTTTATCATTTTTCAGTGTGGAATGTTGTGGATACTATTTGGTTCCTGAAACAAAGGGCATGCTTTGAACGTGGAATGGGAAACTTCCAAACATAACAGGAGATCTGAAGAGAGTGGACAGACATTCCAGAGCGGAGTAAAGGAGGTGGATGTTCATGAGACCAGCCAGACGGACTCAGAGCCTAAAACATGTGTTGAAATGACCTTTTGGGTGTACATTAAGTCTGTTGACTGTTTGCTGACCCCAAATGGATCTAACACAAGCTAGACACAAGCTGCTATTTATTTGCCCTTTACAAACAATCGTTGCTCAAAGGAACACACACAAAAAAAACTAACTTCTACTGTGATAATCAGCTAATAGTACGTAAACAAATACAAGTATTTTGATCGCCACATTAAATAGAAAGAGTGATAAAAGTCACCCTTTTCTTACATACAAATCCATAAATAACGTTATATTCCCAGAAAAATTACCATTGGTAAATCGATATGAAGTTAATCACTTTTTGACAGCCTTTGACAGTTTTAGAATTAGTTGCTTATTAGCCTGCACACTGCGTATACCAAACATTAGGAACACCTTCCTAATATTGAGTTGCACCCAAATTTGCCCTCAGAACAGCCTCAATTCATCAGGGCATGGACTCTACAAGGTGTCGAAAGCGTTCCATAAGGATGCTGGCCCATGTTGACTCTAATGCTTCCCACAGTTGTGTGAAGTTGGCTGGATGTCCTTTGGGTGGTGAACCATTCTTGAAACGCACGGGAAACTATTGAGCGTGAAAAACCCAGCAGCGTTGCAGTTCTTGACACACTGAAACCGGTGCGACTGGCACCTACTACCATACCCTATTCAAAGGCACTTAAATATTTTGTTTTGCCCATTCACCCTCTGAATGGCACAAATACACAATCCATGTCTCATTTGTCTCAAGGCTTAAAAATTATTATTTAACCTGTCTCCTCCCCTTCATCTACACTGATTGAAGTGGATTTAACAAGTGACATCAATAAAGGATCATAGCTTTCACCTGGATTCACCTGGTCAGTCTATGTCATGGAAAGAGCGGATGTTCCTAATGTTTTGTACACTCAGTGTATAATCGATGTGTGCCCGATGCTGCCCCTTATCTCTGATTCTCTGCTGGGCGCACAATATCAAGTGTACCTATAGGCTATTTAGTGTGGTCTCAAATGTTCAATAGCCTATAAGCTACAGAGTGCATGCTCGGAGAAGCACAGAGCAAAGTTATATTTCTAAGGTAGCTGCTGGGATTGTGTAAATAAAACTAGGCTGCATTACACACTGCAATGGATATTGCAACTAATTTAATAAATAAAAACAATAGGTTTCTTGATGTATTTATCAGAGTAATTGACCTCACAATAAGCCAGATTCGACTAACTTACATTGTGGTGATGAAATTTGAAGTAGCAGCCGCGGCACAATCAATCAGAAACGGACAGCTCACGGTGCTGAAATTAGACAAATTCGAGTAGACATAATTCATTTAAACCGTCTTCATTTTAATTAGACTTACAAGAGGGCTTTGTGTTGCAGCCTATGTCTTCCTATTTAAGAAATAAGAGGTAGGCCTACTTTTTTTGACAGATGAAATTAGGCTACAGGCTGCTATATCCATAGATTTGTCAGTCAATTCTTCCACCTACCATGCACTCTTTAAATAGCCTACCTCCATGTCAGTGAAGGGCTGTTAAGTTATAACAAGGACTCGAATTGAGGGGGTATGAGAGGGTATATGCCATAGGCCTACCTTTTATCAAAGAAAATGGCAAAAAGCACAGGCCTACCCCTTGTTAGCTTAAGATTTTGAAGAAAATAACACAGCTTTGATTATATAAAGTGATCTAAAACAGCACTTTGGTCTGCAATGATTTATGCTAGAAACAAGCGGTAAAATACCTGGGAAAGATGTGACTCCGATGCATATGGACTATCATTGTTTTGTTTCTTTGACATTCAGAAAAAATTGACTTTGCTTGGGAAGTAATCAAATTCTGTCAGTATCAATTGACTAAGCTATTGACTTTCTGTACTGTAGATATTTAAACCCAGACAGCTTTTAGGGAAATACTTTGAACCTTCTCTTGTTGGGTTGAGACACGGAAGAAGAGTAGCAGTTAAAGCTTAAATTTTTCTGCGTCAGTAGGCCTACTCTGTCTGGGGTGGAAAGGTAGGCCTGACTTTGGAAAGTACCATGCTCAGATTCCTAATGACTTCTCAGATTTAATTATTTGCAAACAGGGACAGTTTCATTGCAAACAAGACACACTGATTTGGCATTGGAGAAATATGATAAGGTGAACACATAGGCCTATCTCTCTGTCCCTTCTTAGCCTGTAATTTCAGTCATTTGTGTGGTATTAAAAAAGATTCTGCTAATATGTAGAATTACTTAGAAATGCATGAAATGTTTATAAAAGGCAATTTTTTCTCGGACCTGCAAATACAATGATAGATTCATGCAATGCATTTAGAATTAATGAGATCTTTCCACCCCTCCTCTTGTCCACAGTGGTCTGTGAACCCACAACCTTCTGGCCCGCAGCCATGTGCGCTATCAAAATTCCTGCGTTGGCATGTAATGCTTACAGGATGAAGAACAGTTTCTAAAACTTCATATCTAAGGCTCTGGTCTGTCCATGAGGTTCTCTGCTATCCACTGTATATTTTAATTATTATTTTGCGTATAGGGGAGGGTCACTTTTTTTTTTTTTTTTCGCGGGTTCAGGGAGGGTTTAGGTAAAATATATTTTTGATGACAGAAGGACCATCCATTTTCATTTTAGAGAGGTCCAATTTTCTTCATGTTACCCTTATTACAAATAATTACTACCGCAAAGATGGCTGCCAGTCCACCCAGCGTCGAATGTCAACTTAACTGGTCATTTCTATTCTATTATCTATATTTCTATGATTTCAATAGGTTTCTATTATCTATATTTCTATGATTTCAATAGGTTTCCTATGGAGCATTGACAGTAGAATTTAAAACAACAGATATTCCCATTCAAGTCAACCTTCTCTGTGGACCTCCAACCATCTTTGTGCTACCATTTGAAAGTTGAAATCTCAATTTTTTTGTACATTTATCAGTCAAAACATGACACCCACCCTGTATTCAAGAGCATGTTGTGTCTCAACCGATGGCGGGAACAACACAAAAACCTCAGATGATATTTAATAAAAATATATATTTAAAACATTTATTATAAAACAGTTTGACAACCCTGTTTGTAAGCTTTTAAATTATATCAATCTCAACTGTTGGATGTCTCATGGTATGGTTGGGTATGCAAAATAGGTAAACTTTGAGCACTTCTACAATGGTGATTGAATTTAAACGGATTTAGCCCATTATTCATAATTGTACCATTATGATCCTGGTTACCTTTGAGTGTAACAGTGATGCCGCTGGGCCCCTTGGATACACAGTGTGAGGGTTGGCTCTCTGGCAGCTCCCCTCCCAGCACCCTCCTGATGTGGTTCATACCATAGCTGTAGATAGAGTCTGTAAACAGGCCCAAGCTGGAGGTGGGGTCCACCTTGGCTATGTACACCTAGGGGGAAGAGAGAGAGAGAGAGAGAGAGAGAGAGAGAGAGAGAGAGAGAGAGAGAGAGAGAGAGAGAGAGAAGAGGAGAGAGGGAGAGGGAGAGGGAGAGGGAGAGGGAGAGGGAGAGGGAGAGGGGAACATTAGCGGTGGAGGGGAACATTAGCAGTGGAGGGGAACATTAGCGGTGGAGGGGAACATTAGCGGTGGAGGGGAACATTAGCAGTGGAGGGGAACATTAGCGGTGGAGGGAAACATTAGCGGTGGAGGGGAACATTAGCGGTGGAGGGGAACATTAGCGGTCGAGGGGAACATTAGCGGTGGAGGGGAACATTAGCGGTGGAGGGGAACATTAGCGGTGGAGGGGAGCATTAGCGGTGGAGGGGAACATTAGCGGTGGAGGAGAACATTAGCGGTGGAGGGGAACATTAGCGGTGGAGGAGAACATTAGCGGTGGAGGGGAACATTAGCGGTGGAGGAGAACATTAGCGGTGGAGGGGAACATTAGCGGTGGAGGGGAAGCATTAGCGGTGGAGGGGAACATTAGCGGTGGAGGAGAACATTAGCGGTGGAGGGGAACATTAGCGGTGGAGGGGATCATTAGCGGTGGAGGGGAACATTAGCGGTGGAGGGGAACATTAGCGGTGGAGGGGAACATAAGCGGTGGAGGGGAACATTAGAGATGGAGGGGAACATTAGCGGTGGAGGGGAACATTAGCGGTGGAGGAGAACATTAGCGGTGGAGGGGAACATTAGCGGTGGAGGAGAACATTAGCGGTGGAGGGGAACATTAGCGGTGGAGGGGAGCATTAGCGGTGGAGGGGAACATTAGCGGTGGAGGAGAACATTAGCGGTGGAGGGGAACATTAGCGGTGGAGGAGAACATTAGCGGTGGAGGAGAACATTAGCGGTGGAGGAGAACATTAGCGGTGGAGGGGAACATTAGCGGTGGAGGAGAACATTAGCGGTGGAGGGGAACATTAGCGGTGGAGGAGAACATTAGCGGTGGAGGGGAACATTAGCGGTGGAGGGGAGCATTAGCGGTGGAGGGGAACATTAGCGGTGGAGGAGAACATTAGCGGTGGAGGGGAACATTAGCGGTGGAGGAGAACATTAGCGGTGGAGGAGAACATTAGCGGTGGAGGGGATCATTAGCGGTGGAGGGGAACATTAGCGGTGGAGGGGAACATTAGCGGTGGAGGGGAACATAAGCGGTGGAGGGGAACATTAGAGATGGAGGGGAACATTAGCGGTGGAGGGGAACATTAGCGGTGGAGGGGAACATAAGCGGTGGAGGGGAACATTAGAGATGGAGGGGAACATTAGCGGTGGAGGGGAACATTAGCAGTGGAGGGGAACATTAGCGGTGGAGGGGAACATTAGCGGTGGAGGGGAACATTAGCGGTGGAGGGGAACATTAGCGGTGGAGGGGAAAGCAGACTGAGAACTTACAGATACAGCATAAGATGTGAAGCTTAAGTACAGAAAAGTGCATCTGTATTTATGTGTGTACAGTTTGTTAACATTATGATCCTACACAGAACCCCACACATTTTTAGGGTACATTTACATCAACAATGTATCCACTTGTGAAGGAAGAGCAGGGTTTTTCTCAGTCAAGGTGTCTGTTGAGACTCACCTTAAAAGCCTGGCCGACGGCCAAATCCAACATAGGCCAGTCCATTCTGCTGTTAACCCTCACAGTACCGATGAAGAAGTCCTGCTGTTTCACCTCCTGTTGAACAAGGACATGCAGAAGTACTGGATAGGTTAAAAGGTTCACCATCACTCTTATTATAGAGCTCTACTGAACGGAATAAGTCTCCCACATACATCATGAATTTTAATAAAAAAAGACTCACATCTTTGAAGACGCGCAGGTTGGCCACATGAACCACCACTCTGACACGTGTGTCGTCCCTGTGAGAGGGGAGACTGACTGCTTCTGTCTGGAACAGGTCTGTTCAGAGAGAAGGGGGCAGAGAGAGAGAGAGAGAGAGAGAGAGAGAGAGAGAGAGAGAGAGAGAGAGAGAGAGAGAGAGAGAGAGAGAGAGAGAGAGAGAGAGAGAGAGAGAGAGAGAGAGAGAGAGAGAGAGAGAGAGAGAGAGAGAGAGAGAGAGAGAGAGAGAGAGAGAGAGAGAAAGGTATGGAATGACACAGGGTCAAGCAATAATCTAATGGGTGTCCTACATGCTTGTCATGAATTCCTTTAACATGTCAAACACATAAACGTGGGTACACATTGTCCTTGTGTTAAAATGAGGTCAAGTGAGATCACTATTGGTTGTGAATAGGCTCCTGGGTGGTTGTTGGGTTGTTTTGTAACAACTGTTAGAAGGTTTCATACACACACTTTAAGGAGGGTTATTTAGCTGACGTGTTTTGTGATAATTATCTCTAGTTTCAGATTTTAAAATTAAAACTAATTAATGGAAGTGATTCAGTCCTAGACTTGCTCAGTGATGACTGTGTTCCTCTAGTTACTGCATCACTGATGCCAGGGCTCACCAGGGGCGCTGCCCTCTCCCAGACTCATGCTTAAATTCTTGGTCAGAGATTGGCGTGGTGAGGCGCTGCCCAGTGATGCCAGGCTGGAGGACTGGGAGGTGGAGGTGGAGGGACCGCCTGTCTTCAACTGGTCATTCTCTGCCTTCAGGTTCTCCACTGTCATCTGCAGGCAGGAACACACAGTGTAGCATTAGGGTGATACTAACACAGCTACCTACTTAGTGAGGGGAGTCCTGTAGGGGCCTAGTGGGGTCAGGTTCAGGGGCCAAACCATATCTACGTTACAGTAGATATCATTAGTTAACACAAAAACACACATGCAGGCACACACACACACACACCTGCATATTGTTCATGGCCTCCTGCAGCTGCTCCAGCTGGTGGGCAGAGCTAAGGGCTTCCAGGCGAATGTCTGTCAGCTTCCTCTCCTTCTCCCAGAGGGCCGAGCGCAGCGTAGACACAACCTTCTCATCCTCCGGGGGCTCCTTGCCTCCTTCACACAGCCTGAGGGAGAAAAACACACGTTGCGAAGACTGAACAGAGGCATCATGTCCATTGAAACTGAGGTGGAAAGTACATAATCAATTCCCTTAAACTGATAGAGATAAATAAGAGACACATACATGAAAACAGAGCAAGATACTGACACATGTAAATAGAGCTAGATACTGACACATGAAAATAGAGATAGATACTGATACATGAAAATAGAGATAGATACTGACACATGAAAATAGAGATAGATACTGATACATGAAAATAGAGATAGATACTGATACATGAAAATAGAGAGATACTGACACATGAAAATAGAGATAGATACTGATACATGAAAATAGAGATAGATACTGATACATGAAAATAGAGATAGATACTGATACATGAAAATAGAGATAGATACTGATACATGAAAATAGAGATAGATAATGATACATGAAAACAGAGCTAGATACTGACACATGAAAATAGAGATAGTTACTGATACATGAAAATAGAGATAGATACTGATACATGAAAATAGAGATAGATACTGATCCATGAAAATAGAGATAGATACTGATACATGAAAATAGAGATAGATACTGATACATGAAAATAGAGATAGATACTGATACATGTAAATAGAGCTAGATACTGACACATGAAAATAGAGATAGATAATGATACATGAAAATAGACATAGATACTGATACATGAAAATAGAGATAGATACTGATACATGTAAATAGAGCTAGATACTGATACATGTAAATAGAGATATATACTGATACGTTAAACTAGAGATAGATACTGATACATTAAAATAGAGATAGATACTGATACATTAAACTAGAGATAGATACTGATACATTAAACTAGAGATAAATACTGATACATTAAACTAGAGATAGATGCTGATACATGAAATAGAGATAGATACTTATACATTAAACTATAAATAGATACTGATATATTAAACTAGAGATAGATGCTGATACATGAAATAGAGATAGATACTGATACATTAAACTAGAGATAGATACTGATACATTAAACTAGAGATAAATACTGATACATTAAACTGGAGATAGATGCTGATACATGAAATAGAGATAGATACTGATACATTAAACTATAGATAGATACTGATACATTAAACTAGAGATAGATGCTGATACATGAAATAGAGATAGATACTGATACATTAAACTATAGATAGATACTGATACGTTAAACTAGAGATAGATACTGATACGTTAAACTAGAGATAGATACTGATACATGAAATAGAGATAGATACTGATACATTAAACTAGAGATAGATACTGATACATTAAACTAGAGATAAATACTGATACATTAAACTAGAGATATATGCTGATACATAAAATAGAGATAGATACTGATACATTAAACTATAGATAGATACTGATACATTAAACGAGAGATAGATGCTGATACATGAAATAGAGATAGATACTGATACGTTAAACTATAGATAGATACTGATACATTAAACTAGAGATAAATACTGATACATTAAACTAGAGATAAATACTGATACATTAAACTAGAGATAGATACTGATACATTAAAATTGAGATAAATACTGATACATTAAACTAGAGATAGATACTGATACATTAAAACAGAGATAGATACTGATACATTAAAACAGAGATAGATACTGAAACATTAAAATATAGATAGATACTAGGGGTGTAACAATTCGTTTTAACAACGATTCGATTTGTATCACGATTCGTGGTTGTCGATACGATTCAAGGACGATATTGGTTCATTTAGAACGATACGATCCGAAACGATTCAGTGACTTGAAATCGATTCAGTAACCTTTTAGCCAAAAATTCAACCAGTGTGACTGAAATAAATACCTGGATACTGGACAGTGCAGGTGAAGTTTCCTAGATTCCTGTTTCTTGTAAGGACCGCAATGGTGGCTTGATAATTTCTCGCTCGTCGGCTTCTCCTCTGTCGTCCGCCATGCTATGTTTTGTTGTCTTTGCGCCTTTGCGCTGCTGCTGGCGCGGGGCGATGACGTCACGGATAGGCAGACTGAATCGAGTAATGTTTAAAGCCTTTATCATTAAAAGTGCTAAGAAAAAACATCCATATAAAGTCTGACGTGCTTAAATCCAATGGGTTATTTCCTAGTATCGATACAATCGATTTATTACATTTTAAAACTATGTTAGATTGATATATGTTGTCCAAAAGGCCAACTCGCCGAGCACAGATCGATGTAGTTGGATCATAGGAATATAAATCGATACATCGATGTAGTAGATGGATCGTTACACCCCTAATAGATACTGATACATTAAAATAGAGCTAGATACTGATACATGAAATTCATACATACCATTTGGTGCCCCTCAACGTTTCAAATATGTATTTTATGGAATCAAAACATGGTTCAGACTAGAGAGGCACCAAGGGGGATCAGGATGTGTGAGGCCTTACCCAGAGGAGGATGCAGAGACAGAGGACCTCATCATGGAGGGAGGGTTGTACCCATCCCCGTCCCGGTTCCTGTCCCGGTCCCCGTCCCCACCCCTGTCCCCGTGGTGGATGGTGATCTTAGGAGAGGAGGGTGCAGAGGAATCTGGAGTGGCAATCTCCTCAATGTCAGCGTACGATGCAGAGAGCTTGGAACCCTTCTTACTGAAAGCCTTGTTGAAGGAACTTCTCAGCTGTACACAGAAATACATAGATAACAGAGAGAACAAGTGAGGATCCCCTTCTGGAACAGAATGAAAGTTCTAAGAGTGATGGAGCGCCCAGAGAGAACCACAGTGAACACTTCCTTAGTCTGACCCCTGTAACCATCCTGTACTCGTTGACGCGTATCAAATGGCACCCTATTCCCTGCATAGTGCACTAAAGTAGGGCACCATATAGGGAATAGGGTGCCATTTGAGACACACCCCCATGCTTCATTAAAATCACAGCAGGGGAACTGTGGGGGGGATCTTGGAGGGCTGGTGGCCTGGCGGTTGGGAGCTTGGGCCGGTGGCTGATAGGTCGCTTGTTCGGGTCCCCGTTTTTGACCTTGTGGGAGATCTGTCGACTTGCCCTTGAGCAGGGCGTTGACCCTGGTTGCTTCTGTGGGTCGCTCTGGATGGGAGTCTGTTAGATTACTAATGTGATGTAGATGTTGAGTGGCTTCACTGCAAGTAGATTGTATGTTTTAATATTCAAAATAATAATAATAACAATAATAATCACAGCAGGGGTCTTTTTCTTTTCTTGGAAGTAACTACTTGCATCAGATTGTTGAGACTTGAATATAACTAGTAGGGAAAAAAATTGCCCTCAAAATCCCCAAATCCCACCACCCATATACTGGTGTCGTCCTCTTTTTATTATTTATTTAACCAGGCAAGTCAGTTAAGAACAAATTCTTATTCACAATGACGGCCTACACCGGCCAAACCCGGACGACACTGGGCCAATTGTGCGCCGCCCTATGGGACTCCCAATCACGGCCGGTTGTGATACAGCCTGGAATCGAACCAGGGGGTCTGTAGTGACGCCTCAAGCACTGAGATGCAGAGCCTTAGACCGCTGCGCCACTCGGGAGCCCAAGCTCTTTGCTGAGGTGAAGCAGGACAATGTGAGAACCCAAGGCTATTCTGGCCGAGTGTCACAACAATAGTCATGGGATGCAATACACACAACATGGAAATAACCTAGCAGTTTAGTTTGTAGGGAAACAGAGCGCATAGAAATGAGCATCCGGCGATGAGACAGAGGTGTTCATTAGACTTTGTAAGTAATGTCCAATGAGGGAGAAGGATTAGAGAAGAGCACTGTCCAATGGTAGGGAAGGATTAGAGAAGAGCACTGTCCAATGGTGGGGAAGGATTAGAGAAGAGCACTGTCCAATGGTGGGAAGAGCAGATGGAAATTGCATTGATGAGCCTTGAGCGCTGCACAGACTTACAGATTTTAGTTGCTGCAAGAATAATGACCAAATGAGGAGCAAGGCTTTTGTGTTTATGTTGGGTTTGTTGACAGTAAAACCCTATATGAGGAATTATCCACATTTCTTAAGTGTCTGTACTGTCTGTAAAGTAAAAAGTAAGTGAGGCTTATGATTCGACAATACATAAAATCATGTTTGAAGTCCTGTCATGATATACGAGGACGACCACTCAACAAAACAACACAATGGTTGGGTTGTCAATAAATGAATCATGAAAAATGTATATTGTCATCTAAAATATATAATATTGCCTTCATTCATTAACACTGGCTTTGCATGAAATCTGAAATCTCTATCACTTCTCAGACACTGAACCAAACAGAATTGAACTACAGAATTTGAGAACATCTGAATTCAATTTGTTGTTGTCTGATTATCCAACTGACTTTATTTGCGATTGATGAATAATTTTGTGGGGAAATATTGAATGTAAATGGTATGCTTACATAACCTACAGTTAGTGAATGAAGTGGAGTTAGCTAGGTTTAATATTAGCTAAAGAATTAGACAGCTTCCAAATATCTAACAAGTATGACTCATCAGTGCAGGGACGGAGGGAGGTAGGGAGGGACGGAGGGAGGACTTGCGGCTCTTACAATATCTACTACTCACCTCAAATACCTGAATAAAATACAGTAGCAGGGAAGCATGGGAGAGAGACCAGAGAGGAGTCATACTTAATATCAGATTTGGAGAGAAAGAGAGAGAGAGAGCCCACACATGCAGGAGCAGACACGCAGAGAGAGTGGCTGAATATTTTCTCTCCTTTCATTGCAAAACATGAATTTTGGATTCTAAACTGTAGTGATCCTATACTATACCAATCCCATAACTTCATGATGTTGCTATTTTATTGTTTATAAGCTCTTTAGAATGATTGCCAGTTTATAGCTTGTGTAAAACATGTTATGTAGAGTTTATTTAGAGTTTCTGAAGGCTTTATGAATACAAACATTAGCTAAAGTTAAGTTTTGCCCACTTTGCTTGTTACTAGCCAGTCCAGTGATAAACTCTTGACATAGTGCTCTCCAAGAATACAAATCGTAGGTTTTCGCACCTTCTGACAGCAATAGGCCCATCAAATCCCATTGATCCACAATCCAGACCGTTTCTGGTACTCTGACTGAATTCGGCAAGACAGTACCGCTGCCCTGGCCCTAGTGAGAGGGTTTTCTCATATAACCAGGATCTCAATTAGAGCTCTCACCCAGCTCTTCTTCTTCTTCTTGGCCTCCTGCTCCTTCAGACTGCCCACGCTGGAGTGGCTGGTGATGCTGTTCAGGCTTGAGATGCTCTCAGACGAGTTCTGCCTCTTCATCTGCAGCTCTGGAGAGACAAGAGGAGCTAGTGAGAAGAACTGTTCTGGAGAGAGGAGAGGAGCTAGTGAGGATGGTGAATAGGTTTGGGCGGTCTCCAGATTTTCATATCGTCATACCATTATTTACTCTTCCCGGGATTTACGGTATTACCGTCTTGGTACACAAGGGGGTGCTAAAACGCAGCAAAAAGCCTATTGGGCATCTATTACCAGAATGCTAACAAAATTATCACAAGTAATAGCGTATTCCATAGAGACTGCTAGCTAAATATGCTAACGAGCACAAACGAAAATAAACTCATTGCAAAGACAGGCAATCTAGCTCATAAAGTTATACAAGTATAGGTAGTAGCTACCGAATTTAATTTAATGGTGAGTTTTGACATTTACAAGCGAATGTAATCGAGAGACATTGCGCAAATGAACAACGTTTTGATGCATGCTTGTCTGAAGGAATAAGAGCACTGGCTCTGGAGCAGCATATGTATACGCTGTTTCTGTATGGAGTCACTAGGGCAACAGGCCTGCTAGCTGAGGAACGCTCAACTCCGTTCTCATATATCGAGGCAGAGTTTTGATAACACAAATGAGGAAAAAGTTGGTGGTTGTATTCAATAAAAGTTTTCATTTAAAGTATGAATTTCAGAACCCCACGAAAGGACCGCGGCAGTACAGGGCAAACATAGGTACAGGTAAGCGTTTTCAGAATCATATTTTTGACAAGTATCGACTGATGGTGACTGAATGTTGTTGCTAGCAAATTATACGACTAGTCATCAAAACGCAACCCCGCCTCGATATAAGAGAACAGAGTTGAGAGCTCCTCAGCTATGGCCTGCCTGCTCTGCTCGGAGAAGAGGGCGGAGCAGACTGAGGGGCCAAGAATGGAGTGGAGAAAAAAATTATAGGAAATCAAGATTGCAGCAGTGGCAGCTGTACTAATAACTCATCCAAAGCGCTTTGACTTCTCAAACACGGCAGAAAGCTAACACTATATGATGCCCCATCTCCTTATTAATTCAGACACTTACTGAACTTAGCTAGCTAGCCAGTTAAACCAAACACACATCTGGACTCACCAGCTCCCGCTTTCTCCCGTTGTGCTATTTACAAACAAACACGTGACTGGCTCAACCATTCTGGGGAACTACGGTAAGCTTTATAATGTGACAAGTGAAATGAAGAACGCAATCTGCTTTATCTCTTAACGTATAGCACAAGTTGACTGCAGGTATTTACTTAAAAAGTAACTACAAATATTCACATTCATTAAAAAACTTCAAAATAAATAGTTTTGACAGTATTGAAAAACCAACCCGTGGCTGTTTACAAATAGTCCGGTATACGGTATATATGGTTTACCGCCCAAGCCTAATGGTGAAGAAAATAAAAAACGTTGCAGGAGAGACAAGAGGAGCTGGTGAGAGTAGAGAGAGAGAAAAAAAAAAACAGTTCTGGAGAGGGAAGGTATGGGGTGAGTAATTATTGTAAAAGAACGTTAGGCCCTTGGTTGGCTACCTACCTTTAGGAGGGATGTCAGGGTTGCTGAGGGCCACATGGATGATATCTTGGGCCTCTGTGTTCTTCGTCTTCAGGATCTCTATGGTCTCCTTCAGATCAGTCAGCTCAGAGTCCTACAGGGAAACAGGATCAATTCATAAACATACTGTCAAACTGTTAGTTGCCTCTAGGGTTGCAGAATTCGGGTAACTTTCCCAAAATTACCAGGTTTTCTAGAAATCCTGGTTGGAAGATTCCCGGAATCAGAAGGGATTAAGCAGGAATCCGGGAATTCTCCAACCCTCAATATAACAGCGCTGATACAGTTGAGGTCGGAAGTTTACATACACCTTAGCCAAATACATTTAAACTCAGTTTTTCACAATTCCTGACATTTAATCCCAGTAAAAATTCCCTGTTTTAGGTCAGTTAGGATCACCACTTTATTTTAATAATGTGAAATGTCAGAATAATAGTATAGAGAATGATTTATTTCAGCTTTTATTTATTTAATCACATTACCAGTGGGTCAGAAGTTTACATACACTCAATTAGTATTTGGTAGCATTGCCTTTAAATGTTTTAACTTGGGTCAAACGTTTCGGGTAGCCTTCCACAAGCTTCCCACAATAAGTTGGGTGAATTTTGGCCCATTCCTCCTGACAGAGCTGGTGTAACTGAGTCAGGTTTGTAGGCCTCCTTGCTCGCACATGTTTTTTCAGTTCTGCACACACATTTTTTTATATGATTGAGGTCAGGGCTTTGGGATGGCCACTCCAATACCTTGACTTTGTTGTCCTTAAGCCATTTTGCCACAACTTTGGAAGCATGCTTGGGGTCATTGTCCATTTGGAAGACCCATTTGCGACCAAGCTTTAGCTTCCTGACTGATGTCTTGAGATGTTGCTTCAATATATCCACATAATTTTCCTTCCTCATGATGCCATCTATTTTGTGAAGTGCACCAGTCCCTCCTGCTGCAAAGTACCCCCACAGCATGATGCTGCCACCCCTGTGCTTCACGGTTGGGATGGTGTTCTTCGACTTGCAAGCAGCCCCCTTTTTTCTCCAAACATAACGATGGTCATTATGGCCAAACAGTTCTATTTTGTTTCATCAGACCAGAGGACATTTCTCCAAAAAGTACGATCTTTGTCCCCATGTGCAGTTGCAAACCGTAGTCTGGCTTTTTTATGGCGGTTTTGGAGCAGTGGCTCTTCCTTGCTGAGCGGCCTTTCAGGTTATGTCGATATAGGACTTGTTTAACTGTGGATATAGATACTTTTGTACCTGTTCCCTCCAGCATCTTCACAAGGTCCTTTGCTGTTGTTCTGGGATTGATTTGCACTTTTCGCACCACAGTATGTTCATCTCTAGGAGACAGAACGCATCTCCTTCCTGAGCGGTATGACGGCTGCGTGGTCCCATGGTGTTTATACGTGCGTACTATTGTTTGTACAGATGAACGTGGTACCTTCAGGCGTTTGGAAATTGCTCCCAAGTATGAACCAGACTTGTGGAGGTCTAGAATTTTTTTTTTGAGGTCTTGGCTGATTTCTTTTTATTTTCCCATGATGTCAAGCGAAGAGGCACTGAGTTTGAAGGTAGGCCTTGACATACTTCCACAGGTACACCTCCAATTGACTCAAATGATGTCAATTAGCCTATCAGAAGCTGCTAAAGCCATGACATCCCTTTCTGGAATTTTCCATGCTGTTTAAAGGCACAGTCAACTTAGTGTATGTGTCACGTTTGTTGAAGGACGGGTCAGACCAAGGCGCAGCGTGATATGCATACATGTTTATTAAATCAATAAACACTCGACAAAACAATAAACGAAACGAAACGTGAAGTCCAAGGTAGCACACACAACATACCTCACACGGAACAAGATCCCACAACTAGACAGTGCCAATAGGCTGCGTAAGTATGGTCCCCAATCAGAGACAACGAGCGACAGCTGCCTCTGATTGGGAACCACACCGGCCAACATAGATCCACACATACTAGAACACAAACATAGAAAAAACACAACAAGGAAAATACACACCCTGTCTCAACATATAAGCGTCCCCTGAGTCAGGGCGTGACAGTATGTAAACTTCTGACCCACTGGAATTGTGATACAGTGAATTATAAGTGAAATAATCTGTCTGTAAACAATTGTTGGAAAAATTATTTGTGTCATGCACAAAGTAGATCTCTTAACCGACTTGCCAAAACTATAGTTTGTTAACAAGACATTTGTGGAGTGGTTGAAAAACAAGTTTTAATGACTCCAGCCTAAGTGAACGTAAACTTACGACTTCAACTGTAGCTGAATCCTAATAAAATCAAAGTTTATTTGTTGTGTACAACAGATTAGCAGATGTTAAAGCAGGTGCAAAGAAATGCTCATGTTTCTAGTTCCAGCAGTGCAGTAAGTGTCTATAACCCCCCCAAAAAAGAAAAAGAAGAAGAAATGAATAAATATCAGTACGAGCAATGTCAGATGGGGATTGACTATGGAATTTCTATGGTGTCCTGGAGGTCCTGAAGGATTGAAGGATCGTGTTGAGTGGCTGGTGAAAACACGACCTTAGCACCATGTCAACCTTTGACCTAGATTTCATTTCCTGTCAGGAGGACCAACGGCAGCGGTACTGAGTCTCTGTGCTCTACTCTCTAACAGGATGATCCAGCAGTTAGATGATCAGGCTCAGGGACCTGTTGTGGTATGTTAGACCGTCAACGCACACTGATGACATTGGACTGCCTACACTCTAGGCTCACTTTGCTCTCAGACTTTTCATCGAACAAAAGTCAATCGGTTCATTTGTTTGAAAAACTATAGGTTCATATGAATTCCCAACACACATTTTTTTAAATGAATTTCTCACAACTAGAAGATACTGTATGTTTGCTACAACTAATTATAGTAAACTAGAAAGAGTTATGAATAATAAACATTTATTTGACATTGAATGGAAATAGCTGGATAGTAAATGAATAGAACAAAACTGAGCTCCACTGAAGTTTGTGAAAGTAAACAAAGTAGCAGGATGTAAGAGAGGGTAGAATAATGCAGCTGCATTTACCGGTACCTTCTGCTCCTGGCTGACCGACAGGCTCTGCAGACGTGACGTCATCAGTTGCAGGCTCTGCTCGAACGCTGCTACCAAATTAGCCTTTAGAGAGAGCGAGAGAGAGAGAGAGAGATTGAGAGAGAGCGAGAGAGACAGAGACAGAGACAGAGAGAAAGAGAAGCGATGGGGTAGAGAGACAGAGAGAGGGAGAGATAGAGAGGGGGAGAAGAGAGAGGTGGTAGAGAGGGAGAGAGAGATAAAGGGAGAGAGAGAGAGAACACAGAGATTAGTCACTGCAGTGTAGAGGCCGCAGGCACAACAGACTCACTGCACATCAAGCAAATGGCTTTCTCCAGGAGGAGCGGGCGGGGTGAAGGGATGGGATGGACAGCTGTGGAAGGTGAGGAAGATGAAAGGAATGGAGGAGAGGAGAAGAGGGGTGGGGTGTGAGTGAGAGGTGACTGGAGTATGGCACTGGGGCACAGTTCTCTCCAACCTTGTGTAGCATGGGAGACCTTTCTGAACGGTGGCAGATAGCCTAGCGGTTAAGAGCGTTGGGCCAGTAACCGAAAGGTTGCATGGTTTGAATCCATGAGCTGACTAGGTGAAAAATCTGGTGATGTGCCCTTAAGCAAAGCACTTAACCCTAATAGCTCCTGTAAATCACTCTGGATGAGAGCGTCTGCTTAGTGACTAAAATGAACTCTCGTAGTGGTGTGCGTGGCTGTAATTTAATCTACAGCCAGATGTTTTAACTTTTATGGTATGTGTAGATACAGTGGCTTCAGAAAGTATTTATACCCCTTGACTTAATCCACATTTTGTTGTGTTACAGCCTGAATTCAAAATGGATTAAATTGATATATTTTCTCACCCGTCTACACACAATAACCCATAATGACAAAGTGAAAACATGTTTTTAGAATTTTTTTCAAATGTATTGAAAATGAAATACAGACATATCTCATTTAAGTAAGTATTCACACCCTGAGTCAATACATGTTAGGATCACCTTTGGCAGAGACTAAAGCTATGAGTATTTCTGGGAAAGTCTCTAAGAGCTTTGCACAACTGGATTGTACAATATTTGCACAATTTTATTTAAAAAAATCTTCAAGTTCTGTCAAGTTGGTTGTTTATAATTGCTAGACAGCCATTTTCTTGCCATAGATTTCCAAGCCAATTTAAGTTAAAACTTTAGCTAGGTCACTCAGGAACATTCAATGTCGTCATGGTAAGCAACTCCAGTATACACTACTGGTCAAAATTTTTAGAACACCTACTCATTCAAGTGTTTTTCTTTATGTTTACTATTTTCTACATTGTAGAATAATAGTGAAGACATCAAAACTATGAAATAACACATATGGAATCATGTAGTAACCAACATGTTTTATATATATTTTATATTTGAGATTCTTCAAATAACCACCCTTTGCCTTGATGACAGCTTTGCACACTCTTGGCATTCTCTCAACCAGCTTCATGAGGTAGTCACCTGGAATGCATTTCAATGAACAGGTGTGCCTTCTTAAAAGTTAATTTGTGGAATTTCTTTCCTTCTTAATGCGTTTGAGCCAATCAGTTGTGTTGTGACAAGGTAGGAGGGGTATACAGAAGATAGCCCTATTTGGCAAAAGACCAAGTCCATATTATGGCAAGAACAGCTCAAATAAGCAAAGAGAAACGACAGTCCATCATTACTTTCAGACATGAAGGTCAGTCAATACGGAACATTCCAAGAACTTTGAGAGTTTCTTCAAGTGCAGTCGCAAAAAAACATCAAGCGCTATGATGAAACTGGCTCTCATGAGGACCACCACAGGAATGGAAGACCCAAAGTTCATTAGAGTAACCAGTCTCAGAAATTGCATCCCAAATAAATGCTTCACAGAGTTCAAGTAACAGACACATCTCAACATCAACTGTTCAGAGGAGACTGTGTGAATCATGCCTTCATGGTCGAATTGCCGCAAATAAACCACTACTAAAGGACACCAATAATAAGAAGAGACTTGCTTGGGCCAAGAAACACGAGCAACAACATTAGACCGGTGGAAATTTTGAGATTTTTGGTTCCAACCGCTGTGTCTTTGTGAGACGCAGTGTGGGTGAACGGATGATCTCCGCATGTGTATTTCCCACCGTAAAGCATGGACGAGGAGGTATTATGGTGTGGTGGTGCTTTGCTGGTGACACTGTCTCTGATTTATTTAGAATTCAAGGCACACTTAACCAGCATGGCTACCACAGCATTCTGCAGCGATACGCCATCCCATCTGGTTTGGGCTTAGTGGGACTATCATTTGTTTTTCAACAGGACAATGACCCAACACACCTCCAGGCTGTGTAAGGGCTATTTTACAAAGAAGGAGTGATGGAGTGCTTCGTCAGATGACCTGGCCTCCACAATCCCCCGACCTCAACCAAATTGAGATGGTTTGGGATGAGTCGGACCGCAGTTTTGATGTCTTCAATATTATCCTACAATGTAGAAAATAGTAAAAATAAAGAAAAACCCTTGAATGAGTAGCTGTTCTAAAACTTTTGACCGGTAGTGTATATTTGGCCTTGTGTTTTAGGTTATTGTCCTGCAAAAAGGTGAATTTGTCTCCCAGTGTCTGTTGAAAAGCACACTTAGCCAGGTTTTCCTCTAGTATTCTTCCTGTGTTTAGCTCTATTCCGTTTCTTTTTATCCTTAAAAACTCTGTAGTCCTTACCAATGACAAGCATACCAATAACATGATCCAGCCACCACCATGCTTGAAAATATGAAGAGCGATACTCAGTGATGTGTTGGATTTGCCAAAAACATAACACTTTATATTCAGGACATAAAGTTAATTTCTTGCCACATTTTTTGTAGTTTTACTTTAGTGCCTTATTGCAAACAGGATGCATGTTTTAGAATACTTTTATTCTGTACAGGCTTCCTTCTTTTCACTCTGTCATTTAGGTTAGTATTATGGAGTACCTACAATGTTGTTGATCCATCCTCGGTTTTCTCCTATCACAGCCATTAAACTCTGTATCTGTTTTAAAGTCACCATTTCCTTCCTCTTTGGCAACTGAGTTAAAAAGGACGCCTGTATCTTTGTAGTAACTGGGTGTATTGATACACCATCCAAAGTGTAATTAATAACTTCACCATGCTCAAAGGGATATTCAATGTCTTTTTTAAAAAATGCTATTATCCACATGCTTCAAGGTAGGTGTCGAGGCCTGGCTGGGGGCACCACACGGCGACTCAGACAGGAACCTTTACACCGGGTCAGCCTGTCAGTCCGTGGGACGGGATGGGTGGTCAGAGAGAGAGTAATGTGACAGTGAAGGACGGAGGAGGGATCTGGAAGCAACAGACAGTCCAACAAACCTGCCCTAGCTGCTACGCCCAGCATCCAGAGGTGTGGGTCAGCGGCCAGCAGGCAGGGGGCAGCAGAGATTCCAGAACCAGCGGTCAATACAGCCAACAGCAGAGGAGAGAGGGACAGCGGAGTTAGGCCGGGATCACACAATTCGCACGCATTCACACATACGCACAGGCGCGCACACACACACACACACACTAGACACACACAGACACAGACATTGGGCCAGAGGGCTATTCAATATAAATTATTATGGTAATAATCAACTACAGTTAAGAGCAGCATCATACAATTAATCACATGATAAATATGCAACTATCCAGTGGGTAAGGGCTGAATCAAAAATGTACAAAATATATATATATATATATACTATATGTTTTTATTAGTTGTTTATAAATACTGTTTATTAATGTATTATTACTGAACCAAGGTCTGTGTTCATCTGACACTCAATCACACAGTATTAGTAACACACTCAGGTCAGAGGGTTAGAGCACGGTAAAGGGTATTGCCAATGGATAGTGTTAGTACAGTAGTGGACTTTGACTTGCTAAAACAACATGCAGTTCCTGAAAAAAAGTTTTGGTGTCTCCACAGCTTTGAGAAAACGGTCTCTTCAACAAATACAGTGCATGACCGCAGAACGTCATCACTCTCTTAACACATGTAATATACTGTATGAAGCATCTGGTAGCAGGAGTGTCAGGCTGAGGTTAAGAGAGGTGAGGAGAGGGGCGGGGAGGAGGGGAGGGGAGGGCAGGAGAGGAGAGGATGGAAGGGTGATAGGGGTGATAGGGGTGAGGGGTGAGGGGCAGATGGGTGTGGAGGTGGAGTGCAGAGAGAGTAAAAGAGGTTGTGGCACTACAGGGGAGAGAAGGGCTTGATAACATGGTGGGGGTGCAGCGTTGCTAATTTACCCCCCTGTGGTGCCTATGGTTCATAAATCTCAACCACCATCGCTGGCGTTACTCACTCCCTGGGTATGGGTATGGAGTGGGGGCCAGAGCCAGCCTCTAGTAGGTTAGTCATGGCTGGCAAGGGCCAAAGCCAACTTTAACCACCATCACGTACAGCTATGACTGGGCCAATGAGGGCAGGAACAGCCCGTCCAGGAGACGTTATGGTTACATACCTGCACAGTGACTACAACTATGGCCAGGGGATTTGTCCTGGTGAGGTCACATGGCCAGGTAAAACTCTTGACCCAAACTCTAACTAACCAATGCACAACTATAGCATTATTAACATTTTGATTGAGTGGATTCTGGTCAGCGAGTTAGAATGCGTTCTATGCTTTCAACACTGGGCAATAAAGTCACAGATAGAGGCATAAATCTATCATAGCCAGCACCATATCTGATCTCACCCTCTATGGCATGCATGCTTTCCTATCGTAGCTCAACATCACTGTAATCAACGCCTGATGATCCAGGCACTTTAAATATCTTCATAATATCTTTATCAAAATATCAGAATTTTTCAGACATGGTTTTTGTGTTGGCTTGTGTGGCAAAACCCCCATCATCACCTCTCATGTATCACAATTAATAATGTCTGGCACCCAGAGACAGCTTCCATCCATCATATGTCCCAACACAGACATTAAGAAATGTGTTTGTTATGGATCCTGCTACCATAGTATGGGACAAGCTATGAGGCTGCTGTTGACAGAGACTCTCACAATCAATCATATAATAGAATCATGGTAGAACATCATAGAATCATGATAGAACAAATGTGTGTCATAGTTCTAGAATGAGGTGAAAATGACAGACAGTCAGGGAGAAATCCAAACATGTCTAGTAGGAATGAATGGCATTAGAGGCATAATCTAGATTTGATGTATGCAGGAAAATAAAAGGCATGTGATATATCAGAAATTGTGTAATATAATTATTGTCAACCTAAAATATTGTCATGTAATTATACAGTTTATATAGTGTGTTACACATTTTCTGTATAAATAGGCTCTAAAATATATGTAAACAGACCATAAATGTCCAACATTTTGTTTTCTTGGAAAGAAGTGAGTGCTATTATATGAAACAATATCAGTACTTGTTGCATTTACAACTTGTCTAAGTCCTATCATCAACTGATTTCAGCCAGTGTATGGCTGTGGATTGACTGCATTGTTTGAATGGAATGTTGGCATATTGGCAGTTAATTTGAAAAACATGATGGAATCATTCCTCTAAAACTGGCTGCCTAGCTAGCTAACAAACATACAGTGCAGATAAATTCTTGAAATTCATTATTTTACACTATCGCATCATAGCACTGGCAAACCATGGTTGACCATCTCCCTGACCAAAATGGCTGACCTTTATCCCATCATAAGAAGGTTCATGTCCATTCTAGCCAGACCGGTTGCTGCTTTAGCCAGCTCCATTGTCATTTAGCCAACATTAAAGGAGTAGCATTCAGTACCATAGTTTTGATTTGGCCAGACTTAGGCTACATAACAGTGCAACTTGCGCCTGGCAACTCAAGACTAGATAACGGCAGAAACAAATATGGCCACCATATAGAAGCTCAGAGGTTGAAACGTGAGAAGCATGTTCTACATACGTTGGCAGACAGCTGAGTAGTTAGGTTGGCCACTTTTTCCTGGGAGTTCTCCAGCTCGCGTCTCAGCTTGCGGATTTGCTGTGAAGAACACGACAACAATAAGGTCCTTTAGACAGGCAGTGCAGGAAAACATATAATTTTCACATTACTCCATACTGTGCTGTTCTCCACATCTCAAAGTGCCTTACACTGTATGGTGATATATGGCATTAGGTATTTGCTGGGTAAGGTGCATGACACAAAGTAAGCTTATAAAAAAAAGCTTATGGATGGGAGAAGATGAGATTATAAAGTAGGGAACTTGATGAAAACAATAGACACATGATTGTTGTACAGCAATATCACTGCATGTCGAGTTACTCTGAACATGCTAAATAAATAAATCAAAAACAACAATATTTCTGATCCTAAAGCGCTGCTGTATGGATGGACGTGAATGGCATGGATGGACGAGAGCGAATGAGATGGTACTTGGAAGATGATGACAACGGGAGAGTGGAACAGCCTTACCTCTCCTTGTATCCGCTCCTCAGTCTTAGAGAGCATAGTAGGACAGAAAGAAGAAATGAGAGTGAACTGGGGAGAGTGAACTGGGGAGAGTGAACTGGGGAGAGTGAACTGAGGAGAGTGAACTTGGGGGCAGTGGAGGATATGGTGGGTTGAGGTAGTCTCAAGGTAGCTCTGTAAGTCTGTCCTTAGGTTGAAGGCACTATCCTGGGTTTACAGAGGGCAGTGGGTTCAGACTGCATCTTGTAGGAGTTCAGCAGGGTAAAAGCAGGGTAGAATACATCATATAGTAGGGTTCCCCAAATTCGGCCTGCAGGTGATTTTATTTTAAAAAATAATTTTCATTGTTGGACATGAAAGACTGTAAAATCACCAGGAAATCAGGTCAAAGTGATTTTAATTTAGGAAATATGTTCCCAAGTATTCCTACACATAAATAGAGAGGCATATGTGTTCATATCCCAAAGTAATCAAGGTTTGAAATGATTCTGTTTTCTATAATACGATATCTGTTTGGGTGTCTTGCGGTCAATTTGCAGTGTACAAATTATTTTAAACTATGTTCTGCCCCCCGATCCATCCACTCAAGAAAAAATCGGCCCGTGGCTGAATGTAATTGGGGACCCCTGGCCTATGTTGGAGACTATTGCCTTATATTGGGGACCCATGGACTATATTGGGGACCCCTGGCCTATAATGGGGACCCCTGGCCTATATTGCGGAACCCTGGTCTATACTGCGGGACCCTTACACTATATTGGGGACCCCTGGCCTATATTGGGGACCCCTACCCTCTGTTGGTGACCCCTGGCCTATATTGGGGACCCCTGGCCTATATTGGGGACCCCTGGCCTATATTGCGGAACCTTGGTCTATATTGGGGACCCCTGGCCTATATTGGGGACCCTTGGCCTACATTGCGGAACCCTGGCCTATATTGGGGACCCCTGGCCTATATTGCGGAACCCTGGTCTATATTGGGGACCCCTGGTCTATATTGGGGACCCCTGGCCTATATTGGGGACCCCTGGCCTATATTGGGGACCCCTGGCCTATATTGCGGAACCCTGGCCTATACTGCGGGACCCTTACACTATATTGGGGACCCCTGGCCTATATTGGGGACCCTTGGCCTATACTGTGGACTCCTGGCCTATATTGGGGACCCCTGGCCTATATTGGGGACCGCTGGCCTATATTGCAGAACCCTGGTCTATATTGGGGACCCCTGGTCTATATTGGGGACCCCTGGTCTATATTGGGGACCCCTGGCCTATACTGGGGACCCCTGGCCTATAGGAATTGTATAAGGACACCATTTGTGAAATGTTATCTGTTATGTGTTTGTGTATCAGTAGCAGTAGCAGTCAAACCACAGCTTGCAAACCCCTTTAAATATATATAAATTATATATATACACTAAAAAGTTTGGACACACCTACTCATTCAAGGGTTTTTCTTTATTTTTACTATTTTTTACATTGTAGAATAATAGTGAAGACATCAAAGCTATGAAATAACACATTTGGAATCATGTAGTGACCAGAAATGTGTTAAACAAATCAAAATATATTTTATATTTGAGATTCTTCAAATAGCCACTCTTTGCCTTGATGACAGCTTTGCACACTCTTGGCATTCTCTCAACCAGCTTCATGAGTTAGTCACCTGGAATGCATTTCAATTAACAGGTGTGCCTTCTTAAAAGTTAATTTATGGAATTTCTCTAAGTTCATTAGAGTTACGAGCC